>NC_033798.1:120245942-120309782 GCF_001876935.1 Asparagus officinalis | reverse complement strand
GTCCATCCGGTCCAGCACCGTTCGTTGTTGCTTCAGCAGACGTTTGAGCTCGGCCTCCTTCGCCTGGATTCGCTTCGCTCGCTCTTCGCGCTCGAGCAGATAACACAGGGAAGGGGGTGGGAGCATGTCGGAGGAGTCCTCGTAGGCCAACTCCTCGAGGCGGTACATCCACCCCTCTACACGCTCGAGCTCTCGCTCACATCGCCGTGTGAGTGAGGCATCGCCAGCGCGGCGGACCACCTCCAAGCCCGCTTCCACAGCAGGAAGCGCGTCGTAGTACCGCTCGCCGCCGACGCTGACCTCGATGGCGATCCCGTGCACCAAACCCACCAACTCCTGGAGGGGCACGTGTTTATGAAATCTAATGCGGAAACTTTAAATTTCAATAGAATAATATCACAAAGAGTATGAAGGATCAAACCAATGTGTAGACAATCACAGAAAATTGCATACGCAAACACAAGGATTTATACTGGTTCGGTCCTCCAGACCTACATCCAGTCCCCAAGCCTCGCTTGAGATTTCTCCACTATTTCCACTTGCAAAACCGCAAGCACTTGCAACCCGCAAGCAAACCGTACAACCTTGACAATCTTCAATTGCCAATGCCACAACAATCTCTTCTTTCAAGAGATTATCAAATCAAAAACAAGATGGTACAACTTTCTCTTCCTATAAGCCTTGATGTGTAGATGTGAGTGACTTACAATAGGCTATAGGGATGATTTTTGTTCTAGAGTGGTGGAACTTTTATCAAGAACAGAACTGAAATTTTCATGCAGTTTTTCTCTTCAAAATGATCTTAAGAAGTCAAGAAAAACTCAAGTTTATAGAAAGGAATTCTGATATAAAATTTCAGAACTTAACACCTATTTATAGGTATAATTTTCGTTCAAAAATATTCAAAAATAACTACCAAAAATGTTCACAAAACGTTCATGATATTTGAAAAATATAGCTGTTGGAAGCACTGTCTGGTCGACCAGATTGAGGCCTGGTCGACCAGACAGAGGTTTCTGGAAATTTTCTGATCTGGTCGACCAGACAGAGATTTTTCTGAATCTCTGTTTCTGGTTGTTATATCTGGTCGACCAGACATTTCTTTGGTCGGCCAGAAACTATGTTATACATAGTTTTAATAATTTAATAATTTATTCATTTGTTGATTATACTTAGGATTATACTTAGAATATTTTCTATGATCTTCTATAAGTGATTAGTGAGTTGTGTGTGTGATCAAGGCTTGTACAAAGATTCTAAAAGAAAAGATAAAATTATATCACTCTTGTAAAGTATATTTTCTTCTTGAAGCGCGAAGTGACTTGATTAACTTCATCTTTTGATCTTTTGAAATCTTGTCTTTGATATAGCCTTAATATCTTGATTGTTGCTTTGAGATGTATATCTTGAATCTGCAGTAAAATATGTTAGATAAACAATGATTTGTTATCATCAAAATACAAGAGATATTGTAACATCAACCATGTTCCCAACAATCTCCCCCTTTTTGATGATGACAAATAATATTAAAATTTTTTAATAACATACTTACTCCCCCTGCAACAATGCATACATGTTAATTTAACACACAAAAAATAGCACTTATTAGTAATCCTAATATTGTATAACAATGCATACATGTCAATATTTCAATATTGCAATGTTGTCAATATTTCAATATTCTAATATATCTCCCCCTTTGTCATTAACAAAAAAAAGAATAGAAAGGGAGATAATAATAAATAATAAAACAATTAATACATTTCTTCAATACAACCTAATATTTCTTCAACATGGCCTAAAACTTCAAATAAATCTTCAAGATTATGCACATAGTCCATTACATCTCCCATCCAAATAGGAAGACATAAGCTTGCAATGAAAATTAAGTTTTCTATGGGAGTCATATTGAATGTATTATGTTGTTTAAGAAGAAATATTTCTCTATTTATAACCATGGAAGTAGTTATTAGAGACTAACCATCAAGTAGTTATTTAAGAATTGGTTAGAAGAACTAAAATATGAGTTCAAAAATTTATGAAACATTTCTCTTATGTTAACCAAGATAAATAACAAGAATATTTGCTAAAAATAAAATTCATTAAGCAAAAGCAAACATACTTGTTCATTAATAACTAGCAAAAGCAAACATATCAAACATATTATTAATAAGAGTTTTAGAGTTCATACCGACCGTTCCAATTCCTACCACTTGACCCTTGTTGTTGTCACCGAAGGTAACAGTTCCTCCATCTTTAAATTGTATGGAAGAAAATAAGTCCTTGTTCCCGGTCATGTGCTTGGAACAGCCACTATCTAAAATCCATGTTTCCCTTTTATTAGGTACCTGCAAAATAAAAGAAATATGTTTTGGTACCCTTTAACTTTTGGGTCCATGAGATTAGCATTTAGGAAACCAAACCCAATAAGAATTTGGTTTACCTACATTGTATGAAAGATAGTTTTTAGAATCACAAATATCCTTTTTGTAATTTGATAAGTATATCTTTCTATCACTTAAACATGCATTTTTAGGAACCCAAATGTAGTTGGATTTTAAAATATTCTTACATGCAACTTTCTTCATATGCATTTTTCTATCATTATGTGAAAATACCTTAGAACTAGCATGCATAGATGTATCACTATGTGCATGATAATTACTTTTCACAAATTTAGAATATAAATAAGCATAATTTTTCTTTTGCATAGAAGAGTATGTTTTCTCATTACTGGAGTTAGAAACATATCCTAATCCTTGTTTACTCTTAGCAGGTAATTGATAAGAAAGTAGATTATCTAGATTCTCTTTTCCTTTGTTAAATTTACCTACATTCATTAATATAGTTTCATATTTGGTTTTAAGACTTTTAACATTATCATCCAAATTTGAAATACGAACTTTAAAGAAATCACATTCTTTTTTAAGAAGTTGATTGTGACTAGATAACTTGTAATTTTCAGAAAATAACTCTTTATTCTTCTCTTTAAGATCTTCTATTTGTGAAGCATAAGGAGAGACTAAAGTGTTATTCAAATTTTCATTTTCATTTTTTAATATTTTAAAAGAAGAATTTAGTTGCTTGTATTTCAAAAATAATTCGTTAAATGCGTCAAGTAACTCATCATGATTACTTACTTGATCATCATCAGATTCATTTGCCATAAAGCACATATTCGCTTGATGATCTTCTTTTTCCTCTTCTTCATCTGAAGATGACTGGTCACTATCATCCCATGTTATCGACAAAGCCTTCTTCTTTTTGTTCTTCACTTGTTCATTCTTGTTCTTTGTGAACCCGTTGAAATTGTTAGAAGACTTCGACTTTAACTTTTGTTGTAGGGGACAATCTTTCTTGTAGTGTCCTGGCTTATTACAACCAAAACAAGTGACTTTGTTAGTATCTTTGAATTTACTAGAAGAGAACTTACCTTTCTTCAAGAATTTTCTGAATTTGCGTGTGATTATTTCAAACTCTTCTTCGTCATCGGAATCCTCATCATCAGTAGATGCTTGGAAAGCAAGAACCTTCTTGTTCTTATCTTCATTATCCTTTTTCCGATCTTCAAGTTGCACCTCGTATGCCATCAAATTCCCTATCAAATTTTCTACTGTCAATGTGGAGAGGTCGTTGGCTTCCTCTATTGCGGTAGTCTTCTTTTCCCAATCCGAAGTAAGAGCCCGGAGGATTTTCCTAACCATCTCCACTTGTGTATAGTCCTTTCCTAACGCAATTAGGGAGTTGATGATGTCGGTGAACCTTGTGAACATTTCACCAATTGTCTCGTTGTCTTTCATCTTGAACATTTCAAACCTGTGCACTAAAACAGAAATTTTTGAGTCTTTAACCTTAGAAGTTCCTTCGTGGGTTACCTCAAGTGTGTGCCAGATTTGATGTGCAGTGTTGGAAGTAGACACGCGGTTGAATTCATTCTTATCCATTGCGCAAAACAATGCATTCATTGCCTTGGCGTCAAGATTCGCATTTGTCCTTTCCACCAATGTCCATTCAGAATATGGAGTAGTAGGCTTGTTGTAATCAGACTCCACTATGTTCCAGAGATCGAATCCTATCGATTGAAGGTAGATCTTCATCCTACACTTCCAGTAGTTGTAGTTGGAACCATCGAAAAGTGGTGGTCTTTGAGTAGAATGTCCTTCCTTGAACTGTGATGTAGATGATGTAGCCATTGTTATCCTTGATCAACCTGCTCTGATACCAATTGAAGGATCGCTGCAATGGCATTCAAACACTAGAAGGGGGGGTTGAATAGTGTTTATGAAATCTAATGCGGAAACTTTAAATTTCAATAAAATAATATCACAAAGAGTAAGAAAGATCAAACCAATGTGTAGACAATCACAGAAAATTGCATACGCAAACACAAGGATTTATACTGGTTCGGTCCTCCAGACCTACATCCAGTCCCCAAGCCTCGCTTGAGATTTCTCCACTATTTCCACTTGCAAAACCGCAAGCACTTGCAACCCGCAAGCAAACCGTACAACCTTGACAATCTTCAATTGCCAATGCCACAACAATCTCTTCTTTCAAGAGATTATCAAATAAAAAACAAGATGGTACAACTTTTCTCTTCCTATAAGCCTTGATGTGTAGATGTGAGTGACTTACAATAGGCTATAGGAATGGTTTTTGTTCTAGAGTAATGGAGTTTTAATCAAGAACAATCAAGAAAAACTCAAGTTTATAGAAAGGATTTCTGATTTTAATTTCAGAACTTAACACCTATTTATAGGTATAATTTTCGTTCAAAAATATTCAAAAATAACTGCCAAAAACGTTCACAAAACGTTCATATTCATTTGAAAAATATAGCTGTTAGAATAGCTGTCTGGTCGACCAGAAAATATAGCTGTTAGAAAGACTGTCTGGGCGACCAGATTGAGGCCTGGTCGACCAGAAAGGCTTTCTGGAAAATTTCTGTCCAAATCTGGAGCCTCTGGTCGACCAGGTACATATCTGGTCGACCAGACAGAGATTTTTCAGACTCTCTGTTTCTGGTTGTTATATCTGGTTAGTATTTTGACTGTAACTTTCTCATCCGATATCGGAATGAGGTGATTTAAGATTTGTTGGAAAGCTCTTGAAGAGACCTACAACTTTGGTCTTTTGAGTTTTTCCAGATTATAATTTCTAAGGGATGTAAATGAAATGTTTTAAGACTCACTCAATATCTATAAACTCTAATGGCTAACATAGGGGATTTCTATTGTTAACCAACACACTAAGCATGTGTTAGTGTGTTCTAACACTATATGTGTGCATGTGTGTGAGTGATCAAGGCTTGTACAAATAACACTATGTGTGTGCTTGTGTGTGAGTGATCAAGGCTTGTACAAATTTCTAAGCAAAGAAAATATAAAATTACATTTTGACAATAAAGTATATCTTCTTCTTTGCTTCATTTTGCCTTGAACTCATCTATGTCTTGAGTATCTCTTTGAATATAATTGTCGATATAACTCTGATACTACAAAATAAATGTTAGCACATAATACACACAACATATAATATTTGTTATCATCAAAACAAACTAATCTTGGGGTCAAGATTCCTAACATTCTCCCCCTTTTTGATGATGACAAATATATGTTATTAAGATATAAAAATTTTAATCCCCCTGCATGAAATCATTAAATAAAATCTTTTACTAAAAAAAAGCCATAAGGAAGAGAGGTTTTGTCCTCGGAGATCTCTTTCCAGCAGATTTCTCTCAAAGCAGTAAGAACTCTGCTGGAGAGAGTCGATTGCGGGTATATATTACAGGAAATCCAACGGCTGAGATTCAGCACCCTGAGCAATCGAGCGGTCTGAGCGCCCTGCGGCGCTTCGAACTCAGCGCCATTAAGGCTACTCTCGAAACCCCAAATCGACATATCGGACTGGGCACGAGAGGCGAAGCGATCGGTCGCTTCACCATAAATGAGCATTGATGCGCCTGCAGAGTCCTGGCTGGCAAGCACTCGGGCACGACGATCGACACGTGGCACGAGCCTCGCCCGCAGTTGGTTCTCCGGCTATTGTACAAACTCGCCACCTACCGAGTTTCGCCCACAGTTTAAACTCGCCAGGCAAATCGAGTCGGATTTCCAACACAAGCCCACCATCATACGGGTTTCGCCCGCAGCATGAACTCGCCAACAGTTGAGTTTAGCCCACCATCATACGGGTTTCGCCCGCAGCATGAACTCGCCAACAGTTGAGTTTAGCTTCCAAGCGAAACTAGCGCGATCGAGTTTCGCTTGGAAGCAAACTCGTCAATCAGCTGAGTTTCACCGGCAGTTCGAACTCATCAAGAGCCGAGGTTCAGCGTACGCAAACCTCATTGAGACTTTAAGACAGTACATTTGAACAAAGTTATGGTTTTTGCAATTGCGAAAGTCATAATATCACGTTCAAAGAAACAAAACATGCACCCAGTGTTTAAAACAATACATTTGAACAAAGTTATGACTTCATAAACAAACAAGTCATAAGCAAAATGTATTAACACAAATCATAAAACAAAGGTCTCAGTCGAATACGCTAAAAGTGGAGATCTGTTCTTTGACTGCCTCCACCCGGCTCGCGTAGTCCGCCCGAGCTTTGTCCTCAGCAGCCTTCCGAATCCGGTCTTCGCGGCTCGACCTGGCGGCAGCATCCGCCTGACGCAAAACTTGTAGGCGTCGAGTTTCCGCCTCCGCATTTTTACTGACTTTTATAACGTCAGACTGGAGCCCCTTCCACTTTGCCTCCGCCTGTCCTAATTCGGCCCTCAGGCGAGCCATGGTGTGGTTGAGGTCAATAATTTTCTCCTCTAGCAAATGTTGTTGACCGACCCAGAAATTGGTAACAGACTCCAAATCCCCTATTTCCTTAGAGCGGGTCTCCTGCTCCAGGACGTCCTGACGCCTAACATGAGCCAGGCAAGACTCCATGTTGGCTTCTGGACCCTCCCGTAGCAAGGTCTCTAACTCTACCACGTGTGGCTCCAAGATACGGAGTTCATGCGCACAACGGGTAGCAAGCTGATTTTCACCCGATCGCCGTAAATCAGCCACGCGGTCGTAGAAGGACTGCCTGAAGCTGTCAAAACTGCCCATACCGAGTTCGACGAGGGAAATCGCCTGTCTCACAGCGCTCTCGAACTCTTCGATGCGAGCCTGCCAGGACAAGGACTCGGAGGGAACAGGCCGTTGGCCCGGAGCAAGCGCAACGATAGGTGGAACTTCGAGGCAGGGTTTGGCTCCCGGCTGCGGAGCAGGGTCTGGAGCGGCGAAGTTCTCAGAACCTTCAGACTCGTCGTCTGAAATCAAGATGGGATCAGCCTCATGCTTCTCTGCAGCCGGCGTTTCCCCTCGATCTGTAAAACACAACAACGACATAGAGAGAAGTCAAGGGAGGAATACCTACTAAGCTCACGCGAAAGTCGAATCAGGAAGGTACCTTCAGCCGCGGTGGCCTCAGCAGCGCCTGAAGAAGACGGCTCCTTCCTTTTCTTGGAAACGACCCTTTTTACCTTCGGTGCCATCAGAAGAAGGAAGAAAGGGAAAATCCGAGTTGGTGAGGGAAGAAGATGATGAAGAGGCTGTAGACCCTCTTAATAGAGAGTGGGGGAGTTAAATACCCTACGAGTCCTAGTCGGTTATCCAGTATTCGATTAGACCGTTCGGGGCTAAAGCAGTTGAAGGGTAAAGACGAACGAGATCTGACGGTTCACAACCACGATCTGCAACAACGGCCCAAATCGTGCACGAGGGACGAAGAGGCCCACTACCTCACATTTAATGCGGAACAACTAGCCCACGTCTCCTTAACCGGCGTACACGTGGATTAACACGTGACTCACTGAGAGCGGAACCCGGTCAAAGTTGAAGTCGCCGTTAACTCCTGCAAATCCGCCTGCGAGCAAAAATCGCCTGCAGATGAAGTAAACTTGTAGCAGAAACTCACCGACAAGAATTCCTCTACAGTTGAGGTTCTCTTACGGTTAAATTCTGACCAACACGTGATTGCAAAAATGGAGCACATACACAAGTGACAATAGGCCAAAAATAAGAGGGATAATTTCATTCATGAAAAAGAAGTCCTATTACAAGCGGAAAATAAAAAACGAATTACAGGGATTTCAATCTCAGTTCCGCCTCACGAACTTGTTCAGCATGGCGGAGCTCAAGCCTCTTTATGACCTCTCGACGAATGTCTTCCTCTGTGCATGAGATCAAGTCCTGAATGGCCTCTCTGACATTCTTGAGAGCTCGATCCTTCTCCGCAACAGAGTCAGTGGTCAATCGCCGGCGAGACTTAACGCCCTCTAATTCTTTTGCCACGCGAGCACGAGCCTTCTCTTGAACGACCAGGGTAGCCTGTGCTTCGGCTATAGTGTCTCAGCCTCTCCACTTCGAAGGAAAGTCGGGAGAACTGGCTATCGACTGCTTCTTCCTCGCGGGCCACTTGTGCTTCCTCGGTTCTGACCTGCTCCGACTCTGCGGACAACTTCAACTCTAGCGCCATGTTCTCGTTCAAGCGGCGATCACGATCTGCCGTAGCCACTCGAACTTCGTGGGAGGCAAGATCAACAAGAGTGGAACTCTCCGCACGAAGAGCGAGCAGCTGCCGAACAGCCCCCTCCACTTCGTTCAGACGCTAAAAATAAGGCCTCGCCGCGGTAGCACCGAGCCTCTTACGCAAGAAGGACGCATCGTGCTCAAGAACTTCCTTGAACTCTTCGAAGGGGCAATTCTCCTCCAAGACCAGCCGGGTGCAGTGGGCCAAAGTATCTTCGAAATTCGCCAGAGCTCGCTCCACCTGCGTTTTTCGCCAGCGTTCCAAGGGAGAGAGGGTGGCCTCCTCCGCCGTGGAAGAAATCACGGTCGAAGTACCTATAGCCATAACTGTAGGGGTGGTAACGGGCGCCACCGGAGCCGGTGCGACCAATGACGCCCCCGGTGCAGTGGTCACAACGTCAACGGCCGCTGCCGACGAAGAAATGGTCACCTGCAGAGTAGGAGCCTCCCGTTGAAGCGGAGACTCTCGCGCCGATGAACGCCCCCCAGCCGACGCTTCCGCAGGAGCAGGAGATCCCCCTATTTGGCCAGACGCGTCCTCAAGCGCCAAATCCTCTTCCTCACTGGACAATGCCTCGTGGACCGAGACATTGTCATCCTCCTCAGATTCGCCCGCCTCCTCAGATGAGCGATTCGCCCAAGGGTGAGGACCCTCCTCACCGGCGACTTCACGGTTAGAGTCAACTACAAATACACGGAAAGAGGTTAATGGAGACCCCTCGAAAGGGACCCTACTAACGGTCGGGTACGGAAGGAAAAGTAATACTAAAACACACGCTTACCTGAGCCGGTGGGCCCCCCCTCGTCTCCAGCCTCCCCTTCCTCGTCAGAAGGAATGGAGATCACCTTCTCAATCGCGCCTGCATAGGTCCAATACCCTTCTTCGTCGGAAGGAATGGAGATCACCTTCTCAATCGCGCCTGCATAGGTCCAATACCAGTGTCAGAAGGCATGGGATCATCGTTGCGATCAAAGACGCTATTGCAAAAGAAAAATTACCTCCTGATGCGGACACAGAAGCCGCTGGAGCTCCCGTCGGTGGCCTCTCGCCAGATTGCGGAGGAGCGTCTCTCGTAGTCGCCAGAACCGCCCCCGATGCAGCAGAAGAGGCATCCTGACCTTCCGCCGTTCGGACGGTTTCCGCCATCTCATCACGACGGACCTTCTTAGCCGCCTCCGATCGGGGACTCTCGGCCACCGCCTCCCGCTGGCGCTTCGATAGAAGCGAGCTACTCGGAGACAGAAGCGGCGCCCCCATTTGCCCGATTGTCGGACTTCGGACTGGAGCTCGAACCTCGGGAGCCTCAGATTCGTCCAAACCAGCGTCAGAACCCTCAGTATCCTCAGCTGGATCCTCCGAGAACAACTCCCTAGCAGTTTGGTGGCCCATTCACCTCGAAGAACGGAGAGAACCCCTGACAGGACGATCGCGTTCCACCAGACATGAGTTCTGGAACCAGAAATTGGCAGGATTAGCACTAGCGCCCCGATACCAGCGGCAGTATAAGAGCGTGTGGTGTAAATCGCGGTCCTTCGCGGGCAACTCAAAGCGAGCCGAGCGCCATTCACCAGTCCTCCTTCAAAGCGCAGGTGGGGGTTGGCGTTGCCCACATACAATTGATCGTACCCAAACTGGCGGGCGAACCTGCAGGGGGTGTATGGCTCGAGATAGCATGTAGAGCCGGTTCTCAGAATGTGATACCCCGGTCGGATATTCACCAACCAGCGAAAGGCACCGCGAGTAAGGACTGTGTAGTGATCCGCCGTCGGAGCATCCCTGAGAGATTCTCCATACCCACCCCTGATGAAATAAGGGAAGAAGCAGCGAAAATTATAATGCCCGAAGTGGGAGAGCGTCTTCCTTGCATCAGGGATGTCCTTGCATTTCCAAGAGCACCTCTCCAAGCGCTGGACGAAGGGGACAAACTTATCGCCCTGGAGCGCCGCCGGGGCGCTCATCAAACATTCGTAGTGGTATACGAACCACGCCATCAAGTAGGTGTACGGTAGCCCCACCCTAGGATTGGGAGTTTTGATAACTACTCCTTCCCCCTCATCAAGGACCGACACACGGCAGAATTGGGACGTCAGAGTACGGAGTCCCCGGTGAACGCACGCTATCGTCATCGATACCAGGGAGTAGGACTTCCCGTGGGCTAGGCAAACTGCCGGGTACACGACCTCCACAGGAAGATCCTTAAAGAAATGAGTGGGGATTACACACCTCTTCAGCCATAGCATGAGGTACCCCGCGAGCAGCGCCTTCCCCGAGATGAGGAACTTCGCCTGATGATGGAACGAGTGGAAGACCGTACCAGACGTAAACCCGCCCTCGTCGCGGTCAAGAGTCATGGTGCCTCCTTCTTTAGCTGTCCTCGACTCCACTTCGGACTGGTCGCACGCGCCTAACGGGAGAGCGGGCTTCCCCTTGACATCGTTCCCCGGGAACAGATAATCAGCCCAATTCTTATGGCTGATCCCCGGGGTCTTCTTCTTCTTCCCCTTATGATCCGAGGCCCCTAAGGTACTGAGGCATATGTGGAAGTGGCACAGTAACTCCCACAGAGTCTCAACCGCCAGAGGGGAATGGTCCGACAGCTGATTGATCTCATCTTGATCGGGGACGTACTCCTCGGGCCCTAAAGTCCTTAGGGGGAAAGCTTCCACCAGCTCGAAAGAAGCGGTGACGGAAGGTCTCCGCCACCGCTGTCGACTCCCCCACGGGCGGTTCAGCGGACATTAAGCCAGGGCGCAGGCCCGTCACGCGCTTGCACGAACTCTCCACTCCATACCCAGCAGTGGAGCCCGTAAAGACGCCACAAGTGACCCCGTCCTGAGAAGGGGTCAAATCCCAGTGCATCGTCCGAGGAATGGCGAGGGACCGCAGCTCGGCGATCGAAAACCCTCTCGACATGCTGGGGAGGTAATAATGAACCCCCTCTACCGTGCGGAACCACCGGCTCTCTTTGAGCAACAGGGCGGAAGGGTCGGCCATAGCGTCGCCGAACAAAAATTGAGGCTTCGGCAGCTCTGCCCTGTCCTCATCTGTCAACGCCGCGTTGGTCGTCAACTCGCGTAATGTCAAGTGATGACCATCCGTGACTCTCTGTACCAGACCATGCGGCTTATCAGCGGTGAATACGAGCACTGAAGCCAGAGAAGGAAATCGAGAAGGTGCCATATAACTCGTAGCCCCGACATGGCCAATGGCCACACCCTCCGGGAGAGCCTCATCAGAGAAGGTCGCTGCAACAAGAAATGAAAAGTCAATCGAGACAAAATCTGCTGTAGAGGCAAAATCGCCCATCAAACAGAGGAGGGCGAAACCGCCTACCGAAAGGGGGAACCCATTTCGAACAAGATCTATCCATACAGACTATACTCCCCTCTAACGAGAAAGGGCCGAACTCGCCTTGCGAAAAGGGAAGTTCGCCTCCTTCCCACTGAAGGATTCGCCTGCAGGGACAATACTCATCCTCTAAAGGCGAAATAGGGTAAACTTTGCCCCAAATCAGGGAAACGAGCAACACTCATCTCCCTAAAATCCGACGCCTAAGACTTACAAAAGTTCGTCCAAACGAACCCATCAACGTACCTGGGCGCGACTCCAGAGCACCGGCAGGCATGCCGGCGGAGAGACGGTCGGAGTAACGTCCGGGGCCTGCACCCCTCACCTTGCACCTCTTAGATTTCGGAGCCATTATAGGATGAAGCGGGAATTCTTTCCTTGGAGGTTCCTTTCAAGATTGGAGGGCACGGTAACTCCCAATGGAGGAAAATGGCTGATTTAGAGGGGCGAAGTTATCCACGTGGCCACGATTGCCCTCGAAAGGCGAAAACCCTAACGGACAGGAGACGTGGCCACGATCAAATTCGATAGCCCAGATCACCCTCGGTATAGCGAAGGAACCGAGGTTGGCGGTTGCATCCGACGGTTGAGCTCGAAAACCACGGCCACGATGCGTTGCGGGGCGAAACACGCGAAAATCGGGTTGTCGAGTCACGATCGCCACGACCCGATGAGACCGCGCCGCCTTAGCTAGAAAGCACAAAGCCCTATCAGCAGACACGTGGCTCATCTCCCGTCAGATCTGGGCCCGCCTCGAAAAGGAAGGGTTTCGCCTGCGAATACTTGGCCTGACCCTGCGAGTTGCGCGAAAATTGGCTCCCGAAGACTAATTTCGCCTGGACGACTCGCTCGCTACTAAAGGTAAAATTACAAACGAAGCCAATAGAATGACCTCGTTTAAAACGGTTAAAACCCACGCTTCAGACGGCTAAAGGTTAGAGCAGAAATCTTAGCATTAAGCCTAAGAGAAACTGTACGACAACTCATCATACTAAGGGGAATAGTATGGCTAGCCCGATTCAAACGGTGATCGGTAAAGGCACATCAAACCCGTTGATAGCTGAGGATTTGCTAAAAATCCTAAAAGAAACCAAGTGCGCTTACTTCGCCGAAAATTTCTTCATTCAAAGTATTCCAGACCACACGCGAGCCGGTTTAGGTCTGAAAACTTTGAAGGGGGTCTTGTAGACGGTAAAAAGTACCTCTATAGGCTTACAGGAAATTCGCCTGCGAGAAGAGCTCGCACGCTCGGTTCTCTGGCACGGGCCTAAATCGCATAGACAATCGGATACGCTTGATTCTAGGCTCGCCTTACGGTCGGCTCGCCAGCACGAGTTAAGATCGATCGGGATGGCGGAAGTTCGCCTTTCACTCAACTCGCCTGCCCGAGTCCAGAGTCGAATCCGCCAGCAATCCCCAAGACCGTCAGTACAGCTGGGTATCCACTACCCCACGTGCTGAGATGGGCCTTCCCATCTCTCTCGACCTGAAGGGAGAGAGAGCACAGTACCCCAGGACCGTTAAACGGCCGCTCGCGGCGCGCACAGCGCGAAGGACTAGACAGGTGTCGAGTCAACCTGAGCATTCATAAATGCGACTCACCTCGGCTGTCTGAGCCGAGAGCTGGATCCACCGGCACTCGGCAAGCTGGCTAGACCCACTCGAGTACTGCGCACCTACTTCACCGCCTCTCCTGACCGGAAAGGAGAAAGCATCGTGCTCAAAGCCCGTCGTTTAATCTTCTTGACGAGGGGTTTAACCTCCGCGTCTCAGATTTTTGACGCGAGGGTCGACTCACGCGTCTGAACTTTCTGACGCGAGGCTCGACCTTCGCGTCTGAGATTGTCTGACGCGGGGTTCGATCTTCGCGTTTGTGATTGTTTGACGCGGGGTTCGACCTTCGCGTCTGTGATTGTTTGACGCGGGGTTCGACCTTCGTGTCTGAACTTGTCTGACGCGGGGTTCGACCTTCGCGTCTGAACTTGTCTGACGCGGGGTTCGACCTTCGCGTCTGAACTTTGATTTTGAGTTGTCTAACTCTTTTCTTTGAAAGTCCCCACACAAAACAAAGAGGGCTTTCCCTCTGCTTCTGTTGTAATCATTTGATTCGTTAGTTTGTAATAAGCTTTCTTATTAATACAAACAAACACTCCCTGTTTTCGGGAAATCAAATATTCACCCTACAGTATTCTAACACAACTGACTCCACCAGGTACACCACAACTGAATGGTGTGTTTGAGAGGAGAAACATGACATTGTTAGACATGGTCCGTTCAATGATGAGTTTTGCTGATCTTCCTACATCCTTTTGAGGTTATGCCCTCACTACCGCTGCGTTCACACTAAACAGGACTCCATCCCGATCAGTTGACAAGACACCACATGAGATATGGTTTGGGAAGCCTCCTAGCTTGTCATTTCTGAAGGAACCTGGATATCTCTTCGGGGACTTTGTTGACTTCAACGCAAGCACTGCTTATGATGGGGGCTATAAGTAGCTGCGGAGAGTTGAGGACTGCAACCTTTTCTTGCCCAACATGGAGAGGATGTTCCCCCTATCTTATTTCCAATGCGCTTCTGTCCCGAGGCGTATGGATTGGCCCCTGGTTAAGGATCAAGATGGGGTTGCTCTCGGAACTCTGACTTTCTATGGGGTCCGCACCGTTGGTTATAATCGGCAGGTGACAGCTTTACGGCCGAGTTTATTTGCTAAGGAGTATCCCCTTGGCGAAGCACCCAGTCCGGCAAAGACCTTCGTTAAGAGATTCCTAGAAAAGAAAGGAGAGTTTCCCGTGCAAGGATTTAGAACTCCTGGTTGGGTTCATTCTCCGGCGGTGGGATGGTGGGCCCAGATGACCAAGTTTGTTCTGAAAGAATTGGAAACTCATCTTGCCCAAGCTGGATTGCTAGTTCCTGTGCGGGCTACTGAGTTCGGGATTATCCAGAGCCACTTTCATTTCTTCTCCATACTGGAGAAGTATAATCCTGATAGTTGCACTTTCTTCACCCCTGTGGGGGAGCTAGGCTTCGCCCTTCACGAAATGCACGAAGTCTCGGGTCTTGTTCTCGGGGATTTGCCGTATGAAGAGTTCGTTCCGGGCTCGGCGGAACTCCAGATTTTAAAGAAGACCAGTCCGGAAATTTATGCCACTCTCTGGGAAGTCATGTGTCACTTCCACATTTGCATGCAGCTGACGGGGGTCCGTGGAGGCGGCATCAAGCAAGTGTCTTGGGCGGAATATTTATTCCATAACTTGACCACTAAGGGAGATTCAGTGACCCGCTTGCCTGCCAGTACTTTGGAGGAGGTTCAGGCTCGTATTGACGACGCTACCTCCCATTACACTAACGAGGCCAAGGAAGATGTTTTCCCGGCTCACACAGAGTTTGAGAGCTTTCATTATCAAGCTCTGATTCCAATTTCCGACGCGGCGTTGCTAGCTGGATTCTTGATGCTGTGGCTCAAACGTTGCGTCGTTCCTACCAGGCCGATCGATGCCCTTGCTATTGAGGTGGTCTACCCGGCTGTTCTCTTGGCACACGGGAGACCTGTGAGCCTCCTCAGCGCTGGAGAGGCAGAGTACATATTAGACATTAAGATCTATAGAGATAGGTCTAAGAGGCTTATTGGTCTAAGTCAAGGAACTTATATAGATAAGGTCCTTGCTAGATTTAATATGGTGAATTCTAAGAAAGGATTCCTTCCTATACAACATGGCTTACGTCTCAGTAAAAGCCAGTATCCAAAAACACCAGGTGAAATTGAGAAAATGAGTAGGATTCCCTATGCCTCAGCCATAGGATCCATCATGTATGCTATGACTTGTACTCGCCCAGATGTTGCGCACGCTTTGAGTATGTGCAGCAGATACCAATCAAACCCTAGAGAGGCACATTGGTGTGCAACCAAGAACATTCTAAAGTACTTGAGAAGAACTAAGGATGATGCCTTAGTGTATGGAGGTGATGACGAGCTGATCGTCAAGGGCTACACTGATGCGAGTTTCCAGACAGATAAAGATGATTTTGAATCTCAGTCTGGATATGTCTTCATTCTGAATGGAGGAGCCGTCAGTTGGAAGAGCTCAAAGCAAGGGACAATAGCAGATTCTACAACGGAAGCAAAGTACATTGCTGCTAGTGAAGCAGCTAAGGAGGCGGTATGGATTAGACAGGTAATAGCTGAGCTCGGTGTTGTTCCTAGCACTTCTAGAGCAATTGACGTCTATTGTGACAACAATGGCACCATTGCTCAAGCCAAGGAACCTAGCTCTAGCTCCAGATCTAGACACGTCCAACGAAAGTACCACTTGATCAGACACTATGTTGATAGAGGAGACGTGAGGATGTGCAAAGTGCACACTGACGACAACATTGCAGATCCTTTGACCAAGCCCTTGCCTAGGCCCAAGCATGATAGTCACACTCGGGCCAAAGGGCTCAGACACATTGGAGAAATATTTTGAAATATTTTCGTTATTACAGACATTTATGCTTGATTTATATATATGAGTATCATATTATTATTTAATCACTGCTTGGGATTAGATAAAGTATCCGAATAATTTAATAATTATCAAATAGGCTCATCAAAACTGTTTTGGTAAATGAAACCCCATTAAGTGAACTGATATTATAAAATTATTAGTTGTTCATGGTCTGAGTCATTAACTAGGATACAAATGACTTAATTCAAGACCATATTGTGAGATTGATTGATAACACTGGGTTTCATGTGTTATAGGGACATGGAGATGTCTAATCGATTACATAGGTATGTATGGTGATACATATCAGACATACCTATCATTGAACTCTTCGGGTTCTTTCTGCAAAGTTCTAGGATTATTCATGATTAGTGAGTTCCTTAGACATGAGTATGATATAGTCATCATTTGACTGCTGGTATGTCTTTGACGCTGCTAAACGCTGACCGTAACAGGCAGTTATAAAAGTAGTGATTGGGATTGCCAAAAGTTGAGTGGGAGATATAGTCTTACAAGATTGAATATGTCCTCCTATTCCATGTATACCATGATACATTTGGAAAGGAACGGTGTCTCGGCCACTTGAAGAGTGAGAACTGTGAAAAACGCATGGCCATGCTCAGATGGATTATTAGTAATCATTTGTACTGACAGTTCGATCTCAAGAGTTCAAGAAACATATTTGGCGATAAAGATGAGTTTCATCATATAGTCAAATAAGACATTAAGTGACAAAGGAATTTTAACATTGCACACTTGTTTCAAGGACAAGTGGGAGATTGAAGGAATTGTGTCCTTTAATCGAATGTGCAATTACTAATTATGGAATGAGACATTTAATGGAGATTTACAATCCGGTTATTTTAGGTAGTCATAGTGCTTTGCTAGAAGCCAACTATGATTTATGGACTTTATGTTATAAAGTTCATTGCTATTATAATTGGGTCCTACGAGGTCACACCCTAAGAGTTTATGGACTGGATATATTGGGAGAATTATTATATAAAGTATATAATATAAAGTTATATAAGATATAACTTCAAAATAGAGTTTATTAATAATAAGGAGTTATTGTTAAATAAAGGATAAATTTATTTATAAATGTTATAAAAGATAATATTTAATTATAGAATTAAATATGACTTTAATTAGTGGATTATATTTAATTATAGAATTAAATATGACTTTAATTTGTGGATTATAAATAAGAGTGGTTTTTCTTTTAGAAAATTCAATCCAATTCCACTTTCTCTATATACGTGAAAGTGTTACTACTTTCTCTCCCAAAAACCTTTCATCTTCAACCTAGCAGTTGATTTCTAAGGATCCAGATCTTTGCTCGGGTGGATCAACTAGAGGAGTTTTCAAGTGAGACTCTTAATCTCTCCATTAGAGAAGGATTTGAATACGCATCAAGAGGTAATCGTTTTTCCTTTTTCTTAATCCAATTGATTTATGCAATAGATCCTTCGTTTAGATGTTAGGAAAACGTTTCCTGCAATTCCGCTTAGAGCATCTAAAGTTTCTACACTTATAGTTAAGTAGAATATAATCCAAAGTGTCTGGTAATTTTAGTGGATTATAATCCATTTTTAATGGTAGAGTTGTTTGACAAAGTAGTGGCTCATGATTCATCCTTATTGTCAAATGACAAAAAAAAGTTGTAGATAAGAGAAAGAGGACTTTGGAATTTTCTTAAATGCTAAAAGGTAATTGCTAGGTTACCCCAACATATATTTTTTCTGATTTATAAGCTAAAATAAGCTATTTGTCAAACATGTCTCGATGGATATATAAGCCACAAAATTTTGACCAATGGCCAAACATGCTCTAAATTATTATCAAATTAGTTCTCCAAATTGTTATTACTTGTTTCAAAGTAAACCCTCTAATTAAGAGCAACACAAACAATGAATAAGAATTGGGTGACCTAATAACGTTTTACATTTAAGGGGTTAATTTCAAATATTAGTGATATAAGTATATAAGGGACTAGTACAAGAAAAGACAATTAAAATTTAGTAATACCATATCTGTATTACTATACTGCACTAAGTTATAAATTTAGAATATACTAGATTTTATGCACGTGGTTGAATACTATGATTATGTATTTTTGGTTTATTTTCTCACTAAAATTTATTCCTCGGTTACGCTTTGATAATTTTTACTCACTTTGATTAAGTATTTTTGGTTTATTTTCTTACTAAAATTTGTTTCTCGATTACACTTTGATTATTTATTTATTTGATGTTTGTTTGAATAGGCTACACCCAATTTAAATTTCTATGTTGATAGTTGAATTGTCAGAAGATAAATATAATCTAAAGCCAATTTAAATTTTTATTTCATTTGGATCGGCATGAAACCAAGCTTAACGTGAGGAAGTATAGCGTTATGAAAGTGAAAATACTTGAAAAAATAACATTATAAAAGCAGACAAATAATAAAGCCAACAAGCTAAAATGATGGATTAAAAGTGGGCTAAAATGACAGAAAATAGTTAATAAAAATTATAAATTAAAAATTAATGCTAACTCTAGTATATTTTTATATGATAAAAGCATCCACATAAGCATATGAAAGCACTAAAAATATTTTATGAAAATCACTTCTAAAGATTTCTAATTTTACTAAAAAAATTAAACTATTTTATAATTCATAAAATATTATCTTTTGTTGCTTTTATTTTATTTTTTATTGAGTCGAGATCAATCTTTCTTCATCTTTATCTTTTTCCCGAGCAATTCTAGAGTAGTGTCTTCATCGTCTACATTGACTTTGATATGAGGCTGGTGCATGTTTTATTGAGTCGAGATCATTCTCATGAATTCTTCTGTTGTGCATCCAATAAAAATTTCTGTTGTGTTAATAATGTTACCTTTGCTTTGTCCGTGTCGTTTTTCATGAGAATTTGCACTAAATACATACATTTTTCATTGTCAATTTTCTTTAGATTATAATATTAATATTTAATTTTTATAGATTTATTTCATAAAGAAGGGATATCACTTAATCTTGGTACTACATCATCGATGATTCTACAATATATATCATATAGACACTTATTATTAATATCTCTATCCACTTTCTTGTTGCAGCCTTTACAAACATAGAACCACGACTTAAGTCTATTATTAATGGTAGTTATCGTTGCCTTAATGGCGCGATAGTGTGTTTGTATATTGGTAAATTATTGTTAGGTTTAATTGTATAAATTTTAGAGTAAGTTTTCTAAGATCATACATCTTTCAAATGTTATAATAGTTGTATATATCAATGAGTTGAATTTTTGTTGTATTTATAGAGAGCCATAATGGAGATTCTATTGTCTTGGCAGCTTACTCTGAAAGAACACTGCATATTAGCTTTAAAATATAATATTTTTTCTTTACGATGTTATATGAATGTTTGCTTGGTTTACTTACTATTCTCTTGTTTCTTTGTATTTTTGGGTTGATATATATATTATTGACATAATTTACGATGATATGCATATCTCCTCTATAAATTTGAGACAAATATAAGGTAAATTTTACATTTAGTGGACTTTAATAAAAATTTTAGTAATGAAACATATACTTTCATATTTAAAAATCTTGAAATCAAATAGTGCTATTACATCATTATCTTTGATCGCGTCTTTAAGAATTGATCAATCATTAGTAGTCATATCCCAAAATAAAGTCACACGCAGGGTTGTGACACTACATAGGAAAAAGAAAAAGGATGATTTTATATTTTTTGCTTACGCAGAGTAATGGCATAGTGATTTTTCTTTTATCTTCCATGAAGAATGTTTCTTTGATTGGGACAAGGTTGTTCAATATATTCTTCAAGGGAATTCAGTAGATGCTTCTTTGATAGATATAACTTATGTTGGTGTTAATTGAAGTGATTTATGGACGTTCCGAATTCCACTTGAAATGAAATTTTCTTGATTCTTTTGAAGGATATCTCTGAATTTTCTGATAGTTCTCCATACACAAATCTTTATAAATTTTTACCCTATAAATAATATTACCATCAAAGATTAATATTTATAAATTATAATCAATTAATGTTAAGCTATTATATTATAGTCTTTTATCAGTTTTTTGCGATTTAATCTTCTATCAATTAATGATACTTATATATTTTTGCTACTCCAATTTATTGGTAAAATTATATACAGTTACTTTAATTTATACAATAACAATAATTTTTAATGTATCATATATTTTTTAAATTTTTAGTTGGATAAATTTATTCTTTAATTGGATATTTTAATCCATTATTATTACTTTTTTTACTAGCATCAACTCGACTATTTTTAGATTCTGAAAATGGATAATAAACCTTAAATTATAAGTTGCATTTATATATCTTAATGAAAGAATATCAAATAATTACTCTTTTCTTTGTGACGTTTTGAAATTATAACTTTTTATTTTGTGTAATTTTAAACTTTTGAGAGTATTTTGTCTAATTTTTAATACTTTTTGCTTTTTTTGTAATACTTCATATAACAAATTGATACCATAGAGCTGTTTCATATATTTTATTAATCTTATTTAAATTGTTGAGCTATAGATAGTTCATGGGTATTAGGATATGATATAACTATGATCATGATAGATTATAATTTAAATTAAATATTTAAAATAGTAAAAAATAATTTTAACTATGAAATTTTTTTCCCGAACTTATGCTTTTAAAGGGAGTATGACTAAGAGTGACATTTTGAATAAAAAAATATAAAGAGAACTTGACCTAGTAACAATTGGGTGACCTAATAATAAATTTTCCTTTTTTTTGTGGGTAACAGGGAGAAAACTTGAGTTTTGGTGAGCAGATATTTTGTGTGGATGCAATATGATTATAGATTTTACTTTTAAAACTTGAAGAATATGCTAGAGATTTCAATGTCTATGTATGCGATAAAATTTGCGCATTTTATCATAAAAAGCATATTAATCCTTTCAGAAAAATGTCTATAATTTATTTTGGCAAAATTGTGTCAAGGCTCCAAAAGCAATATCTTAATGTGCTGCAGCCTCTTTACTTTTTTCCAAGTGGTTCAACCCCAAGAAGTGTGATATTTTGTGCAGCAACCCTCTTTTAACAATTATTACCCGCCAACTCAGCATAGAGAGAGAATAAAAAGTACAAAACCCCAAAATGCCTTTATCTCTTTCATGTTAGGTCTATTTAGAACTAACATGAACTCTTATTAGAAATAACATGAACTCCAATAGAACTAACACGAACTTTTATTAGAAATAATTTAACTTCTTTTAAATCTAATTTAAATCATGTTATGTCTAATTCAACTTAGGTCTAATTAGAGTTCATGTTAGTTCTATTTCGTATTCGTGTTAGTTCTAACTCATGTTAGATCTAATTGGTATTCATGTTAGTTCTGTTTCGTGTTCGTGTTAGTTCTAACTCAGTTCGTGTTAGTTTCTAATTCATGAATTAGAACTAACACGAACTGAGTTAGAACTAACATGAACACGAAATAGAACTAACATGAGTTAGAACTAACACGAACACGAAATATAACTAACATGAACTCCAATTAGACCTAACACGAACTTTTATTAGACCTAACATGAACTTTTATTGGGCCTAATATGAAATTAGACCTAACACGAACTTTTATTAGACCTAATATAAAATTAGACTTAACATGAACTTTTATTAGACCTAACATGAAATTAGACTTAACATGAATTTTTATTAGACCTAACATGAAATTTGACTTAACATGAACTTTTATTAGACCTAACACGAAATTTTAAATCTAATTGCAATCATGTTAAATTCCTTTTAAGTCTAATTTAAATTATGTTAAGTCTAATTCAATTTTTAAGTCTAATTTCATGTTAAGTCTAATTAAATTAGACTTAAAATAAATTGAATTAGACATAACATGATTTAAATTAGATTTAAAAAGAATTAAATTAGTTCTAATAAAAGTTCGTGTTAGTTCTAATTGGAGTTCATGTTAGTTCTAATAAGAGTTCATATTAGTTCTAAATAGACCTAACATGAAAGAGATAATGACATTTTGGGGTTTTGTATTTTGTATTCTCTCTCTATGCTTAGTTGGCTGGTAATACTTGCTAAAAGAGGGCTGCAGCACAAGATGTCATATTTTTTGGCGCTGAACCACATGGGGAGAAAAGTGAAGGAGCTGCAGCACATGAAGATATTGCTTTTGAGGCTTTGACATAATTTTCCCATTTATTATTCCAATAGATAATTTTACTAGAGATAAATACCATATATAATATCAATTAAAACAAAAACATGTTTCAATTATTTGATGAATTCTAAGTTTGTATAAACTCGATCAAGTGAACTAAATTAATAACGACAAAGAAAAAGTTAAAAATCAAGGATAAAAAATTATCATAAGATTCACAAAAATGGTGTATAAAAGTTATCACCAAAGTTCGTTGGCCTTTTTGGCTTGGATTCATGATACAATAATACCTCCTTAGAAATTTAGAGATATAATACAAATACGCTACGACTAGTGGCGAGAAATGCAAAATATAGAACTAAATGGCCCTATAAATTGCATAAACAAAAGAAATTTCTACTTCATGTGGGTCCCAGCCCAAATCAGAAAGAAGCCAGCAGGAGAATGGGCTTTGTTTTTGCCGAAAGTTCTTGCCACGTAATTGGATAGGGCTTTGGGCCCACCGAGGCCACACTGGTATTTCCTTTCATTGGTATTATTTTGGTCCAAAAGCTAAACTTTGAGAGGAATAATTTATAGTTTACACCCACCAGCAATTTGGATGCAGTTGAAGTCCTTATCGAAAATTCTAATTGGCACGAGCGGAATCGCTGGAATGAGATGGATTTTTTTTTATTTATTTAACTAAATTTTATACGATAGATATGTTAACTACTGCTATTACTACTGAGACTTTGTTCGCTCTTCACATCCCACGACTTGCTGTTTATTATGAATTGAATCTCATTTCACCATTCGTTTGTCTACATCATGTCTTAAAGGAGTAATGAAATCTTACATAATTACTGAATTATCAAAACACTCTTACCCGCATTTATTTAGCACTTTACTATCCCATCAAATATAATTTCCGTAAAAAGATAACCTTTGCCAAAAATAATCTGTGTAGTAAAATACATTTTCTGTCAATCCACGACTTAAAAATCTTGCCAAGGGAAAGAAAAAAAGAGATTTTCTGTTAAAATTTAAACAAATATCTTTATACCAGTTTTTTGTGTTAACTTTAATAAAATATTTCAAATTGGATTTATAGTCAAATTGGTATTCTTATCTAAACAATCGGTATATTTATATCTTTTTGAGGTGAAATTATTTTATTTAATTCAATATTAAATCACTAATAACCAAATCCACTTACAAATTAGGGAAAAATGTGTCTAGGCCCCAAAAGCAGAAACTTTATGTGACAAGGCTCCTCATAGTTTTCCCCATGTAGATCAGCCACTTGAAGTGTGACACTTTGTACTGCAGCCTCTTTTTATCAATTATCACATGCCAGCTAAGCTAAAATTCCCAAATTATCCTTATCCTCTCTCCTCAATCTCTCTGACCCAACACTCATATCATCTCTCTCTCTCTCTCTCTCTCTCTCTCTCTCTCACCTCTCTCTAAAACTAAGAGCTTTCTCAAGCTCGTCGTCCTGGCCCTCACCCTCCTCGTCGTCATCGTCGCCGCCTCCGCTCAGGCCCCCAAGACTCCCATCGAGTTCGCCGCCGCCTCCCCTCCCCTCCTCCGCCCGTCCTCGTCACCGTAGATCGCCACCGCTCCCCCGCCGTAGATCACCGCCGCAGAGTTTGAGAAAAACACTTGAAAAGCTCGGGCAATTGAAGACTGTTGAGGAGTGCAGGGAGATGATCCGAATGTATGATGTTAATGGAGATGGTGTTTTATGCTTTGATGAATTTAAGAAGATGATGCTACGAGTAGGTTGATTTTTGAGATTGATATTTACAGTAAATGATGATGTTATTGTGACCCGTTGAGATTTGGACATTACTTTTTTTTTGAGATGACTTTGATCAATTGATGGTTCATGTTGACAATATATCTACGTTTTTAATTTCTCACATGACTGTGGATTTATCCTTATGAGCTTTTGTATTTGTAAATTGTGATCGATTCTGTTGTGGATGTTTTTTTAGTTACCAGGCCGAGACGCACAGAGCATTAATCTATTAGCTAGAAGAAGAAAAGAAAAAAAGGAAAAAAGAAAAAAAGAAAAAAAGAAAAAAGGAAGGTAAGGAGAAGTAGAGTAGAAGGGGAATGAAGAGAAATGCCATAATTAAGAAAGAACGAAAATGTGTATTAATGTATCTCTATGAATGAAATTGCCACGGTGCCGTCGAGCGATATTCGAAGCAATATAACGAGAGGTAGAAAATAAGATCAAATGAAAGGAAGATACCGTGTGATAGATAATATAAAGGGCTACACACCGGCGCAGACGGTAGTGAAAACGGAGACCGGAGGTGGCCGTAAAACACGCGCGAAGTCGGCACGGCGCTGCTGTTTTCTGCTCGCTGCTGCCGTCGAGCGATGTTTCGGACGTTACCGAGAGAGATAGAGAATGAGTTAAAGCATGATACAAATTGAAGGTGATAGGCAACATGTAGGGTTACTCACCAAAGAAGAAATTGGCGGAAACGGAGATCGGAGGTAATCAGAAAGTGCGTGCGAAGGCGGCACAAAACTATAGTTTTCTGCAGTGCAATTTCTCGCAGTTCGGGTTTGTTCTTCGCTGTTCAGAGATTTTTGCCGCTGTCCGGGCTTACCGGAGGTGGGAGGAGGTTGCCGGGGTCGTCGGGGTGTCTCGGTGGCCTCCGTCGGAGGTAGGAGGAGCTTTTCTCCGTTCCCAAGAGCCTAGAACTAAGATGAATTAGAGTTAGAACTAGCTAGAACTAACATAGATGTGAGCTAGAACTGGCTGTATACAAGCTAGAACTAGGGTAATAGAAACTAGAACTAACGTAGAATCAATAACTAACAAGTGTGCATGTAAAAAACCATTGTTGGGCATAGAACTAGTAAGATAGAAGCTAGAACTGGCCGTATACAAGCTAGAACTAGGGTAATAGAAGCTAGAACTAACGTAGAAGTAAGAACTAACAAGTGTGCATGTAAAAAACCCTTGTTGGGTTTAGAACTAGCAAGATAGAAGCTAGAACTGACTGTATACAAGCTAGAACTATGGTAATAGAAACTAGAACTAACGTAGAAGTAAGAACTAACAAGTGTGCATGTAAAAAACCCTTGTTGGGTTTAGAACTAGTAAGATAGAAGCTAGAACTGGCCGTATATAAGCTAGAACTAGGGTAATAGAAGCTAGAACTCACGTAGAAGAAAGAACTAATAAGTGTGCATGTAAAAAACCCTTGTTGGGTTTAGAACTAGCAAGATAGAAGCTAGAACTGACCGTATACAAGCTATAACTAGGGTAATAGAAGCTAGAACTAACGTAAAAGCAAGAACTAACAAGTGTGCATGTAAAAAATGCTTGTTGGGTCTAGAACTAGAAAGATAGAAGCTAGAACTGGCCGTATACAAGCTAGCAAAAACTAACAAGTGTGCACGTAAAAAAACCTTTGTTGGGTTTAGAACTAGCAAGATAGAAACTAGAACTGGTCGTATACAAGCTAGAACTAGGGTAATAGAAGCTAGAACTAACGTAGAAGCAAGAACTAACAAGTGTGCATGTAAAAAACCCTTGTTGGGCTTAGAACTAGCAAGATAGAAGCTAGAACTGACCTTATACAAGCTAGAACTAGGGTAATAGAAGCTAGAACTAACGTAGAAGCAAGAACTAACATGTGTGCATGTAAAAAACCTTTGTTGGGCTTAGAACTAGCAAGATAGAAGCTAGAACTGGCCGTATACAAGCTAGAACTAGGGTAATAGAAGTTAGAACTAACGTAGAAGCAAGAACTAATAAGTGTGCATGTAAAAAACCCATGTTGGGTTTAGAACTAGCAAGATAAAAGCTAGAACTGGCTGTATACAAGCTAGAACTAGGGTAATAAAAGCTAGAACTAATATAGAAGCAAGAACTAACAAGTGTGCATGTAAAAACCCCTTGTTGGGTTTAGAACTAGCAAGATAGAAGCTAGAACTGGCTGTATACAAGCTAGAACTAGGGTAATAGAAGTTAGAACTAACGTAGAAGAAAAAACTAACAAGTGTGCATGTAAAAAACCCTTGTTGGGTTTAGAACTAGCAAGATAGAAGCTAGAACTGGCTGTATACAAGCTATAACTAGAGTAATAGTAGATAGAACTAACGTAGAAGAAAGAACTAACAAGTGTGCATATAAAAAATCCTTGTTGGGTTTAGAACTAGCAAGATAAAAGCTAGAATTGGCTGTATACAAGGTAGAACTAGGGTAATAGAAGCTAGAACTAACGTAGAAGAAAAAACTAACAAGTGTGCATGTAAAAAACCTTGTTGGGTTTAGAACTAACAAGATAGAAGCTAGAACTGGCTGTATACAAACTAGAACTAGGGTAATAGAAGCTAGAACTAACATAGAAGAAAGAACTAACAAGTGTGCATGTAAAAAACCCTTGTTGGGTTTAGAACTAGCAAGATAGAAGCTAGAACTGGCTGTATACAAGCTAGAACTAGGGTAATAGAAGCTAGAACTAACGTAGAAGAAAGAATTAACAAGTGTGTATGTAAAAAACCCTTGTTGGGTTTAGAACTAACAAGATAGAAGCTAGAATTAGCTGTATACAAGCTAGAACTAGGGTAATAGAAGCTAGAACTAACGTAGAAGCAAGAACTAACAAGTGTGCATGTAAAAAACACTTGTTGGGTTTAGAACTAGTAAGATAGAAGCTAGAACTGGCCGTATACAAGCTAGAACTAGGGTAATGGAAGATAGAACTAACGTAGAAGAAAGAACTAATAAGTGTGCATGTTAAAAGCCCTTCTTGGGTTTAGAACTAGCAAGATAGAAGCTAGAACTGGCCGTATACAAGCTAGAACTAGGGTAATAGAAGCTAGAACTAACGTAGAAGAAAGAACTAACAAGTGTGCATATAAAAAACTCTTGTTGGGTTTAGAACTAGCAAGATAGAAGCTAGAACTGGCTGTATACAAGCTAGAACTAGGGTAATAGAAGCTAGAACTAACGTAGAAGAAAAATTTAACATGCACACTTGTTAATTATTGCTTCTACGTTAGTTCTAGCTTCTATTACCCTAGTTCTAGCTAGTATACAGTCAGTTCTAGCTTGTATACAGTCAGTTCTAGCTTCTATGTTGCTAGTTCTAAACCCAACAATGGTTTTTTACATGCACACTTGTTAATTCTTGCTTCTACGTTAGTTCTAGCTTCTATTACCCTAATTCTAGCTTGTATACAGCCAGTTCTAGCTTCTATCTTGCTAGTTCTAAATCTAACAAGGGTTTTTTACATGCACACTTGTTAGTTCTTGCTTCTATGTTAGTTTTAGCTTCTATTACCCTAGTTCTAGCTTGTATACAGCCAATTCTAGCTTCTATCTTGCTAGTTCTAAACCCAACAATGGTTTTTTACATGCACACTTGTTAGTTCTTTCTTCTACGTTAGTTCTAGCTTCTATTACCCTAGTTCTAGCTTGTATATAGCCAGTTCTAGTTTCTATCTTGCTAGTTCTAAACCCAACAAGGGTTTTTTACATGCACACTTATTAGTTCTTTCTTCTACGTTAGTTCTAGCTTCTATTACCCTAGTTCTAGCTTGTATACAGCCAGTTCTAGCCCACATCTATGTTAGTTCTAGCTCTAATTCATCTTAGTTTTAGGCTCTTGGGAACGGAGAAAAGCTCCTCCTACATCCGATGGAGCCCACCGAGACACCCCGACGACCCCAGCAACCTCCTCCCACCTCCGGTAAGCTCGGACAGCGGCAAAAATCTCCGAACAGCGAAGAACAAACCCGAACGGCGAGAAATTGCACTGTAGAAAACTATAATTTTGTGCCGACTTCGCACGCACTTTCTGATCACCTCCAATCTTCGTTTCCACCGATTTCTTCTTTGGTGAGTATCCCTACATGTTGCCTATCACCTTCAATTTGTATCATGCTCTAACTCATTCTCTATCTCTCTCGGTAATGTCCGAAACATCGCTCGACGGTAGCAGCGAGCAGAAAACAGCAGCGCCGTGCCGACTTCGAGCGTGTTTTACGGCCACATTCGGTCTCCGTTTTCACTACCGTCTTGCGCCGGTGTGTAGCCCTTTATATTGTCTATCTCACGGTATCTTCCTTTCATTTGGACTCATTTTCTACCTCTCGTTATATTGCTTCGAATATCACTCGACGGTACCGTGGCAATTTCATTCATAGAGATACATTAATACACCTTTTCGTTCTTTCTTAATTACGGTATTTCTCTTCATTCCCCTGTTGGCCTTCTTGTTTTGATGATGATTTACAAACAATTTACTACTAATGTTGTTTGTCTAGTGCTTGTATTATCTATTCATTGTAGACAAACAACGTAGTTGGAGGATGGATGGAATAGAGCTTCAACGATCATATCCAAAGGAGGTTGGCGGAATGTCGGTGAAGCCTTGCAAATTCAAAGTTAAAGATCAAGTTCAAGCTTCATCCGCATGTGTACCAAGTTGAGCTACAATGAAGATCAAGATCAAGCTTGGGTATATTTAGTATAGGTTTATATTATGTGTGTTATATACTCTAAGCTCAATATTATATTCACACACACATTTATTAGTTTCTCAGTATATATATATATATATAGTTATATACATATACATCTTGGTTTTTAGTTTTATCCACAAACAAAGTTTTTACAAATAAATTCCAAAAATTATGTATACATGCTTGTTTTCTATGTGGATAAGTTGTTTTGGTTTAATTTCATAGATATGAAACAAATATATTTTCATATACATACTCATACGTTTTACTTTCTATTGTATTTGTGAAAATATTGTTTTCTTGGTTTATAGACTTAACAATAATCATATACATCTTTTATTAAGTCTACAAAATCATTTTGTAATGTTTCAAAACATGGTTAAGCTAAAATGTCAAGATTCATATGTTTACATTTTCATGTTTTGGACTATTTTGTAAAATGATGGTATTTCTCATTTGGGAAGTCTTTTTAGAAAACCAGTTTTTGTAGCATGTGTATTATCATGTCTACAATCATTCCCCAAAGTTTTACATTTTTCTGAATTTATTTGATATTTTTAAACAGGGTTTTAAAATCAGCAAAACAGTTTTTGAATATGTCAGATTTCGGTCGACCGAACTATCATCCCTCCATCTCTTGTTATCAAATTGAGAAGTTTTCTAAACTCAAACTCTAGCTTTACATTTATATACTTGATTGATTATCATTGTTCTTAAGCTAGATTTCATACTTGAGTTTAGTTGATTTGATCTTATTTACTCATTGTTACACACACACCCACATTGAGCTTATTGTATCTTTCATTGCATAGTATAGTTGGGTGGTGAGAGATTGTAACATTGAGTTGTGCTACATTGTGTTCTCATCTATTGTAGAGAACAAATTTATATTTGTTACATTGTGAGTGTTGTAAGGTTTTCGGTGAGCTTAGTATAATTGGGTGGTGAGAGATTGTAACTTTGAGTTGTGCTTTCATTGTGTTCTCATCTATTGTAGAGAACAAATTTGTTGTATTTACTTTGTGAGTGTTGTAAGGTTTTCGGTGAGCTAGAAACCGAGTGTGTTGTGAAGTTTTCGGTGAACTAGAAAACCGAGTGTGAGGAGTGGACGTTGATCGGTGAACGTTGAAAACCGACATTGTGAGGGTGAGTGTGAACGTTGATCGGTGAGCGTTGAAAACCGACACTGTGAGGTGTAAACGTTATTCGGGTGAGCGTAGAAAACCCGGTTGTGATAGTGGATTTCTCCCCGGGAGTGGGGAGCGGAGACGTAGGACGGAAGGTCCGAACTCCGTGATCATATTGCTTGTTTGAGTGTGCTTTGGCGTTCTTTCATATTTATGTTCATATCTTATATCGCCATTGTCATTAGCTCATTATCTATATCATCCACTATCTTGTTTAGATTGTTTACCCCTTGTGTTAGTTTATATATCCTTGCTCATATACTCATATATATTTCATCATATAGGATATATCACTTTGAGTATATTGCATATTCTTGCTCATTATAGATTGTATACCTATCTTGCAAGAATATAGTTGTTAATTATTTTTAATTGGCATTTAATCGGATTAGATTAGCATAAGACCCTAATCACCCCCCTCTAGGGTCTAACATCCCCTTCTACTCTACTTCTCCTTACCTTTCTTTTTTCTTTTTTTTCTTTTTTTCTTCTAGCTAATAGATTAATGCTCTGTGCGTCTCGGCCTGGTAACTAAAAAAACATCCACAACAGAATCGATCACAATTTGCAAATACAGAAGCTCATAAGGATAAATCCACAGTCATGTGAGAAATTAAAAACTTAGATATATTGTCAACATGAACCCTCAATTGATCAAAGTCATCTCAAAAAAAAAAAAGAAAAAGAAAAAGTAATGTCCAAATCTCAACGGGTCACAACAACATCATCATTTACTGTAAATATCAATCTCAAAAACCAACCTACTCGTAGCATCATCTTCTTAAATTCATCAAAGCATAAAACACCATCTTCATTAACATCATACATTCGGATCATCTCCCTGCACTCCTCAACAGTCTTTAATTGCCCGAGCTTTTCAAGTATTTTCCTCAAACTCTGCGGCGGCGATCTACGGCGGGGGAGCGGTGGCGATCTACGGTGACGAGGACGGGCGGAGGAGGGGAGGGGAGGCGGCGGCGAACTCGATGGGAGTCTTGGGGGCCTGAGCGGAGGCGGCGACGATGACGACGAGTAAGGCGCAGGGCTAGGACAACGCAGCTTGAGAGTAAAGCTCTTAGTTTTAGAGAGAGGTTCGAAGAGAGAAGAGGAGAGGAGATGAGGAGACGAGAGAGAGGAGAGAGAGAGAGAGAGGAAGAGAGAGAGCAGGAGAGAAGATGAGAGAGAGAAGAGAGAGATGATATGAGTGCTGGGGGCCTCATGTCAAGAGATTGAGGAGAGAGGATAAGGATAATTTGCGGAATTTTAGCTTAGGCTTGGGCATGCGGATAATTAAGAAAAAGGGGCTGCAGTAGCAAAGTGTCACACTTCGAAGGGGCTGATCACACATGGGAAAAACTATGAGGAGGCTCTTGTCACATGAAGTTTTCCTGCTTTTGGGGCCTGGATACATTTTCCCTACAAATTAAAATAAAATTAAAAAACCCCACAAATAATAAAAAAAGAAAAAACTAAAGTTCTATTAAAATAAACAATATACACAATTCGTCAGTTAAAATAAGATTAGATTTCATTAACCTATTTCTATTAAAGGATTCAAATCCTCTCCAATTAAGTGGTGATTGAAGAGTATTTTATTTCTCTAATCATTGTTATATATTCTGAATTCAAGGGACGATATTAGACCACGTGGGATTTCACTATCGTGATAATGGTTTTCAAATATTAGTAGTTTTGAAAAAATAGCAGTTTCCAAGGTCATAGTGCGTTCATCCGGTGGCCTAATCTTGTTCCTTCAATTCTGAACCTCAATAGCAATTACGCCGCCATGTGTGCTTTACCCTGAAGAGTAAATCAACCCCGCGAGAGTCGCCTCGCAATCGGAGCGCTTTGACGAGATAACCCTTCAGCGATAGCTCGATGTGTTGGCAGTTAATAATAAGCTATGTTATCAGCGAAGTTTTGCTCTTTGTACTACTTTATAGAAGAGTGGTGATAGGGGCACACTACAAACCACACCACCAACCACACTCTCCTCTCTCATTTGCTACAGTACACAGGGCCCCACATGGGATTTTAAAATTTTAAAATCCCATGTGGGGCCCCGTGTACTGTAGCAAATGAGAGAGGAGAGTGTGGTTGGTGGTATGATTTGGGGTGTGCCCCTAGCATTTCTTTTTATAGAATATCTGCTGCATCTAGATATTAAAAATATTGAATGCTTAGTTACAGATTTCACATTTATTTCGGCTCCTTTACACTTTGTTCTACTGATGTCCATGAGCATATATTGACATCGAGGAGAAACCATTGGCATGAAATGTGTTCACAATTTTTCCTGGTCAGAATGCCTTACATTTCATTTTTCTATCAGTATACATGACTAGAAATTATTTTAGCTGCACGTATGATTCAGGTTGTAATTGTGATTTATTGAGGGGCTAAATTACAAAAGTACAACATCTATAAATAAGGGGTTATGGTCCCTAACCTAGGGTTACATTCTCTAATTCTCTTCACCCCCATCTAAGAGAGAAATTCGGCTAAAGGAGAAAACCCTAAGGTTAGAAGATCCAAAACCCAAAATCAAGATCAATCTATGGATTCAGGTATATGCTTCCGCTCTTTTAGATTCTTGTTAATCTCTTCGAATTAATCATGGCTATATGGTTTTAGATCTTAAGTTTTATGATGTAGATCTAACAGGTATGAGATTTGTCAAGGCACAATTCAGTAGTAATTGTATTTATTTCATGCGTCATTACAAGTTTAGAAAATTCTGAGATTGTTTTGTAATTTTGAGCTCTTGATGGTATTTTTTATAATTTTTTAAACTTTTAAAGGTATTTTTTGCAAATTATAAACTTTTAGGGGGCTGCTAGTAATTTTTAAATTTCATGTATCATTTGTAGATTTTGAAATTTTAAGGTGGTTTTTGTAATTCCAAACCGTTGAGAGTGTTTTACGCAAATTTTAGAATTTTGAGGGCGTTGTTTGTAAATTTTAAATTTATAAGGGACCGCTGAAATGTTTAAAATTTCATATATCATTTGCAAGTTTGAAAAATAGACCTCTAAAACTTTTTTATATATAAAAGTCCAATTGCTAAATGGATTATTAGGTCACCCATGAACTATCCACCCATTTAATAAATGGTTGGGTGGGAAGTGACCCATTTAGTAAATGTTAAATGAGTCATAAGTGGGTAAATGGGCACAAATGTGCCCACCCATTTATGGCCCACCAAAAACCCAACCAAAACAGCCATTTAACAACCTTAAGCTTAGTCTGAGTCCAATCTTACAAAATCCAAAGAAATTTTCGTGTACTATCCTATATTGATCTAGAGCGTTGATATTGCAAATGTTATTTTATGAGGACCTGCAAAAATATATTATTTTAGGAAAAATTGCCTCAAGGTTGCTTAGATGAACTTCTTTTTGTTATGGCCCCTGAAAAAAATTCGAGGATTACAAAGTCATTTGACCAAGTTTAGGGGTATATTACTTAGTACTACACATTTTATTTTTCTAATTGATAACTTTAATTCTGACCTTTCATAATCTTTCACCGAATTTTAGGGGCCGCTGGCCATATTCTAGGAGCAGAAGAATCTGCTGGAGCAATATTTGTTGTATTAGCCCACGTGTTTATCTTGAAATTGTCTTAATCCATAACTATTTACTCTTAAATAAATTAAATTAAGCACGTAAAATATAAAGACAAATTGTTGATTTATTTCTTAGATGGTTTATTTTGAAAATAATTACATATGTGTTGAAACTCGTGAAGGATTGCAATTTAATTCTTTTTGTATATAAACTTTTGAAAGATTTTGAAATTTTCCTATATTTAGAAAAATCACAAACTCAACACTAAACAATCGCATGGTTCTTAATCTAGTTTCTACTAAAAATACATCCCATAAAAACACATCACACACTTTGTATCAAAGTGTACTTCATATATAAAACAGGTCATACATAGCATAATTTGAAAATCTACACATATTCAAACTACATTACGAATTAAAATGCAATACCATCAAGTATCTAATTGCAATCATATAAAACATTAGTACTTAAAGGCTAAATACGAAAAATCACCACTATACTTTGGAAGACTAGGTTTTATGCACGTGTAATGCACGTGGTTAAATATCATGAGTAAATATTTTTAATTTATTTCCTTACTAAAATTTGTTCCTAAGTTTCACTTTGATCGTTGTTGCTCACTTATGCCTTTAATTTTTAGCATTGTGATTATTTATTTTTTTTGATGTTTGTTTGAATGGGCTACACCAAGTTTAAATTTTTATGTTGATAATTAAATTGATAGGAAACAAATATAATCTAAAGCCAATTTGAATTTTTATGTGAATTACGCCGACATGAAACCAAGCTTGAAAGTATAATGTTGTAAAAGTAAAAAAAACACTTAAAAAATAGTGCTATAAAAGAAAGATAAATAATTAAAGCTAAAAAGTCAAGATGATTAATTAAAAGTGGGCTAAAATGAAACTAAAGAGAATATGAAGTTTTCTGCTAATTAATTGATAGACTTCAGAAAAAAGCATTGCCTAAATATTAATGCTAACTCTAGTATATTTTATATGATAAAAGCATCCACATAACCATATAAAAATATTTAAAAGAGTTCATGAAAATCATTTCTAAATATTCCTGATTTTCCATAAAAAATTAAGTTATTCTATATAAAATATTCAAAAAAATAAAACTTTTATTCTTTTTGTTTTATTTTTTATTGAGTTAAGATCAATCATTCTCCACATTTATCTTTTCATAAACAATTCTAGAGTTGTATCTTCATCATCTATATTGATTACGACATCATGCTGGAGCTGGATTTCTTGTGTAATTATTTTTCCTTGAGCTCGTTCATGTTTTGTCTTCTCGTCTTACTTCATAAAAAAGTTGAATGCATTTTTGATGTTCAACAAAAATTTTAGAAATACAGACATTGATTATTTTTGTGTTTCAATGAGACTAAATGTTAATTTCATATATATGGAATTTTTGTGTTTCTAATTTATTTTTCAAAAAATGTTAGGATTTATCTTTTTTTCTCTGTAATAAATTCTTTCGGTATGCATCCAATAAGAATTTCTGTCGCGTTAAATAATATTATTTTTATTCTATCTGTGTTATTTTTCACAATGATCTGAACTAAATAACTGTATTTTTTATTATCAAATTGGCTTAAATTATAATGTTAATATTTAATATTGATATGTTTATTTCATGAAGAAGGGATATTACTCAACGTTGGTACTACTTTATTAATAATTCTGTGATATTTATCATTTGGACATTCTTATTAAAATCTCTATCCAATCTTCTTATTATATCATTTGCAAGCTAGAACCATGGCTTAACTTTATTGTAAATAGTAGTTATCTTTACATTATAGGTCCAATAGCGTGTCCGTATATTGGTAGAGTGTTTTTAAGTTAAATTGTGTAAATTTTAGAATAGGTCTTATAAGATCATACCTCTTTGATATTGTGATTATTACATAGATCAATAGTTTAAAACTGTATTGTATTTGTAAAGAGCCTTGATGGATATGCTTCTATATTAGCAGCTTGTTCTGAATAAGCCACGCATATTAGTTTTAAAGTATAATCTTTTTTTCTTTATTGTGTTATATGTATGTTTGCTTGGTTTATTTACCATTCTTTTATTTCTTTAATAAGTTGTATCTTTGTGTTGGTATATACTGTTAACACAATTTACGATAACATGTATATTTTTCCTACAAAATTGAGACAGATATAATGTAAATTTTATGTTTAGTGAGCTATAATAAAAATTTTAGTAGTAAAATATGTTACATTCATATTTAAATATCATAAAATCTAACAGATTATGTGTTTATCTTTGACCATGTCTTTAAAAACTAATCATTTATTAGGTAGTCATATCCCCAAATAAATTTACTTGCATAGTCATACCATATATAGGAAAAAGAAAAATATCAATTTTAATTTTTTTACTTATGCTATTGTAACTAATTATCATATACATACCTTTAGTCCATTATAGTAATTTCTCTCATCTTATTTGGCTTATTATATCTCGCAACATAGTTGATCAATGACTTCACTTTAGTTTCTATTGCAAGATTATTTATATGTAATTTTATATTAAGTTTATGATTCATTTAGTATTTCAAGAATAAAGTAAGAAAATTTATAAATACAAACTAATATTTTTTATCTTTCACGATGTATGCCTTTTTAATTGGGACAAAATTATTAAACATTTTTTCAAAGAGGAACTCATCGGTGCTCTTTGCTAGATATACCTTTTGTCAATGTTAGTTCAAGTGATTCATGAATATTTTCATATTTTAGGTTTATTTACTTCACTTCTCTATTTAAAAATAAAAAAAGTTTGATTTTTTAAAGGATATCTCTGAACTTTCTGATAGTTTTTTCATGCAAAATTCCTTGTATTTTTTTTACTCTATAAATATTATTAACATCATAGATGAATGTTTATACATTATAATCAATTAATGCTAACTTATTATATTATAGTCTTTTGTTAGTTTTATGTAATGCTAACTTATTATATTATAGTCTTTTGTTAGTTTTATGCAATTTAGTCTTCTATCAATTAATGTTGTTACTAATATTATATATATTATAGTCTTTTGTTAGTTTTATGCAATTTAGTCTTCTATCAATTAATGTTGTTACTAATATTATATATAGTTCCTTAAATTTATACAATAATAATTGTTTGAGGTGTGATGAATACCAAGCCAAATCCAGCAGCTGTGGACTCGTCAAAGTCGAGGAAGTTCCACAAAAAAGGACGAATTTGTGCCCCGCTTCTTTAACTCGGACAGATTTTTAATCTATCATATATTTTTTTAATTTTTATTCCTTGACTGGATAGTTTTATATCTGTTGTAATTATTATTTTTCACCAATGTTAACTTAGACTACTTTTAGATGCTAAAAAGGGATGATAAACTTTAGATAGAAACTTAAATTTATATATCTTAATGAAAATGATATCAAACATTTACTCTTTTATTTGTCAAATTTTAGTCTTTTGTGATTTTAAAATTTTGAGAGTGTGTTTTATAATTTTTTTTAACTTTAATGTTATTTTTTTGAAAATTTTAAATTTTATGTTGGGTGCTTGTAATTTTATGTTTTATGAGTTGGTGGTAAGTTTTAAATGTTAAGATGTTTCTTTCAACTCTAAAATTTTGAACGTGTTTTTTACAATTACTAAAACTTTGAGTTGTTTTTTGATAAATTTAAATTTTTAATGATTTGCTGATAAATTTTAGATTTGATGTCTACCGGTTATAAGTTTTGAAATTTTGAGATTTTTGTGATTTTAAATTTTTGAGGGAGTTTTTATAGTTTATGTAACTTTGAGGTTATTTATTATAATTTTTAAGTTTTTAAGTGCCTAATTGTAATCTCTAAAATTTATCTATGTTGTTTACAAGTTTTGAAGTCATTGATTTTAGGGTGTTTTTTTCTAATTTGAATTTTTGAGCTTGTTTCAACAATTTTAGAAATTTTGAGGGTATAATTTATCATTTTTAAATTCCTCGGGGACTGTTTTAAATTTTTAAATTTTATGTTTGTTGTTTTAAGTTTTGAAAAGTCACGGTGTTTTGGGTAATTTTAAAAATTTAAAGATATTTTGTGTTGTTTTTTAATTAAATCTTAATCTTATTTTTTTAAAATTGTTGAGCTATATGTAGTTCATGTAGGGTTAATATAGGATATAATTAGTATTTAGATAGATTAAGATTTCAATAAAAAATTAAAATAATATTTCACGTAGTTTGTTAATCTTTTTTTTAAATTGTTGAGCTATAGATAGTTCATGTGGGATTAGATAAGATATAATTAGAATTATAATAGATAAAATTTAAATATAATATTCAAAATAGTGAATGGTAATATTGACCATAGAAAGATTTTCCTAAACTCGTGCTTTTGAAGGGAGTATGATTATCAAATAACCCTCTATAAGGTTCAAAAAATCAAGAAAAAATTCTTTAAGTTAAAAGTTATCAGAAAACCCTTTAACTTTAAGGTTTTATCAGAAATTCTTCATAACAAGTAAATATCAGAAAACCCTAATTTTTGCTTGTGTGGGTAAAATAGGCAGGATATTTTTTTGTTGGTGAAAGTTTTGCTTAATTATGCTGTTAGAAAGATTTTCTGGTGAAATCTTCAAGCTAAAGGGATTTTTTTGATATTTTGAAAGTTATAGGGATTACTTGTTAATCACCAAAGTTAAGGGGAGTGTTCGGATATTTAGCCTTAAATATATTAACCAAATCATCAAAGAGCCGAGTAGAGAGAGGAACACCTAATGTGGTAGTACCAGAATCAATGACTAAAACATTACCAGTTATATATTGTGATAAATCATGAATTAAATAACGAATTAGCGACGTAATTGCGGGATCAACTGAGCCCGGTGTTTTTCAAGGGGGCTGATGCATCAAATCCTGAGTGATCTCTCATTTGAAAAATCCTGGGGTTATTGAGTTCACTCTGATGTTGTATACCTCCAGCTCCAACGCCATTAGCAGTTTAATTACCACAAGAAAATCATGTTTTTAATAGAGCAATAAATTAGTATTGAATATCAAAAATTTTAAATTTAAATTAAGAATGAACTTTAATGGTTTGAGCACTAAACTATTTATCTATGTATTACGTTTCAAATATTTTGTTTCTTAAGTAACATATAATGCATTATTTCTCTTCTCTCCAAATGGTATGTCTAAGTAAATCTAAAGGTGGTATTGAGTTAAAGATCTCAACAACTTTAATATTCCTCCTCTCCAAATGGTTATGGAAATGTCTAGACCGAGGATCTAGTAGGCACCTTTCTTCATCAACTCTACAATAATAGAGGTCCTACTCTTCAATCCAAGCACTGTAATGCTTCTAATTCAACATTTTAGAATGCAATTATCTCTAATAAAGCAGCTTTCCTACATCACATTTCATGGTCACTAGGCTCTGGTGATAAAGATTTTGGGAGGATAAATGGTTTGGTTGCAATACCTTAGCTAGTCTCTATCCATCTTTATACAAGCTTTCCCTCACTTCAAATGTGTCTATACGAAGTCAATGCACTATTCAAGGCCATGAATGACACTGACATCTATTGTTGAAAAAAAAGTATATCTCCTTTATCACGTCTTGATAAATCAAACCTTCTGAAGTTAATTGGATCTCACAGTGTTTCTAATCAAGCTAATCAACCTAAATGGTCACTTACAACAAGTGGTTTTTTTTTTCAGTCAAGTCTTTTTATACTCTTTTAAACTCCAGAGGGGTATTTTCTCTCATCTTCAAAGTTGTTTGGAATTCCATTCTTCCTAGCAAAGTTCAGATCTTTACTTGGCTATTAACTAAAAATAGATTGCACGTCGAGGAAAACCTTATGTTGAAAAGATGGATGGGTGATCCTACGTGCTCGTTGTGTGGACTGCAGTTAGAATTTACAGAGCATCTCTTTTTTTCATGTTCTTTAACAAAACAGGTTTGGAGACATTTCACAGATTACTATCTCCCCTTCCAATGGCCTATATCTCTTGATGAGCTTCTACAAACTTTAGAGGCTCTACAAAATACTAAGGGAAACTTATGGTGAACTATATTCTCCTCAGTATGCTGGAGTCTGGGGATTACAAGAAACAAATTTCTCTTTGATCAAGTTAACTTCTCTCATATTTCTATTATAAACTATCCTATTTCTGGTTTATATGACTGGGCAGGTTCTGGAAGTGGATCTGCTGCAGTTAGGGTATCAACAAGTTTGGAAGACAAGCCTATACGCAGGAGCAGTGGATGAGGAGGCTTTTGATATAGCTGAAGCTAAACTGATATATTGGAAGAAACGTTACTTTTATTCTGTATATACAACTGCAACTTGGTTTTACTTCTTTTTTATACGCTTTGTTTTGATGATGGATAGTAGAAAATTAAGTTTTTGTTTATTATATGTATAGATGATTTTGGTTCTTGCTGATATCTATGCTTACAGTGAATGACGACAAGACCCATCTTCATCCTCATGGATCTTTGGAAGAAGAAGATTATGCATCCCTAGTTCAAAGAAACTATATTTTCTATTTTTTAACATTTGGGTACAGTTTGTATCCATGTTTTTATAATTATATACTTTGTACTCCTTTTGTTATTAATGAACGGCGATTATCCCTTGTTTTTCTATTAAAAAAAAATCTAATGCATTATTTTCAATTATATAATAGGCTAGTATGAAAACTATATAGAAAACTTTCAAGAAAGCCTCATCAAATTTAAACTTAAGAATAATTCGATACAATTAGTAAGAAAGGGATCAGTCTACCAACATTTTCATCCCTTCAATCTAGTTTGAAATGTGTATCATATGATTAGCACACATCTCAAGCTAATTAAATCTAATAATGAAAAAAATTGGTAGACAGAGCCCTCAGTCTATTATAAATAACTCAAAAGATAAAAATGGAGTTACCCGCGTAATGACATCGTCGCCTGCAGCCGATGAGATGTTGATCACGGATCCTTTCAACTTTGCATTGTAATGCGTTTGCATACAAGCTTCGATACCAACCAGAGCCCAGTGGCGGTAGTCCTGGTAATGTAGTCCCATTCCTCCTCTGATCAATCCAATGAAGAGGTCCCTCTGCCTGAAACATACATGTGTAAAATGTGAATAATGTGGTGCATAGAATAATTCATTCCTTTACACTAAGTAACATATTAGTGTTAGTTTGGGTGTAGACCAAACTCACCTCCGCCGGAATAGAGGAGCTCCGACGAGCTTGATGGTTGATGCAGGCGAGCGTGGACGACGAACTTCAGGTGAAGCTCGAGCAGTTGAGCTCGAAATTTGGTGAACGCGACCCTCGGCTGGCGAACTCGACCCTCGCGTTCGAACGCTCCGACCATCGCGTTTTTTGGAACTCCGACTTCCGCGTTTCATCGCCCCACCATCGCGTCCGAGCGGACCGCTGGTGACAGGCTGTCGCTAGCCTATCATCGATTCTCCATCGCAGCAACGATTTTATTCTCCATCTCCAGCTCTCAACTATTTTTCAGGGGAGATTAAGAAGAGGGGTTTTTTTAGAGAGAGAGAGAAAATAAGAAGGGGGTTTTATTGTGGGAGATTTGAAGGGATTATTCCCTTTAATTAATTAACATAGTAGCTACAGTGTTCTTTTTGAGAGATCTCATATTTGATCTGCTCCTAAATTGTAATTTATTGTTTGATTAATAAGAAATTGACTGTGTGGCTCCCGAGGATGTAGGCAGTTGCCGAACCTCGTAAATCTTGGTGTATCTTTTTCTATTCTGCGTTTCTGTTGCATTAGGGATTTCAGCGTTAAATTCCCAACAGCTGGTATCAGAGCGTGAAACGATCTAGAGAAAGTCAGATTCAAGTAGGAGCCATGGCCGCAGATGAGGCAAAAATAAGACTTGAGAAATTTGATGGAACAGATTTCAGATTCTGGAAAATACAGATAGAGGATTATCTGTATCAGAAAAATCTGTATCAACCACTATCGGGGAAGAAGTCAGATTCTATGAAGGCGGATGAGTGGAACCTTCTAGATAGACAAGCCCTCGGAGTTATCAAATTGACGTTGACTCGCAATGTTGCGTTCAACATAGCAAAGGAGAAGATCACGGCAGGTCTTATGGCAGCTCTCTCAAATATGTATGAGAAGCCATCAGCCACGAACAAAGTTCATTTAATGCGGAGGTTATTCAATCTGAAAATGGCGGAAGGCGCGTCAGTAGCACAACACCTCAATGAACTTAATACGGTTACAACACAATTGAGTTCAGTTGAGATTGAGTTTGATGAGGAAGTTCGGGCGTTGATACTTTTGTCTTCTCTACCAGAGAGTTGGAACGCTACAGTCACGGCAGTGAGTAGCTCATCGGGAAAGAAAAAGTTAAAATTCGACGACGTTCGTGATTTGGTTCTCAGTGAGGAGATCCGACGGAGAGAGACAGGTGAAACTACAACCTCTTCAGTATTGCATACAGAGTCAAGAGGTAGAAATTCAACCAGAGGAAGCGGACGAGGAAAAACAAACTTCAGAGGTAGATCAAAGGACAGGAGGTCCAAGTCAAGGAATCCAAGCAACAGCTTGAAGGCTATCGAGTGTTGGAATTGTGGAAAGACCGGGCATTACAAGAATCAGTGCAAGAGTGCACAGAAGGAGAAGGAGGCGAAGGCAGAGGTGAATGTCACCTCCACTTCAGGAGGAGACGACGCATTGATATGTTCTTTGGAGAGCAAGGAGGAATCTTGGGTGTTAGATTTAGGAGCGTCGTTCCATGCTACCTCTCAGAAAGAATTCTTCGAGAAGTATACCCCCGGAAATCTTGGATACGTATATCTTGGTGATGATCAATTATGTGCTATTGTGGGCAAATGCGTGGTGAAAATTAAGTTAAACGGGTCAGTATGGGAGATGAAGGATGTCAGGCATATTCCCGACCTGAGAAAGAACTTAATATCCGTAGGCCAGTTGGCTGGCGAAGGATACACCACGACCTTCCATAGAGATGATTGGAAGATCTCAAAGGGTGCAATGACTATTGCCCGAGGCAGGAAGGCTGGTACCCTATATATGATAGTAGGTGCACGTTGTTCGATCTCAGTTGCAGCAGGCAATGAGACTTCAAAGCTGTGGCACCAGCGACTCGGTCATATGAGTGAGAAGGGGATGAAAATCATGCACACAAAGGGAAAACTCCTAAGACTGCAGTCAGTGGAGATGGATATGTGTGAAGAATGTATACTTGGAAAGCAGAAGAGAGTCAGCTTTCAGACAAGTGGCAGAACCCCGAGGAAAGAGAAGCTAGAGATTGTTCACTCAGATGTTTGGGGACCAACCACCACCGCTTCCATTGGTGGAAAACACTACTTCGTGACTTTTATCGATGATCACTCTCGGAAAGTGTGGGTCTACTTTCTGAAGCATAAGTCAGAAGTATTTGATGCTTTCAGGAGATAGAAAGCTATGGTCGAGAATAAGACCGGTCTGAGAATAAAGAAGCTCAGGACCGACAATGGCGGTGAATATGAAGACACCGGATTCAAGAAGTTCTGCTATGAGCACGAGATCAGAATGGAGAGAACCGTGCCCGGTACGCCTCAGCAAAATGGTGTAGCTGAGCGGATGAACCGAACGTTGACAGAGAGAGATAGAAACATTCGAGTACAGTCAGGCCTACCAAAGCAGTTCTGGGCAGAAACGGTCAACACAGCAGCTTACTTGATCAACCGAGGTCCATCGGTTCCATTGGAGCACAGAATACCAGAGGAGGTATGGTGCGGAAAGGAGGTAAAACTCTCACATCTTAAAGTTTTCGGTTATGTAGCTTACGTGCATATTAGTGATCAAGGCAGGAATAAGCTTGATCCCAAGTCAAAGAAATGCATTTTCATCGGCTATGGTGAAGATGAATTCGGCTACCGCATTTAGGACAATGAAAACAAGAAAGTGATCCGCAGCAGAGATGTGATATTCAACGAGAAGGTGATGTACAAGGACAGGCACAAGACAGATGACTCAGAGAGCGAGTCAATATTTGTAGATGCAGATGATGTCCCGAGTAACCTCTCGGAAGAACCCAATGCAGAAGGTCCTCAGCCAGAAGAGCCTGTTGGACAAGATGATGCGCAGGAGCCAGACGCACCAGCTCTGATATTAAGAAGATCTTCTCGTCCTCCTGTACCCAACAGGAGATATATGAACTATCTGTTGCTGACAGATGGTGGGGAGCCTGAAAGCTTTGATGAAGCTTGTCAGTGTGGAGATGCGAGCAAGTGGGAGCTTGCAATGAAAGATGAGATGAAGTCTCTCATATCAAACCAGACGTGGGAACTAGCTGAGTTGTCCACGGGTAAGAAGGCACTCCACAACAAATGGGTGTACCGGGTGAAAGAGGAGCAGGATGGTTCCAGGAGATACAAAGCCCGATTGGTTGTCAAAGGTTTCCAGCAAAAGGAAGGAATTGACTACACCGATATTTTCACTCCCGTGGTGAAGCTAAATACTATCAGGACCGTGATGAGTATTGTAGCAATTAAAGATCTTCATCTCGAGCAGTTGGACGTGAAGACGGTGTTTCTTCACGGAGATCTAGAAGAAGAGATATACATACACCAGCCAGAAGGTTTCTCAGAAGAAAAGAAAAAGAACCTGGTGTGCAGACTTAAGAAGAGCTTGTATGGCCTGAAACAAGCCCCAAGGCAGTGGTACAAGAAGTTTGACGGCTTCATACACAAGGAAGGTTTCCAGAAGTGCAACACCGACCACTGTTGCTACTTCAAAAGATATCAATCCAGCTATATCATCCTACTACTGTATGTTGATGATATGTTGGTTGCAGGAGCAGATATGAAGGATATCAAGAGTTTGAAGCAGCAGCTGTCAAAAGAGTTTGACATGAAGGACTTGGGTCCAGCGAAAAAGATCCTTGGAATGCAAATCACGAGAGATAAGAAGAGAGGTCTCTTGCAGTTATCTCAGACGGAGTACATCAACCGTGTTTTGCAGAGATTCAACATGGGCGACGCCAAGCCTGTGAGCACACCCTTGGCCAGTCACTTTCGTCTATCGAAGGATCAGTCTCCTCAGTCAGAAGAAGAGAAAGAGAGTATGGCTCAGGTTCCTTACGCCTCAGCTATCGGAAACTTGATGTACGCAATGGTCTGTACAAGACCAGACATTGGCCATGTAGTGGGAGTGGTCAGTCGGTTTATGTCGAATCCAGGAAAAGCTCATTGGGAAGCGGTCAAGTGGATTCTGAGATATCTACGAGGCACTACACAGATGTGTTTGCACTTTGGTAAGGGAGAGGTAGAAGTGCAAGGGTACGTAGATGCAGACTTCGGCGGCAAAGTTGATCACCGAAGAAGCACCACCGGCTATGTATTCACCGTTGGAACTACAGCTGTTAGTTGGATGTCACAGGTACAGAAGATCGTTACCCTATCCACTACAGAAGCTGAGTACGTTGCAGTGACTGAAGCCAGTAAAGAGATGATATGGCTTCAGGGTTTGTTGACAGAACTGGGATTCAAACAGGAGAGGAATGTTTTACACAGTGATAGCCAGAGTGTGATACACTTGGCGAAGAATTCAGCATTTCATTCTAGAACGAAGCATATTGCGCTTCGGTACCACTTCATCAGATCCCTGTTGGAAGATGACGTGTTGAAACTGGAAAAGATTCCAGGAAGTAAGAATCTAGCAGACATGTTAACAAAGACGGTGACAGTTCAGAAACTGGAGTTGTGCGCAACTTTAGTTGACCTTCATGCATAGATGATGAGGGCGGAGCCACACAGGAGAGGAGCGTGATGGGATAGCCTGCTGACGGCGGTTTGGTCTCCAAGTGGGAGATTGTTAGTTTGGGTGTAGACCAAACTCACCTCCGCCGGAATAGAGGAGCTCCGACGAGCTTGATGGTTGATGCAGGCGAGCGTGGACGACGAACTTCAGGTGAAGCTCGAGCAGTTGAGCTCGAAATTTAGTGAACGCGACCCTCGGCTGGCGAACTCGACCCTTGCGTTCGAACGCTCCGACCATCGCGTTTTTTTGGGTCCGACCTCGGCGTCCGTCGCTCCCACCCTCGTGTCCTAGTTCGGGCCACTGGCGACAGGCTGTCGCCAGCCCATCAATCTCGCCTATAAAAGCACCCCATCGCCCTAGGGTTTCGATGCTTTTTCCCCCGGTCTCTCTCTGGTGGCGGACGAAATTAACGCAGCAGCGTTCTTCAATTTTCTCCAGCTTTTTTGAAATCGCAGCAACGATTTTATTCTCCATCTCCAGCTCTCAACTATTTTTCAGGGGAGATTAAGAAGAGGGGGTTTTTTTAGAGAGAGAGAGAAAATAAGAAGGGGGTTTTATTGTGGGAGATTTGAAAGGGATTATTCCCTTTAATTAATTAACACTGTAGCTACAGTGTTCTTTTTGAGAGATCTCATATTTGATCTGTTCCTAAATTGTAATTTATTGTTTGATTAATAAGAAATTGACTGTGTGGCTCCCGAGGACGTAGGCAGTTGCCGAACCTCGTAAATCTTGGTGTATCTTTTTCTATTCTGCGTTTCTGTTGCATTAGGGATTTCAGCGTTAAATTCCCAACAATTAGCTCAACACTTATGGGAACTTCGGAATTTTGATACAGTGGGTTGAACATTTGGCATGGTATCCGAGTGATGTAGGTTTAATTCTCAACGATCACGCATTTAAAGTATATTTTAGAAAAATATTACGGCATTAGTCTATATTTTATCTTATGAAAATTAAGGGTGTTCAGCCTATGAAATTATATATAATCGGATAATCCTCAATTCGTATCACAATTAGCTTTGGAGTTTTGATGTAAGGGAAGAATTCTTTGACATGATATCGGAACAATCAGGATTCCATTCTTAACAACCGCTCATTTAAAATAGATTATTTCTTATTATTACTCTTTTTATTGCGAATCTAAGCTTTGCCCAATGAAAAGGGCCGTGGAAGGGAACTTGATATAATATATGTTACTTATTTATATATAAAATTATAATTGAGCAATTCATGTTCGGGTCTCACCATGCATCTACAAAGTTAAAATGAATTTTAAAAAAGATTGAAATTACCGTGTGCTATGTCAACTTCGGAATTTTGGTGTAGTAAAGGATTTTTTGATATTAGTAGAGCAACTCAATTCAATTCCTACTGTACATTCACGCATTTAAACACAGAATCAAATAAAAGATACGAGTCCGAACAAGACCAATGCGCTCATTAACCTCCAAATATTAATATTAGACGATTTCACTAAAATAAATTTAAATACCTCTAATCCCCCTGCATTGTTCACAACAACGTCAACCCTCCTAGAAGCATCGCATGCCTTGTTCGCTGAGGCAATGACTCTGCTATCTGCATGCGCTAACATCAAGCTCAACGGCCACAACACCACTGCCAGAGGCACTGATCTCCTCGTATCGCAATTCTAGGCAATCCGTTATTGTACGTGCACCAGTGACTATACCGGGCAAGGCGAGATCGAGGTGTTAGTATTTGTTTGTAAAAAACAAGATAGTCCCACATTGGAATTTTAAACATTCTTTTAGAGGTTTAAAAGTATTGAATGTTTATTGGGCTTTGAATAATGGATCAAAGTGTAGGCTTCTAAACCCGCGTGCGGGTAGCGTGATTTTGAATATATTTTTTTAAAATGTTATTTTGAATTTTAAAAAATTATGAAAAGACAAGTGACCACTTAAAAAGTGGTTGTTTGCTCCAAGGGGTGTTTTTGAAAAGTTGTGACTGTTGGAAGCACCTTTTCGAAACCTATAAATAGTTTATGTTTTCAGATATCTTTTTACAATTCTTTTCTGAATCTTTTCTATCAAAAACTTCTGTAATATTACAAACTTGTTTCACAACGAATTAAGGAAAATTCCAGATTTGCTTACTGGAATTTTCAATTTCTGTTGTATCCTGGGAAGAAAATTTGCATTAACCTGAAGCAACTTTGAATATCAAGTGGGGCAAATATTTCTTTAAGGAAAGTGTTTCACGCCTCAGAATTTCTGTCTCCTTAATTGTTTAACTTAATTTATTAGACCTCTCGGCCCCATGCCCGACGACGGTCCGGTCACCATCACCACTTTCCCGTCGAACTATATGAAATTGTCACGCAACAACTTGTATGCATGTTGCATATTTTAAAGGTGGTTATATTAAGGACTTACAAGCATTCGTAGCTTAATTTCGGACCTGCCAATTACTTCGATCTATTAGATCAAAAAAGAAACTTTATTTACTTTAAGAAATGAAACAATAATCAATCTCTAGACTCTTCATGTCAAACTATTGAGATAACTAAGAAGACGCGGAGTCATACCTGAATCCATAGAGTAGGATGTGATTCTTGAGTTTTGAGATATAAATCTTCCAAATCTTCTACGTATATCCTCCTTAGACAAACTCTGAATCTTTCTCTGTAACTTTCTGAAGATGGGATATCAGAAAGAAATTGTACGTAGAGATTTGGGAAACTACAACCCTATTTATAACTGATTTAATTTATTTATAATTGTCAATTTAGCCCATCATAGAATTAATAATTATATTTTGGTCTCTACACGTAGGAGGTGAAGAGAATACAGGAAAAATGACAGAAAACATGTTTGGACTTCTAGCGTTCGACTGCGAATGGCGCGACGGTCGATCATAAATGTGCACGCAAGCTGGAAAAGTCTCTGGACTTTTCGCGATCGACCCCAATGGCGCGGTTGACCGGCCAAACCCTGTAGTGATATTGAGTTTCTGTCGTTGGATCCGGTCGACCGCACGTGGCTCTGCGGTCGATCGCGAGTCGGGTTGAGCCTGGACTTTGGTTTCCTGTTCTCTTTGAGATTGTGTTTTGATATATAATCAAACATGTTTTTTCTAGGGTTTCTAACAGAGATTTTAGATTGTACTGGACATATTGAGATGGAGAACTTGTGAGCAAGTTGAGAGATTTGGTTTAGGATTTATTTGAGTGATTTTGTGAGATTGTAACCCTTTGTACTCTCCTTGATTTAGTGGAAACTCCCCATCCTCTCCCCGTGGACGTAGGCAAATTACCGAACCACGTATATCTCTGTGTTTTGTTTGATTTGTCATATTTGGATTGAATTGTGCTTGTGTGTGGTTGGTTCTCTTCTCTTGTGATTACATATTCGTTTGGTGTGCGAGCACGCTTCCGTATAGACGCGTAACAATTGGTATCAGAGCTCAGATTTGAAATCTAGGGTTTAGGCATTAGGTGGAGGAAGATTCGTCGCGAAAGCTTGGTTCTTAGAGTTCTAGGCTTCGGTCGAGATAGTGTTTGGAGTTGCCACTGAAGATTTTACTTTCCTCGTGTGGTTAGGAGATCTATTTAGAATCTGTTCTAGGGTTCAGTTGGGTAACTTCTAAATTCTATCAAGTTTGAATCTTTCTTTGCAATTTGAAGTTTGTGATTATGGGTAAAAAAGTTGGTGAAAGCAGCAAGATGGCAGGTACAGTTCAAGTTGGGTTTCAGAACTCTAAGATTAGTATGGTGAAGTATGACGGCAAGATCAATTTTGGTTTGTGGATGAGCGATGTTCAGGATGCGCTCAATACTCAAAATTTGGAGGAGACCATCATGGTCCATGAGAGGCCACCAAAATATGAAGAGGCGATATGAGAAAATATGAATAGGAACGCTTGTGGGGTGATCAGGTCTTGTTTAGAACATGAGCTAAAATATGATGTGATTGGGGTGACGTCTACAATGAAGATGTGAGAAATTCTTAATAATAAGTATCTTAAAATGAGTGTTGAGAACAGATTGCACTTGCTGCACAGGTTATTCAGATTCCAGATGTCCTGAGGCACCTCACTAGCAGTTCATGTGAATAACTACACTAAGTTGTTGTCGGACTTGGCCAATATTGATGAGAATAGATCGAATGAGTACAAGTCTATTATTCTTTGTGGCTCCTTACCGGATGAGGAGTATGATACATTTGTGCTTACTTTGTTGAACGAGAGATCTTCTATTACTTATAGTAAAGTAACTAATGTTTTGACGAATTATGATTTGAGGAGGAAGGACAATGAGACTTCCCACGCTAGTACTTCAGGAGAGGCCTTGTTGACAAGAGATAGAAGCCCATATCCGAGAGGTAGCAATAGAGGCATGTCAAAATCGAGAGGCTATCACCAGCTAAGAAAGAACCAATGTGCATTCTACAAAGAGCATGTACATTGGAAGAGAGACTGTTCAAAGATCAAGGAGAAGAAGAATAGTAAGAAAAAGGGTCTGAAGGCCAATGAGGTGAATGTTGCGAAAGACGATGATTCCGATGATTCGATCTTTTCTCTATTGATTACTCCGGAGGTGAACCACTTGAATGCATCAGATTAGATGCTTGATTCTGACGCTACTTATCATGTGACTCCTAGGCGAGATTGGTTTTCATTATTTGAGAGACTCGACGGGGGTGTTGTTATCATGAAAAATGATCAATCCTGTGGTATTTGTGGGATAGGTACTGTGAGGATTCGGATACACGATGGAGTAGTCCGTGAATTAAAGAAGGTGAGATTTGTTCCTCAGTTGAAGAAGAATTTTATCTCAGTTGGAGCTTTGGAGGCAAATAGATTCAGGATGACCTTTAAGGATGCTGTAGCAAATATTACTAAGGGATCTTTGATAGGGATGAAGGGATCTCGCAGTTGGAACTTATATTATTTGAAGGGAAGTACCAAGATTGGTCAGGTTGCTTTAGCTATTTTAGAGGCGGATATTAGCAGACTTTGACACTACAGGTTAGGACACACATGAGAGAAGTCACTCCAGGCTTTGTGCAAGCAGGGGTTATTGAAGGGGGCCAAGAGTGAAAAAGTTAAGTTCTGTGAGCACTGTGTTCTTGGCAAGAAGATGAATATGAAGTTCGGGACTGTTATTCATAGGACGAGAGGCATCCTGGATTATGTGCACACGGATGTTTGAGGTCCCATCAAGACTGCATCACTTGGTGGTCGATATTAGTTCGTCACTTTCGTTGATGACTATTCTAAACATTATTAGGTGTACACCTTGACGAAGAAGAGTGAAGTCCTAGATATATTTATGGAGTGGAAGAAGAGGTTGGAACTGCAGATTGGGAGAAAAATCAAGACGTTACGATCCAACAATAACGACGAGTACACATCAGACCACTTTTTACAGCTATGTCGAGACGAGGGTATAGAGAGACATTTCATAGTTAGTTATACACCATAGCAGAATTGGGTGACAGAGAGGTTAAATCGATCTTTGCTAGATAAGATCCGATGTTTGTTAGTGTATAGTGGTTTAGAGAAGATCTTTTGGGCTGAGACACTTTTATATCGAGCCACCTCATTAACAGGTTGCCTTCATCTGCAATTGAGGGGAAGACCCCCATAAAGATGTAGTCGGGAGAGTCAGCACACGACTATGATCCGCTCAAGGTATTTGGGTACCCTACATACTATCATGTGAAGACTGATAAGTTAGAACCTCGAGCTAGGAAGGTCATATTTGTAGGATTCAAGTGTGGTGTCAAGAAATACAAGCTATGGGATTCAATTGATAGAAAGATTGTGCTGAGTAGGGACGTCACGTTTGATGAGGCTTCTATCTTGAAGCTTCCTAGCTCTTATCAGATAGAGAGCGACCCGACGGAAGAGATATCATATGTGGTGGAGATCGATGCAATTTCATATTGTCCAGATGGTACATTATGCATTAGAGTGCCAACTGAGGTGACGCCAGGGGAGCATGACGACGACGAGGAGGATACAGGTACAGTTGTTTAGGATCAAGGACCGACGGCTCAGGTTTAGGATTCTATTACGGTTCAGAGACAGAGGAGAGACATAAGGATGCCAACATGGTATACCGACACAGTAGTTGCATATGCACTTCCGGTAGAGAGTATCGATGAATTGGTACCTACTACATTCAGAGAGGCCGAGCAGAGTTCGGAGGCTGATTCGTGATAGATAACTATGTAAGAGGAGATGAAGTCTCTTCACAAGAATGATACGTGGGAGCTTGTTGAGCTTCCAAAGGGGCGAAAGGCGGTTGATTGCAAGTGGGTATACACGAAGAAGGAGGACATTGAGGGCACTCCAATGAGGTTCAAGGCTAGGTTGGTTGTGAAGGGCTATGCACAGGAGGAAGGTATTGATTATAATGAGGTTTTCTCTCCAGTGGTGAAGCACTCTTCGATTCGGATTTTGCTAGCTTTGGTGGCACAGTATGGATTAGAGTTAGATCAGTTGGATGTGAAGACGGTATTTCTTCATGGTGATCTTGATGAAGAAATATATATAACTCAGCCATTGGGATTCTGAGCTGTAGGGAAGGAAAACTTGGTTTACAGGTTGAAGAAATTGCTATACGGTTTGAAGCAGTTTCCTCGATAGTGGTATAGGCAATTTGATGGTTTTATAATTGGTCATTCATACACTCAGAGCCAGTTTAATCACTGCGTATATTTTAGCAAGTTAAAAGGAGGTGCGTACATCTATTTGTTGCCCTATGTTGATGACATGTTGGTTGTCTTTATTTTTCAGGTCTTCTATAGATGAGTTGAAGGCGCAGCTTTCAAAAGAGTTTGAGATGAAGGATTTGGGTGAGGCTAAATGCATTTTAGGGATGAAGATCGACAGAGACAAAGAAAAGGATAGAATTTGTTTGACACATGTGGCTTATTTGAAGAAGGTTCTACAGTGATTTTATGTCAGCATGGATACGAAGCCAGTTAGTGTACATTTGGGAGCCCATTTGAAGCTTTTAGCTGACCTTTTACCGAAGACAGTTAAAGATCGAGAGTTGATGTCGAAGACTCCATATGCGAGTGTGGTTGGGAGATTAATGTACGCGATGGTATGTACGAGGCTAGATTTATCACAGGCGGTGAGCATGGTTTCGAGATACATACACGATCTAGGAGTGGGTCATTGGGACGCCGTGAGATAGATTTTAAGGTACATTCGAGGTACGTTCAATGTTAGTTTGGTTTATGAGTGGGACACTATAATTGGGCAGTTGTACATTGTCTATTTTGATTTAGATTATGCCGGGGATTTGGATAAGCGTCAGTCTACGGCGGAGTATGTGTTCACTTTAACCCATGCGCTAGTGTGTTGGAGATGCACATTACAGTCTATGGTAGCTTTGTAGACGATGAAGGTAGAGTATATGGCGATTACGGAGGCTGTGAAGGAGGCTATTTAGCTTCGAGGACTTTTGGAGGAACTTGATATATCACAACAGTTCGTCACTATTCATTATGATAGTATGAGTGCTATCTATTTGGCGAAGAATCAGGTTTTTCATGCGAGAACGAAGCACATTAATGTTTGTTATCACTTCGTTCAGGATGTTCTTGAAGATGGCGATGTGGAGATTATGAAGGTCCACACGAAGGATAATACAGCGAATATGCTCACTAAGGTGGTTCCGAGCAACAAGTTTGATCATTATCAAAACTTATTGCACATTCGTGATTGGGAGAGGGGGTACGTATGCAACCATATTGGTGCAGCCGATTTCGGAGAGACGACGCATTGGAGCTCTTTGTTTGGTGTCGGCTCAGTTTTGGGAAAACTTCACCGAGGTGGAGAATTGAAGAGAATACAGGAAAAATGACAGAAAACATGTTTGGACATGCAGCAGTCGACCGCGAGTGGTGCGGCAGTCGATCGCAAACGTGCACGTAAGCTGGAAAAGTCTCTGGACTTTTCACGATCGATCGCCAGTGGCGCGGCGGTCGACCAGCCAAACCCTGTAGTGATATTGAGTTTTTATCGTTGGATCCGGTCGCCGCACATGGCTTTGCGATCGACCACGAGTCGGGTTGGGCCTAGACTTTGGTTTCCTGTTCGCTTTGGGATTGTATTTTGATATATAATCAAACACGTTTTTCTAGGGTTTCTAACAGAGATTTTAGATTGTACTGAGCATATTAAGAGGGAGAACTTGTGAACGAGTTGAGAGATTTGGTTTAGGGTTTATTTGAGTGATTTTGTGAGATTGTAACCCTTTATACTCTTCTTGATTTAGTGGAAACTCACCATCCTCTCCCCATGGACGTAAGCAAATTGTCGAACCACGTATATCTTTGTGTTTGGTTTGATTTGTCGTATTTGGATTGAATTGTGCTTGTGTGTAGTTGGTTCTCTTCTCCCGTGATCACAGATTCGTTCGGTGTGCGAGCACGCTTCCGCATAGGCGCGCAACAGAAGGCTCATACTTTAATGATGTTATAAAGTCCAAACCTTAAATTAGATCATGTTAATGGACTAACCTCAATTGACAACACATAATATATATTTATTTAATATATTAGCCCGTATATTGGATTTAAATCCAACATGATCGCTTTCATATTTTTGAGGTATATGTTTGGCTGCAAGTGGGGAGAAAATCGAAAGTGAGAAGTACATATATTTGCTCGAAAAAGTACTTTTTTATTTCTATTTTGCAAAATTTTGTTTGGTGATATATATAAAGTTAAAAAAAGGTTTAGTTAACAAATAACTTACTTTTTTACTCATTTTAGTTATCATGAAAAATAATAGTAGAAAGTGAACCAATAAAACTAAAACGATACTTTTAAGATTAAAAAGAATCTACTCCCTCTCTTGACTAACAAATGATGTAAAACCCATTACTTTCCACTCCCTCTCATAGTGCCAACGGAAGGGGGGAAAAGTAACTTCAAATTCTCCCATTTGTAGCCAGGCACAAGTGTTGAAATGTTGAGCGTTTTTCCTTCAATTCTCCCATTTACCGTAGGGCCATAACTTTCCACCTATTTGCAGGAAGGCATGTTATGGAAGGAGGGAATTCCCATTTCTTATTTCTGCTAAACATATGTCATACATACTGTCAAAGAACCATATCACTACACCAATTGCTCTGAAGTTATAATGAAGCTTGAGGGTTATAGTTTTTATATTCTAGCACACATTATAAATATTGCACTTCTATGATTTTTATCCATCGTATTAATGATGCATCAAAAGACATTATGCACTAAAGTACAATGACATTGATTTTTATCCATTGTATTTATTCATTCCTTTATAGAAACCATCTTTGATTTTCAATTTATACATAAATCACTTTTAAAGGTTTTTTGGTGTTATCAACCATCTGAGCTCACTTTTTAATTTATTATTATTTTTAACTAATCTCACCTAATCTTCATTAAGTATCATCTATCTAATATACTTGATAATTGATAACTAATTATTTTAGAAAAAACATGACTTAAAAGTAAGTGAATGTGGTTGATTGTAATAAAATATCATTTAAAGGTGGTTTATGTATAAATTAAAAATCAAATGTGATTTCTGTAAAATGACTCTTTTTTTAAGGTGGTTTCTAAGGTAAAAAAAACCCTTAAAAATGTGATTCACGGATTAATGTATTAAGTAATGTTGTTTATACTATGGATTTGAGATTGACAATATAGGATAGATGTATCAAATATAATTTCCTAAAATAATGCTGATTTCAATTGAATTTGTAATTCTAATTACATATCCTCAACATAATTCATGTGCAACCAAATAAAGTTTGGTTGAATTTTATCTCTTAAGTAAATACTTTAATAATCATTACAAACAAATAAAATTTTGAATATGAGTTTTTCAAAAATTCCTTACAAGCATTAAGATCAAGATTGTTGAGCGCTGCGGAAGCTAAACAACCAAACCAACGTGCTACGAGAAATCAAATCAAACGAACATCGAGAGAAGGCCAAACGAACCAAATCAATGCCACAAACACAAACAACCAATTTTAACGTGGTTTGGCAAGTTGTCTACGTCCACGGGGTAAGAAAGGGATAGAGTTTTTCACTAATAGAGAAGAAGAGTACAAACTGAGATTACAAATCACTCAAACTCACCAATTAATCTCACCAACAAATCTCTAATTCTCTCTAAACAAAACCCTAACCAATAGCTCAGAAAATACCTCTTTTCTGTACCAAATATCCCCAATTTTCTTCTCAATTGTTCTATATATATAGAAATCCTAAAATCATAAACATACTAGAAATTCTAAAACAAAAAAAAAATAAATTAGGAATCCTAATAACCTGTTACCAAAACAGATTTGGAATCATGTTACCAAAACAGATTTGGAATCCCAATAACCTATTACCAAAACAACTTAGGAAACATATCAAGAACCTGCTATCCAATAATTCTCCACATCGGTGAAGTTTTTCTAAAACTGAGCCGACACCAATACCAACAAAACGTCTCACTTGTTACGTCCAGTACGAATTGGAACAAATCCACGACAATGGACTCAATCCACAAGTCGAGATCCTAAACGAGAATGCGAACAAACTCCAAATGTCGGTATCAACTCACCAAACCGGACGTATCATAAATGACTACCTACGTATCCTCTTGCCCAAGGAATCAAGTCTTCACGTAGTTCACTCAAACGGTCTCCAAATGCCCTCAATCAAATAGAAAAGTTTGTAACTCTTCACTAATATCACCAACGGATCTGCAACTAATAGCACTCCCAATGGCCCCAAACTAAAACAAATCAAACACCTCCACCTGAGGTGAACCAATGGTTGTATCCAAAACATGTCCACCAGCTGCACTCGAATCCAAAACTAACTCATCATCTGCATCCAAATCCAAATGTCCACCAGCTGCACTCGAATCCAAAACTAACTCATCATCTGCATCCAAATCCAAATGATCTCCAAACTATGTCACCTCAGCTAGAATCCCAAACGATAATCTCCAAACTATGTCACCTCAGCTAGAATCCCAAACGATACAGTATGATCTGGAGTATGTGGAGTAATCTCCACCCAATATGAAGTAAATTCACCCTCCACCCGTTGTGATATCCCAATGATCTGATCAACACTCTCCACCCGCCGAGAGTCAAATGTGACATACCTTCTCAGAACAAAATCAGAAGCTTCTAACTGATAATCAAACGAACCTCTAAATCTCAAATGTGCAATCGGATCAAATCTCACATCCTTGATGTGACCAAATGTTGGGCAACCAAATATCTGACGTAACCCAAAATCTGAAACAGCTCCACCAGATCCAAAATCTTCACACATAGCAGTCGGAAACCTATGAACAAGATGACCCAAATATGTCGAAACTCCAAAACCAAAATCAATGCTCGACAACCAACGTCGATCCCTCTCCAGTAAGGAACGACCATCAAAACTGTCATCTTATCTCGTCGCCCCAATGTCTCCACATCAATGATGTGTCTCAAACTGTCATGAGCTCAGCACAAATGTAAGAAAGAACCCCTATCAAACCTAGAACGATTGGTTACCTTTCTGCCAATACACTTCTTCCAATTGTTGTTGACTTCTAGGAATTCACACCAACGGGGCCTGGTTGCAACCTACCAATGCCTTGAACAATCCCTAACTACGGAAACCAAATATTGATTACCTCCCAATGATGCCTCCTTGGAAGGCCCCTAAATGCCTGACTGAACACCACCTAAAAGACTACTCGATCGATGGATAGAAGTGTCAAACTCCACATCGGTCTTCTTGCTCATACCAATATGCTCAAATGACTTCAATCTGTAGGTCAAAGCACTCCTCAACAAACCATGCACGTCATAACCAATCAAATAACACAGTCTTAACAAATGCCACAGTCTAGCCAAATCCAAAGAAGTCATCAGCTCTCTATCAAACACCGTACTCCCAATCAAATAATACAAATTAAGGGTGTGGCGCCCTTCATCATAATCATGGACCCTAATATGACCTTCAAACATGAATCGACCAAGGTTACCCTATAGCCTGTTGTCTCCAAAACTCCAAGTGAAATGATGTTCTTCTTCAACTGAGGAACGAACCTCACTCCAACCAATTCCCGAATCACTCTGTCACTCATCCTAATCTGAATAGTACTGGTACCACCAATAGGACATTCATGATCATTACCTATAAACACGACCTCCCTTTTTCCAACTTCTGAAAGCTGGAGAACCAATCCCTCCTAGGATAAATATGGTAAGAAGCACCCAAATCCAACATCCATTCTGTAGAGTCGGCAACATAAACTGATGGTAGTGCAGATAACGAGTAGCCCGAAGAATCCGAATCTGAATTATTGCTACTAGCCTTGACAACATTCACCTCTGAAGCTTGAATAGCTTTTCCCTTATTCTTCCCGGCTCGATCAACCAACTTTGGGTATTCTTCTTTCCAATGTCCATCCTATTTACAAAAGACACAATGATTCCTACGAACTTCAAGATGTGCCCCTCTAGAATGCGACCTCCTATCACGGTTTAGACTCTTTGCTCTTGTGACCAATACCCCCGCTATCGGCTCAACTAAAGTCTTATTATCCTTCTTTCGAAGCAGATAATTCACAAGTACAGTGGTGACCTCACTATAAGAAAGAGATGTCTTCCTATTAATAAGAGTAAGAACGAATGTCTCATATTCCTCGTCGGGCAAGGAACTCAACAACAATAACGCCCTGTCCTCATCTTCAATCATCACATCTACATTCGTCAAATCCGCAAGAAGGTTCGTGTAGTGGTTCATGTAATCACCAATGGAGGTTCCCTTCTTCAATTGGAAGCGATAAAGTCTCCTCTTCAAATGCAAGCGGTTCTCTACACACTTGGTCAAATACTTGCCCTCTAGGATCTCCTAAATCTTCTTAGCCGAAGTCTCATTAATTGTAGGCATATAAAATTGCTTATAGGTCCCTTAGCACAGCTCGGCACAAACCGACGAACCAACGAGGCGACGAGATCGACGAATCGCACGCAAGCAACGGAATACATCCATTCGTGTTCGGAATCAAGCCAAGTGTCGAAGAGTCAACGAGTCATCCAACCAAGGGGAAACTCGGACGAATCACGATCGAATCAAGATCAATTTCGGACTCGAACTCAGAAGCGGATTTACTGCCTAATCGGGATCCGGATTTACTGCCAAATCAGGTCAACGAATCAAGTCTGGATAAATCAACCACAGAACCGAATCACAGATAGAACCAAGAGCGGAAAACGACGGAACAACACACCCGGAGGGGCTCGGCTCAAACCGAGCCACCTCAAGGTGGCTCGGCATGAGCCGAGCCACCTTGAGGTGGCTCGGCCCAGTGCCGGCCACCCAGAGGTGGCCGACAGTGTCCTATGCGCGGGCACAGTAAAGAGAGCCTATAAATAGGCCAAGGGTTGTTCATTTTCAAAGGTTGGATTTTTTGGAGGCGAAGCCCTGCTGGATTGAAGACTCAGATCTAAAAAAGATCCAAGCTTTGGGACTTCGAGGACTTGTTCTTCCAGATCTGGTGCTCGGCGATCGTCAACGCCAAATAAGGCAAGAGTTCGAGAGGACCGGATCTCAGATCTACGTAGGCACACTCCGGATCAAAGCTTGGTCTTTGATCCCGAGAATTAAAGGCTACTATTTCCTTGGCGAAATAGTACCCTCGGCTATTATTTCCTTGGCGAAATAATACCCGTCGTACTGCGTAGATCCGACCGGATCTAGATCGGCAGGCGAAGAACCCACAAAGCGAGCGACCGCAAAATAGGAGCTCGTGATTTGTTCGACACAAAAGGAGAAAGTTGTAATCTTTGTTTATTTTTCTTTGATTTTCGTTGTAACCGGATCTAAAAAAGACCGGATTATTTTCTTTGATTTCGTTGTAACCGGATCTTATAAAAAGACCGGATCTTTGTAACTCAAAAAGTTGTTATTTAAGAGTGCAATGGAATCAATGAAGAAAGACACGATTTTTCCCGCGAACAATCTGGCGACCACAGTGGGAGCCACCGATCTCGCTGCCGAGATCGTTGCGTCGCAGCCGTGGATCTCGATCCCGGTCGAGGAGGAGGTCGAGTATGAGTTCGACCAACAAAAGTTCGAGGAGCATCTATCATCCTCGTCCGGATCTACCTCCCCTCGCAAGTCCAAGAAGTCCAAGAAGTTCTCCTCTAGGAGAAAAGCTCGTTGGTGTGAAGATGTAGAAAACACCAACGAAGATCTCGCCCCGTTTGATGCCAAAGTCGCATCGGGTGAGATTCCTCCAACTTCCAACCAGGGCAGGCCTATTTCTGTCAATCCCTCCGTCACCAAAGAAGTGATGACTCTCTCAAAGAGAGCTCGCCAAAGGCGACGCCAACGCTTGGCCCGAGAATTCGCAAAAGCGATGGAGTCAACCGACGGAATCCGCTACAACGCGGATCTGAAGAACAGGAGAGGCAAACAGCCTCAACCACCGATGAATGGCAGTTCCTCCAAGCCGCCAACGAGCGAATGGGTCCGGGTCAAACGGAATCGTTCGACGCTTGAGGAGCGCATTCGCAAGCGCCGCGCAATGTCAGCGCAGGCACGAGCTTAAGTCCAAGAGGCCCGTAAAAGGCTACAGAAGGAAGTGGCCAAGAAGCCGCCACCAACCCGTCAAGTTTGGAGGCCGGTTATGGGCTTACGGCTTGGGCTTTCAAGTCGAGCGTCCGAAACCAACGTCCTGAGAGTGTCATGAGAAGCTTGGGTGATCAGTTCCACGCGATTCTTCTCCCTCATTCGGAAAACTGGGAGTTCTAATCGCGAGCTGAAGGTTAAGTTCATGTCTGCACCACCTTCATGTCCAAAATGGTGGCGAAAGAGAAGAGGCTCGCTAGTATGGCGCACTGCAAAAAGAAGCAAAGAGTTAGACAACTCAAAATCAAAGTTCAGACGCTAAGGTCGAACCCCGCGTCAGACAAGTTCAGACCCGAAGGTCGAACCCCGTGTCAAACAAGCCCAGACGCGAAGGTCGAACCCCGCGTCAGACAATCTCAGACGCGAAGGTCGAGCCTCGCGTCAGAAAAGTTCAGATGCGTGGGTCGACCCTCGCGTCAAAAATCTGAGACGTGGAGGTTAAACCCCTCGTCAAGAAGATTAAACGACGGGGTCCAGCCCCGCGTTATGGGAACGAGTTTCCTCGTTAATTTCAAGATCAGAACTTGCCGGAGCAAGTTTAATGACCACGAAGGTCGTACTCACCACCGATCAAAGGAAGCTGGGGCGTCACATTCGCCTGAGCAGCGGCGCCGCTGGCCGGCGCTGATGATGCAGATCCCCGAGCCGCAGCGGCATCGGACTTGGGAGCGACGGGCTTCTTGGGTGCCATAAGATCTCGTCGGAGGAGATGAACAGCGTTTCGCCGGAGATGAGAACGAAATTTTTTTCGTTAAATTTTCAAGAAGAGTCGAATGACTCTTGATTTGACCCCTAGCGGTCTATTTATAGACAGCTATGAGCTGTCAAATCCTAACGGACGGGATTCGAGGCCATCAGCCCGCCCAAGCTCGACCCTCGCGTTCGAGTTGATTCAGCTTCCAAACGCGATGCTCACCTACGCGTTCAAATTTCTCAACGCTGAGTTCACCCACGCGTTCCAATCCTCAAGTACAGAAAAGAGATCTCTGTGTTTGGACCATTATGACAGTAATTTCTTGGTTACCAAGGCGACCAAAGCCAGGAAGAAACAAACGACTCCACTGGGGAGTCTGTTGGAGGAGTACAGATAGAGTACAGTCAACAACGGCGAAATCATCTGACTCGATCAGGCGGGAAGAGCAATCAATCCACCAAATTCTGGGATCCAAAGTATTCCGAAAATTCGTCCCAGTCAACCGCGAACTTTCGAAAACTTTGGAGGGGGTTCTGTAGGCTGTCTAAAAATCACAATAGATAGCTTATTCAAACAAGCTCCGACAACGGAGGTCACAATCAGACGACTTCCCAATCACTGCATCCGCAACTCCACAATTGCCACAAACGCGACCTCACTTCTGAGATGATTGATCTTGATGGCTGTGACAACAGCATGGCTAATATCATAGCAACTATTAGAGATGCTGATGAGCAGTGGGACGATTTCAGAAATAAAAAGTTGGACTCAGTTGGTGAGTTGCTTGGTAGAGAGCTATGGGCGAATATTCATCTTTAAGACACTATGGATGTTGATTCCCGTCTAGCTCCTACAACGAAAGCTACAATCAAATAGCTTTCGGGTCGATGATCGAAACATATAGTCGAATAGTTGCTTGGTAGAGAGCTATGGGCGAATATTCATCTTTAAGACACTATGGATGTTGATTCCCGTCTAGCTCCTACAACGAAAGCTACAATCAAATAGTTTTCGGGTCGGTGAACGAAATTTGCGAATGGAGGGCTTTTCACATAGATCGAGAAGAGTTACAATTCAACGACACTTCTGACGATTGATGAAAACTCTATGCAGCAGTCTTCACAATCTACAGTGAAAGTTACAATCTGACGGCTTTCACACCCCACAACAGCTAAAGCTAGGATTATTGAACAACGGTCCTTGCAACGCTCTACAGAAGAAGTTACAAATCAGCTAACTCCTTCTGAAACGCGGGTGTCATCCCCGACCCTCGCGTCGTCAAGCCATAGCGACCCTCGCGTCGTCAACCAACAGCGACCCTCGCGTCGACAATGCACAAGCCAAACGTGAGCGACCCTCGCGTTCAATGGTGTTCAGCTAACACCCAACTTCGCGTCTCAATTCAAAGAACACGAAGTTGAGTTCTAAACGCCAGAATGGGCGTTTGACTTATTCAAACATAAGTCGAACGGTTCCAAAACCGTTTATCCCACGTTATGAGGGGATTTTCACCCACGTAGGAGCAGATATAGGGGTCAGTTACAACCTCTTATCCCCCTATAAAAGCTCAACGAACCCAACAGAGCAACGGGTTGGATTTTTGGCATCTGAACCACACAGGTTGGATTCAAAAGATCTAAACCATACAGGTTGGAGATTTTCAGTTCTCAAACAAACTCGACAGAGTTAAAGGATCGGATTTTTGATAATCAGATCAGAGGTTGGATTCTTCATCATCAAAACCACTCAGGTTTGGAGATTCGGCAACAACAGCAACGAAATCCTTGGAGATAGGATTTTTGAATCAACCTCAGAAGATCAAATCTGAGAGGATTCTTCGACAACAGAAAAACAGCTTGATCCTTAACCGAATTTTCGGTTCCAACAACTCTATTCACAGAGTTCAAACTCGTTCAGAGTTCTTAAACTCATTCAGAGTTATTCATAAAACTTTCCACGAAAGTTCATCGTTCCCACGAGATAAAGACGGTCGGATCGTCAACGGAGAGCAAGTTCGACGCAATCAATCGAAGGAAGCACTCCATCGCTGCCAAGAAGAACCCAGTTTTAAACAAAGGGGAAAATCAAATTCGTTTTCCTCTCTTTTGTAATCAAGTTGTAACCGAGATCAAAGGAATCAAAATCACATTTTCTTTATTCTCTTCTTTACAATTTTCTCTACATACAAAAGATGGCGACTCCGCTGGGGACTAGCTTTTCCGACGAGGAAGTGGTGGCTCAGTCCGACGTCCACCTCTTGGGAACGACTGTAGAAACTCTCGTCGTAGAGTTTGATCAAGCAAAATACGAGGAAGCCTTATCCTCTGGATCGCTTAGCCCCAAGGCTAAGCATGGTGTCCGCAAGATCTCCAAGGAGATCAATTCTGTTGTTGAAGAGCCGAAGAAAGCCCTCTCCTTCGGCCAGGAACTCAAACTGGCTCTGATGGCGGAAGATCCCACCTCCGCGTCAGCAAGACGTGCTTCAGGCCACAAACGGCCTCTGGAGGAGACGAGTCCTGTAAACGTCAATGACGTTGCTGCAAAGGCTTTGAAACAAGCCAAAAAGAACGCCGCTCGCCGACGGAGAAGATCCATCCGACGAGCACACTTACGGGAAAGCCGATTGTTGGCCCAACACGAAGATCGCGTTTCTAAAGATCCAACTGAACCTGGCGTCCCCAAAGAAGAACACTCACTGCGTGGCAATGAGCCCAACTATCAGCCTAGGCTGATACAGCTCAAACGCGACCCTGAGTGCCGCGTTGTTCATTCAAAACGCATCCCTCAGAATGGAGCTGCCAAAACCAAACGCGACCCTCATAGGCGCGTTCCAATTGAACATGACTCTCA
>NC_033798.1:120217535-120244942 GCF_001876935.1 Asparagus officinalis | reverse complement strand
GAGTTTGAGAGAAATACAAGTTCGAATTTTTCTTTCATTGTCTTTTTACATCAAATTTCCAACAAACAGCAGGCCCTATTGATGCTATCACAGTCGCCAGATAGTTGGGCAAGTTGTGTGACGACAATCAGCAATTCGGCGTAGAAGGACAAGTTAAAGCTGAGCGAGGTTGTTAGCATGATTCTATCCGAGGAGGTTAGAAGGAAATCGCCCGAATCAGAAGGTTCGGGTTCAGCCTTAAATTTCGAGCAAAGAGGCAGAAGCCAGAAGAAGGGGAATCAGAACAGGAATCGGTCGAAATCAAACAAGAAGAGGTCAAACTCGAAAGTTAGGCCTATCAAAAGGAAGTGTTGGAACTACGGCCAAGCGGGCCATATGTATTCAGCTCGTAAAACACAAAAAAAGGATGCGAATGAGCAGAAGGCTAATATCGTGCAGGATGCCTTGATCCTAGCTATGGACAACGATTCGGATTCCTGGGTCATTGACTCAGGAGCCTCATTCCACACTACTGCTAATAGGAAGCTTCTTCATAACTATGTAGCAGAGGACTTTGGAAAAGTATATTTGGGGGATAATGAACCCTATAGTATTGTTGGAAGAGGAGATGTGCAAATACAATTGAAGGGCTCCAAGTGGAATATGAAGAACGTGAGACACATACCGAAGTTGAAGAGGAATCTTATTTCGGTTGGTCAGCTTGGAGCAGAAGGCTATATTTCGATATTTACCGGGGATTCGTGGAGGATCTCAAACGGTACTATGGTTGTTACCTGAGGTAAAAAAAATAGGAATTCTCTACCTCACCTCACATGCGAGTGACACTCTTGCAATTACAGCTGGTAAAGAAAGTACAGATCTGTGGTACAATAGATTAAGACACATGAGCGAGAAGGGGATAAAGATTCTACATTCACAAGGGAAGCTAACCGGCATCGATTTCGTGAAAGTCGGTGTTTGTTAGGACTGTATCTTTAGAAAGCAGAAGAGAGTTAGAATCCAGAAGGATGGAAGGCCACCTAAAGCTCAGAAGTTAGAGTTAGTTCATACTGACGTATGGGGTCCATCTAACGTGTCTTCTCTTGGCGGTTCGACGTACTCACCGTACTATGTCACCTTCATCGACGGACACTCGAGGAAGGTGTGGATATACTTCATGAAGCACAAGTCAGAGGTATTCGGGATCTTCAAGAAGTGAAAGACCATGGTGGAGAACGAGACAAATCTGAAGGTAAAGTGTTTGAGATCAGACAACAATGGAGAATACGAGCTGGAGGAGTTCAAGAAGTTCGATGCTCTAAATAAGATTCGTTTGGAGAGGACTACTCCAGAGACGCCGCAGTAAAACGACGTTGCAGAGAGGATGAACAGGATATTGACGGAGTGTGCTAGGAGCATGCGATTATATACAAGTCTGCCTAAGACATTTTGGACGGATGCGGTGCATACGACAACGTACTTGATTAATCATGGTTCATCAGTTCCATTAGATTACGGGATTCTAGAAGAGGTTTGGAGTGGCAAGAAGATCAATCTCTCACATTTGCGAGTATTTGGTTGTGTGGCATATGTTTAGGGGTGGTAAACGATCGAATCGAATCGAATGCTAAGGTTTTCGTATTTGTATTTGTTTAAAATTATCGAATTCGAATGTGGATTCTAATATTCACATATCTAGTTTTTCGAATTTGAACTCGAATACTTGGTATTTGATAAATATTCATGAATATTCACAAATACTTATCGAATATCAAACTATATTTATTCCGCTAAAGAATTTGATTTCCAAATAGTATTAAAATTCATAAATAAAAATTATTCCTTTATAATATATGATGTATATATATTTTAATCAAAATTTTAATTAGAAAACGGATTTAAGATTATTTAAGTCTTAAAATCAGTACATAAAACTTAAGTAACAATGGTAAATGGGTTAAAAATATAACATCATATGTGCAATAATACAAATAATAAGTTGTGATCAAATTTTAAGTGAATATTTAATAGATAAACAAATCGAATATACATTTGGTTAAATTCTATTCTTTAGTAAACTCGAATACTAAAAAATATTTGTTTAGTGCTAAATGAACTACCGAATCAAATATGATCGAATAGTTATTCGAACAATTATCGAACCATTTATTAATTATTTGGTTCATTTCCACCCCTACATATGTTCATATCAGTGACCATGTCAGGAACAAGCTAGAGGCTAAGTCACATAAGTGCACATTCATTAGATATAACATTGATGAGTTCGGGTATCGTCTTTGGGATGAGAAGAACATGAAGATCATCAAAAACATGAATATGATATTCAACGAGGAGGTGATGTATAAGAACGAGACAGTGCCGATGATAGACAAAGCAGTGAGAGCAGCACTACAGATACAGGTGGATCCGAGTACATGAATTTGGAGGAACTTCTAAATAGGGGCGACAAAGTTAATTATGATCGAAGAATGGAGGAGGCTCGAGGTGCAGAGACGACTACCCAGGACGTGGAGCTTAGGAGGTTATTCATGATACCTAAACCAAATCCCAGATATCTCTCATCACTTGATTATTTGCTTTTGATAGTGGAGAACCAGAGTGTTATGAGGAGGCTATGCAAGTGAGTGAATCTCAACAGTGGGAGCATGCGATGCAAGAGGAGATGGATTCTCTACACACTAATGAGACATGAGAGTTAGTCTAGCTACCTGCATAGAAGAAAGTCTTGCATAACAAATGAGTCTATCAGGTCAAGCAAGAGAGTGATGAAAGTAAGAGATACAAGGCCAGATTAGTCGTGAAAGGGTTTTAACAACGGGAAGGAGTGAACTATACAGAGATCTTTTCCCCTGTTATGAAGCTCACAACCATCAGAGTGGTGTTGACCTTAGTAGCTGTAGAAAATCTTTATCTTGAGCAGTTAGATGTGAAGACTGTCTTTCTTCATGGTGACTTGGATGAAAAAATCTACATGAAGTAACATGTTGGCTTCATTGAAGAAGGAAATGAAGATATAGTGTGTAAGCTAAAGAAGAGCTTGTACGGATTGAAACACGTCCCGAGATAGTGGTACAAGCATGCAGAATAATGGCTACAGAAGATGCAATTCAGATCATTGTTGCTACCTCAAGATGTTCGAGTCCAGTTTTATCATATTGTTATTGTATGTTGATGATATATTAGTTACAGGATTGAGTTTAGAGGAGATAAACAGATTGAAGAAGCAGTTGACAAATGAGTTTGCTATGTAGGATCTGAGTGTAACGAAACAGATTCTAGGGATGCGAATCAGTAGTGATAAAGCTGAAAGGACGTTGGTGTTGAGTCAATATGAATACATCGAGAATGTACTTTAGAGGTTTAACATGCAGAATGCTAATGTTGTTAGCACGTCACTTGGAAGCCAATTCAAGCTATCTGAAGAGCAATCGCCTAAGATAGATGCAGATATAGAGCATATGAGCAGGGGCCATATTCTTCGGTCATTGAGAGTCTCATGTACACGATGGTTTGCACGAGGCCAGACATTGCCCATGCAGTGGGAGTTGTGAGCAGGTTTGCAAGCAATCCAGTGAAGTAGCATTGGGAGATCGTGAAGTGGATATCGTGAAGTTTTTTATCTTTTATTTACTGTGATTTTTCCTACTTTCCTATTCTCAAACACAAGGTTCGGAAGGGCAATTGTTCGATTTGATTGTTTCAAATCCCCAACATTTCTAGGGTTCCTAAGGAGATATTAGAGAGTGTTCTGAGCATATTGAGAGGGAGAATTTGTGAGGAAGTTGAGAGATTTTTTGGTTGGGTTAGTTTGAGTGTTTGAGAGATTTGTAACTATATGTACTCTCATTGATTTAGTGAAATCTTCTCATCCTCTTCCCGTGGACGTAGGTAAATTGCTAAACCATGTATATCTCTGTGTTTGCTATTGATTTGTCGTATTTTGGATTGAATTGCACTCGAGTTTGATTTGTTAATCTTCTCTCGTAACTCGCGGACTCGTTTAGTGTGCGAGCACGCTTCCGCAAAGGCGCGTCGACAACCTTCATCTTGTTCCTCTTGTTTGAAGAATAATGTTGCTATCAAAACCTTGAATACTACTGCTAGCAACCCATTGCATCTTCCAACTACAAAAGATTTGGAGAGAGGGTGGGGTGTGGGGGGGTGTGGGGTGTCGATCTCATTGCAACTACCATGAAATGTTTGAAAACTTTAATTTTATATGCAGAAAATCTTCCGGTGGTGGAAGCATTGGAGAACGAGTCAGACAACGTAGGTGTGGGAGGCATGGAAGAGCAACGTCTCATCTGTATACCATTTTATAAAGAGACCTCTCTCTGGGCGCATTTGGTTTGAGTGAAAATGAAAGGAAGGAAAAGAAAATGGGTGTGAGAAAGTTAATTTCTATTGTTTGCTTAGAAGGAAATCCCGAAAAGAAATTAGAAATGAAGAAATCTAAGGAGTAAACTTCCTTTAACCAAGCTAGGAACCATTCATATATTTTCTTCTCCATTGTGTTTTAAGGTTAAAGTTATTAGTGTGGCGAAGAAGTAACCATTCATGACAGTCAAGCGTGTCTTTTAAACTCGATTAAATAACAGGTAAGTACGCAATATGTTCACAGCATTTTAATAATAATCTCCAAATTTTGGTTAACTTGTTTTCTTTCTTTTAATTTATTTATGTCTATATATCTTGTCCTTGCTCCATTTGGGAAGGAAAGTTCAGACGCAAATGATGGCTAGAGAATTCAGGAGGTTTCCCTGGTGATTTCTACATGGAAAAAACTATTTCTTTGTCAAACTTTTTATTTTTTTTGGGGATTCTTTTTGTTCTGTCGTACTTATTTTCATTAATTTACATATGCTCATAAAGTTCTATATCCTAGGTTCGATGTCCTTGCTTGGTTGGAGGAGCGTCAATTGTCAACATTAATATCTTCTATGCCTTCATTCTTCGATTTTTCGTTGTTAATTCGATCATGCGTTGGCGAGCAGAATCGTTTACTTTTTCGGTATCCGCTGTTGTTGGATGATTTGCTGTATGGCTGTTGGGGCTACGTCAAACTCATGTGCTCTTATTCCCATTTTTTGGTGCACTCCGGCTCTGTTTTCCTTTACTAAGTGCACAGTATGCCACCAGAGGCAATGAAAACTTTATATCACCTTAACGTGCTTCTTATGCTGCGTTTATCAAACCGAACACAGGTTGTTTAATGCCAATTCTTTACATACTGGATCTCCTTTCTGTGTGTTTCCCCCATCCTTTTCCTTTTGTTTGTTTCTGCAGTTTATTTAATGCCTCCTTTATTACTAATGAAACCCTATCCAAATCATGTATCGACTGTTAGGATATACGTCAACTAGAACGTCTTTAACGGAGACTCAATACACACCCAAATGATTTTGGAATCACAGAATAAAAATACAAATTCAATCACATTACTCACAGATATAACGTGGTTCACTCTTACGGAGTTACTCCACGGTGCAACGACGCCGCCCAGTTGTTTTATATTCCAAAAGAATTAAATAAAAAAGGACGCACACTCTTGATCAAGATACACTTCAAGAATTCTCACAAACCCTCTATTTGATATTAGGAAAAACTCTCTATTTTTCCTTTTTATCCCTCTTCTATAAGAGGAGTTGTTTCTGGGATGATTAAAACTGAACGCAAGTGAGAGCTATATACAGGCGAGTTCGTGGTAGGTGAGCACCGTGCTACAGTGTTTGCTACAATAGCGCTACAATAAAAATTTCTTGATTACTGTAACGGGTAGGCGGTTACTGTAACTCTGGTGGCTGCCCAAATTTTCGACGTCGACATCCTAAAGATCCTTCGAGGGTTTCGTTTTTTAAGAGAGGAGCGGAGTCAACTCTCATTGTCACACCATGAATTAGCTGAAAACTTTATTTTATACGAGGGTTTCGTTTTTTAAGAGAAGAGCGGAGTCAACTCTCATTGTCACACCATGAATTAGCTGAAAACTTTATTTTATACGCAGAAAATATTTCAAGTGACACGAGCATCGGAGAAGGAGACGAGTACCAAATAATGATGCTGAGATGATAGCGTAAATTGTTCGAAATTTTAATTTATTTGCAGAGAAAAATTCAAGTAAATTAAAGAAACCTTAGAGAATGAGACGGATGCGAAACACCAACGGTGGGATGATAGTGATGCTTCTCATCTCGCTCAAACCCGCAATGAGGAGCGATGCATGGTAAATGAAGCGGCAGCTTGTCCTCTGATATAAGCTGATTCTAGCGTCAGTGCCCTGTGCCCACCGCCAAAATTAATAAATTGAAGCTGCACATAATCAAGAACAAGAGAAATATGCGACAAGCTCCCTGAAGGCAATCAAAGTTCTATCTTATATATAGAGGAACTAACAGTGATGTTAGAATCCGAACCAGATATAATCGAAGGCTTGGTCAGGTGCTATTGATAAACAGCTGAGTTTCTACGAACAGTTTTGACACTTTCGGAGTGAAATCTTGATCAATGATATTGACATTGGATCACGATTTGTTGTTTCAAGAAGAACTGTGGTTCTAACAAGAAGACGTGAATGCGTATAATTACTCAATCTACTAATTAAATACTAAATTAGATCTAAACGAACCGTTACAAATGCTATAAAAGAAATGTTTGAGCTTCTATTGGAGACAAAACTGAGGATATATATAGAACGAACTTTGTCATCTATTCCTCTATAATAATGGGAAAAATCTAAGATTCACTATTCATGCTACAGTAATATTACAGTGATACTATTACTGTAGCTCAGTCGTGTATTATGGCATTTAAAAAATGTTACTGTAACACTTACAAAAAACTATATTTAAATACAGAATTATTGTAGCAAAAATAAAAAAATGAAGGCCGTGCTTTGTACAAGGTGTACACTAGTCATAATTATATAGCAAAGTATTCGAGCATGGTTTTTGGGGAAAATAAACTGTGATAATGTGACGTAGAGTGAATGTGTTGAAGAGTTTTTTTCTCTCATGAAGAAGGACAAATGAAATCCAAGTTTTTGCTATGTATTTTTGCTTCGATTTCATTTGAAAATATTTATTGGATAAAGCATACTGTAGAGTTTGTTTGGTAGGACTGCTACTTGCCTAAAATGAAGCTCTTAGCTTTCATATAATTTTATTTGATACAAAAATTATATTCTGAAGGAAAAAAGGTTTTTAGACATATTGTCATTCTATTAGCTAATTCTTTTGTTTTTTCCTTTATAGGGAAGTTGGAGTTTCAAGGGATATTATATACAAAACAATAATACAAGTTACAGGTAAGATTACTGTATATTATTTTTAGTTTCCTTTTATTCAAGGCATTTGAGATTTAAATACATTTTATTTAGACCTAATTTTTTGAAATTCCAATTTAAGGATTAAAGAAATTTGCAATATGATAAATAAAGAATTTCTTTGTAATTTCCCAACTTTATGTAACATATAATTTCTTTTGCTTGCTTAAACATCAATATAACTCCCAAGGCATTGCACGGGTACAGCACTAGTAAATTCACATAATAAAGTCCCTTTAGCTTCAGTAATAAACTCTGAAAGCACACCAATATCCCAAATATCCTTCTCATAAAGAAATAATGCAAATTCACATATCTTAAAGGAGGCTTGTAGAAAATTTCCTCAGGTAGATGGCATGCATTGGTTCCCCCTTAAAAATTTTCATTGGTGAGAGAGAAGTGTTCTCGCTTTACTGGGAGTTTTGGTTGGCAAATGGACAAGTGGGAGACAGAGACACTTGTCTCTTCTCTTGCCAAGCTTATAAAAACTCTTCAAGAAGTCTCAACACGTCTTACTTACTGCAGTAATCAGGGAAATTACGGAGGGAAATTACAGAGAGATAAAAAGGAGGAGGGATGATATAGGAGGAAAGCTAGGGACCCCAACTTGAGGTATACATCCTAAACATAAATGTATATATTTTAGCGATGCATAGTACTATACGAAGAGAAAACAAGAAAATATCAGAATACATGTTTGGATCTCCAGCGGTCAATCGCGAGCTTTGGCGTGGTCGACCGCAAACATGCACGAGTACATGATAGTTCCTGGAGTTCTGGTCGGTCGACAGCGAGGTTAGGTCCGGTCGACCGCCAAACCCTGTAATGATTTTTTGGATTCTGTCGTTCTGTCCGGTCAACCGCGACGATTTCCGCGGTCGACCGCATGTCGAGCTGGGCCTTGGGCTTTTGTTTCTTGTTTGTTTTGGGATTGTGTTTTGGTATATATTAAAACACGATTTTCTAGGGTTTCGGAGGAGAGATTAGAGAGACTTCTGAGCATATTGAGAGGGAGAATTTGTGAGCAAGTTGAGAGATCTTTTGGTTGTGTTAGTTTGAGTATTTGAGAGATTTGTAACCCTTTGTACTCTCTTTTGATTTAGTGGAATCTTTCCATCCTCTCCCCGTGGACGTAGGCAAATTGCCGAACCACGTATATTTCTATGTTTACGATTGGTTTGTCGTATTTTGAATTGGATTGCACTCGTGTTTGGTTTGGTTATCTTTTTGCACTCGTGTTTGGTTTGGTTATCTTTTCTCGTGCCTCACGAACTCGTTTGGTGTGCGAGCACGCTTCCGCAAAGGCGCGCAACACTATATTTTGTGTAGAAGAAATCAGTTAACTTGTTAGATGAAAAATCAAGGTTATAAGTTGTACATAAAAAAAATCCGGAAAAAAATGGATATTGTTTGAAGGGGGAGGTTTATGCTAGAGCCTTTAAATTCCAGACCTAACAGAGAGGTTCAAACAGAGAGCTATTTGTATAGAAATACATTTTGATGCATCCTTTAGCATATCAACAACAGTCTGTGGTAGGCAACTGCTAAGTATTTGAACTACTAGATACTTTTTCGTATCTGGGAGTAGCTTTACTCATGGTCTATATTAATGCAATTTTACTGTATTTCATTTTATAGATAAGTCTGCTATGCATCATGATAATTTTATGCACAGCTGTTGTGGGGGTCTTACCATAACGAAAGCCTTGATGTTCTTCATCTTAGCATTATCATCATCAGCTATATCAAGCAAATATTTTGCTCTTTCTTCGGTAGTTTCGGTTTTTTTTCCTTCTTCCCCTTTTCCTTCAGTATCCCCTCCATCATTTCGTGGAATCTCTGATGCAAATCATCTAGCCTCTTATCAAAACCTTGCGAGTCCAAGTTTTTGCAGAATCTGTAGAAACGACGACGAACTTCAGGAGAAAATGCAGGAGAACAATCTGCAGGTTTCACGGTCGACCGCACATGGCACGACGGTCGATCGCAAACGTGCACGAAACATGAGTATGCCTCTGGAATTTTGGCGGTCGACCGCGATGGGTTCGACAGTCGACCGCGCCCAAACCCAGGAGACCCAAAAGACTCTGGACTTTTGGCGGTCGATCGCGATTTGGGGTTCAGCGGTCTACCGCATAGCGAATATTGGGCTGTTTTGTTTCCTGCTCCGTTTTCTGATTGGGTTTTGAAATATATTAGAAACACTCGTTTCTAGGGTTAAGAGAGGAGAGTTTTAACAGAGATTTGAGATTGTAATGAGCATTGTGAGAGGGAGATATTGTGAGCAAGGAGAGAGCTTTGGTTTAGGGCTTATTTGTGAGTTTCGTGAGTTGTAACCCTTTTGTACTCTTCTTGATTTAGTGAAATCTCCCCATCCTCTCCCCGTGGACGTATGCAAATTACCGAACCACGTATATCTCTGTGTTTTGATTGATTTGTCGTATTTTGGTTTGGATTATGCTCGTGTGTGGATTGGTTCTCTCTCTCGTGCTTTATAGATTAGTTTGGTGTGCGAGCACGCTTCCGCATAGGCGCACAACAATTGGTATTAGAGCCCAAATTTCAGATCTAGGGTTTAGGATTAGGTGGAGGAAGATTCAGTTTGGAAGCTTGGTTCTTGGAGTTCTAGGCTTCGGTGGAGATAGTGTTTGGGGTTGCCATTGGAGATTTCGCTTTACTCGTGTGATTAGGAGATTTATTTGGAATCTGTTCTAGGGTTCAGTTAGGTAACTTCTAAATTCTATAAAGTTTGAATCTTTCTTTACAATTTGAAGTCTGTGAGTATGGGTGAAGAAGTTGGTAAAAGCAGTAAGATGGCGGGTACAGTCCAAGTTGGTTTTTAGAACGCCAAAATTAGTGTGGTGAAGTATGAAGGCAAGATCAATTTTGGTTTGTGGATGAGCGACGTACAGAACGCGCTCAATTCTTAGAATCTGAAGGAGACCATCATGGTCCAAGAAAGGCCACCTAAATATGAAGAGTCGGTATAGGAAAAGATGAATATGAACACTTGTGGGGTGATCAGGTCCTATTTAGAATAGGAATTGAAGTATGATGTGATTGGGGTGACGTCTGCAATGAAGATATGAGAAATTCTCAACAACAAGTACCTTACGAAGAGTGTTGAGAACATATTGTATTTGCTGTGTAGGTTATTCAGATTTTAGATGTTTCGAGGCACCTCACTAGCAGTTCATGTGAATAACTATACTAAGTTGTTGTCGGACTTGGTGAATATGGATGAGAATATATCTGATGAGTACAATGCTATTATTTTGGGCTCCTTACTGGATGAGGAGTATGATACCTTTGTGCTTACTTTATTGAACGTTAGATCTTCTATCATCTATAGTGAAGTAACTAATGTTTTGACGAATTATGATTTGAGGAGGAAGGACAAGGAGACTTCCCGCGCTAGTACTTCAGGAGAGGCCTTATCGATGGGAGGTAGAAGCCCATATCTGAGAGGTGGTAATAGAGGAAGGTCAAAGTCAAGAGGTCGTCATCAGTTAGAAAATAACCAATGTGTATTCTGCAAAGAGCAGAGACATTAGAAGAGAGACTATCCAAAGATTAAGGAGAAGGAGAATGTAAAAAAAATGACCTAAAGGCCAATGAGGTGAACGTTACGAAAGACAATGATTCCGATGATTCGAGCTTTTCTCTACTGATTACTCCAGACATGACCCACTTGGATGTATCAGATTGGATGGTAGATTCTGACGCTACTTATCATGTGACTCCTAGGTGAGATTGATTTTTATCATTTGAGAGACTCGATGGGGGTGTTATTATCATAGAAAATGATCAATCTTGTGGCATTTGTGGGATAGGTACCATGAGGATTCGGATGCACGATGAAGTAGTCTGTGAATTGGAAGAGGTGAGATTTGTTCCTTAGTTAAAGAAGAATCTTACCTCAGTTGAAGATTTAGAGGCGAAGAGATTCAATGTGACCTTTAAGGATGCTGTAGCAAAGGTTACTAAGGGATCTTTGGTGATGATGAAGGGAGTCCGCAGTCGGAACTTATATTATCTGAAGGAGAGCACCGAGATTGGCCAGGTTGCTTCAGCTATTTCAGAGACGGACATGAGCAGACTTTAGCACTATAGGTTGGGGCACATAGGAGAGAAGTCACTACAGATTTTGTATAAACATGGGCTATTGAAGGGAGCAAAGAGTGAAAAGGTTGAGTTTTGTGAGTATTGTGTTCTTGGCAAGAAGACGAAGGTGAAGTTTAGGACTGCCATTCATAGAACGAGGGGCATCATGGATTACGTGCACACAGATGTTTGTGGTCCCACTAAGACTGCATCACTTGGTAGTCGACATTGGTTCGTCACGTTCGTTGATGACTATTCTAGGCATTGTTGAGTGTACACCATGACGAAGAAGAGTGGAGTCCTATATATATTTGTGGAGTGGAAGAAGATGTTAGAACTGAAGACTGGGAGAAAGATAAAGACGTTATGATCCGATAACAGCGCCGAGTACACTTCCGACCCCTTTCAGCAACTATGTCGAGATGAGGGCATAGAGAGACACTTCACAGTTAGTCACACATCACAACAGAATAGAGTGACGGAGAGGCTAAATCAGTCTTTGCTAGAGAAGATTCGATGTTTGTTGGCGCATAAAATAGAAAAACCCTAGTAGCGTTAAGGGGTTTTTCTATTTGTTAAGGGGTTTGTTGTAAAGGAAATTGGCTAGGGGGTTTATTGGAAATGGAAAAGCTAATAAATAGAAAAAAAACCCTAGTAGCGTTCGTTTAGAAGTCACAGCCAAAGTCGGCCAGAAAGAACTGGAGAAAAAAAATATTATTTTATTGAAATTTATAGATCTCAGAGATGACCATCCTTGCGACTTTGTTGCGACTTTGTTGCGACTTTGTTTTCATCTTTGAGCTCACAGATCTTATTCTTTGAGGATCTGGACTATGTTTTGACTTTTATCTGGTGAGTTTTATTTGTTATCAATTTCTTTCTAGGCTAACTATATATCTATATATATGATGAGAATAGATGTAGTGACATAGTTGTAACTGCTCTTTAGATTCTTTTATAAAGTTATTAGTGAACATGCTTGTTTGTTTGCAAATTGAAATAGGTACGAGGAATTAATGTTTTGTTTTTGGTCAGAAGCTATAGGTATAAGCGACCTAGATGTGCAAAGAGCTAGTATCCTAACTTAATGGAAATAGAAAAATATCAATGAATTAATAGGAATGATAGTCCTGTGATGGGTTCTTACATTTATTCTTTTCGAATTTCTACAGACTTTACGACCATGTCATGAGTGGACTTCAGATCGCATTTGGTATTCTGTAAGTGGTGAATTTGTACATTATTCGCTGCGTATTTTTCATATAAAAGTACATGACTATATGTAAGTTGTTTTGATGGGTTATACCTTTTGTATGGTTGCTCGCATACTAATTGTTGAGTGGATTAATGCACGTGGTTATTTGGTATAAGCTTATGTTAATTGTTATGTTTTTTCATATAGTAGTAAGTTGAGGTGCATATGTGGTTGATTTATTTCACTATTGGTGGCCTTTGGCATTTTTTTATACATATTTAGTTTTACGAACTTTGTTCGATTTTCTTAAAGCATATGCATCTCACGTCAATATGCCGGTATATGTCGGATATAAGCAAGTTATTAAAACAGGGCTTAATGTGCCTCTATGAGGTTTTATTTTAGCGCTAAGAGCCCAACTTTGGGTCTCACCGTCCCGGAACCACGTGCTTAATAATTGCGGGGTTTACCAAGTCAACCGGAGTATCGAAGTGTTGACCGTATTGAGATGTGACCTGCTTATTTCCATTGCATTTCTACATTTTAAATATGTTGCATTATAACTTTTACTATTTTAGTATTTTGCGTATAAAGTCAATTTATTTTAGTTTTGTAAAATCAGTGTTCAATATATGAATTTATCCACTTATTGAGTTGTGAACTCATTGTGTTATATTCATTCTTTTCAGAGACTCGGGATTTAGTTGAGTTGGTGGTTCATGAGTTCTTAGAATGGAGCAGAGAATAAAAATTCGGGATTGTTATTATCTTCTAGGTGAAGGTTAAATAAAGTCTTTAATTTTTAGGTTATAAATTGAGAGTTTTGTAATTAGGAGACTTCTTTCCTTTAGGTCAAGTTTTATATCAAGTTGAGGAATATTTGTTTTATCAAGTTAATTGGATTAATGTTGACTTTTGGGATTATAGAGAATATTTATTGTTGTTTTTAGTTCAATAAAGAGATTATTGTGATGGTCTTTTAATGAATATGTATTTTTGGAGGATTTTTCACAGGTTTAGTCCGGCTCTAATATTCCCTTTTAGATTCGGAATTTGGGGACATGACAGTTTGACCCAAACTAGACGGATCAACCTAGACGGAAAATTTCCGTCTAGTTTGATTCAACCTAGACAGATTTTTTTTTTCCGTCTAGGTTGTTCCGTCTAGATTGGTGGTTTTTCTACTAGTGATTGTCATGAAAGAGCAATGAAAGAAACTGTCCTTACATCTCATCTCTAATCTGTGAGATCCTCATTCCATCTTGGAGGCCCTATTAAATCTTGAAAATTGAGGCCTGAAATTTCTGTAATTTTTGGACAGCAAGCACTAGTAACCAAGGCCTCACGTTAAACTTGTTTGACCTTAAATGGAAATTTTTGTCACACTAACTATTTAAATCAAATCTGTAGATATCATCAGATACTCCACACATAAAATCAAATGAATTACATTTGTGTATATAAGAGAGAGAGAGAGAGAGAGAGAGAGAGAGAGAGAGGGAGGGAGAGAGAGAGTGCGTGTGACATATTCATTCTTCATTAAGAAAAGTGAGAATTGTAGCCGAAGGCCTCTCTATAACCAAGGTGCTAAAGGAATACGGTGATAACTTAGACATTAAACTTAGGCTGATATTATTCTTAATATGGCCTGTGGAATTAATTTAAAAGACATGGTCCAATTTGCATCCTGTTTCAGTTAATGTCACAATGTTCCCACCTAATCCGGTTTTTCCCTGCCTAATCCTTTCTCTCCTTCAATTTCCTTCGTGCGTTTTTTCCTGTTGACATCATGGTGTTGAACAATAGTTGTATCAATTAAATGCCATCTTCAATAATTTTCAAATTGAATATTCATATCATCTCCCACTGTTGATAAATAATAATGACTTCGTCAAAAAGGTCTACATTTCCACTTCTGTCTCAATTATGCTTTGAATAAACCAGATATTGTTACATAATGAAACTTCTATTTATATAGAAATCTGAAGAGAGAGTTTGTCTTCACACTTAATATGAATTTTCACAGAAACAAGAAACAATAAGTCAATGAATCATCTAAGAACAGTTTATCATAATGAAAGTATGTAACAATATTGATTAGCAAGAAATAGTGGTTACCTGTACAGGAATACCCGATGAGAGAACCATTGGATCAATCGCATCAACTTAAAATCCTTTCCGAATCAAATCTGGCCTATTTTCTGCATACTCTCTGCTCATTTCGTTACCGGTGTCACTGTGTATATTCTGTGGAGGAGAACTTGGAAAAAGCAGTTTTTGGTCATAAGTCGACTCATGCATAGGCATAAGTCGATTTATGTTCGTGCATGAGTCGACTTACGATCTGCTCTGGATTGTTGATTTTGGGCTCTGGCAAGTCGACTTATCAGGTCTGATAAGTCGACTTATGATCTCTTCTCCAGTTATCGTTTTTCGCTCTGCCAAGTCGACTTATGCAGACTGATAAGTCGACTTACGACGAGTTTTTTTTGGAAAGTTCAGGTTCCTATTTACAGTCTGTTTGGGTTTCTGTTTTGGTATAAATACCAATACGATTTGAGGGTTTTGTAGGAGCGTTTTGGGGGATTTTGAGCACAAAAAGAGAGATCTTTCTGAGCTATTTGTTAGGGTTATTGGTTGAGAGGTTGAGAGATTTGTTGGTGAGATTAGTTGGTTCGTTTGAGCGATTTGTAATCTCAATTTGTACTCTCCTTCTCTATTAGTGGAAACCCTCCCTCTTCTTGCCCCGTGGACGTAGGCAATTGCCGAACCACGTTAAAATTGGTGTTTGGTTTGTGCATTGATATTTGGTTGTTTTTGGTCTTCTTGGATCGGCGTTTGTTTTGGTTCCTCGGCGCCGCCGTCAGCACAACAAGTGGTATCAGAGCTCGGGCTATGCTTGGGCTATTTGGAGGAGTAGATCGCTTTGGAAGTTCATCTAGGGCTTCGTTTGGTGATAAAGGTGGGATCTTTTTGGTAAAAATCTCGTCTTTTTCAGTTTGGATCTATTTCTCGTTTGTTTCCGCATTGGTTTGGTGGTGCTTTGAGGATTATGACCGAGAAAGAAGGAGTTGTGGGCAGTACTTCCGACGTGAAGACCGTCCAAAGCTTGAATATCCACTCGATCGATGAAGATTGACGTGGAAAGGTTCAATGGCACAAACAATTTTGGACTTTGGCGATGCGAAGTCATGGATGCGCTCAACGCGCAAAATTTGGAAGATACGTTGGAGTTGGTCGGGAAAATGTGGAAAAGTTCAATGGCACAAACAATTTTGGACTTTGGCGATGCGAAGTCATGGATGCGCTCAACGCGCAAAATTTGGAAGATACGTTGGAGTTGGACGGGAAACCGGACAACATTGATGAGAAGGTTTGGAAAAAGATGAATCGAACGGCGTGTGGTGTGATTAGGTCTTGTCTCACTCAAGATCTAAAGTATGATGTGATCAATGAGACTTCTGCAAAGAAGATTTGGGAGATCCTTGAGAGCAAGTATTTGACCAAGAGTGTGGAGAATCGCTTGCATTTGAAGAGGAGGCTTTACCTCTTCCAGTTGAAGAAAGGAATCTCCATTGGTGATCACATGAACCACTACACGAAGCTTCTTACGGATTTGGCGAATGTAGATGTGGTGATTGGTGATCACATGAACCACTACACGAAGCTTCTTACGGATTTGGCGAATGTAGATGTGGTGATTGAAGACGAGGACAATGCGTTGTTGTTGTTGAGTTCCTTGTCCGACGAGGAATATGAGACCTTCGTTCTTACTCTTATTAATGGGAAGGCATCTCTTTCGTATAGTGAGGTCACCGCTGCACTTGTGAATTATCAGCTTCGAAAGAAGGATCAGGAGACTTCGATTGAGCCGGTAGCGGGGGAGTTGGTCGCAAGAGCAAAGGGTCCAAACCGTAGTGGGAGGTCGTAGTCTAGAGGGGCACATCTTGGAGTTCGTAAGAATCAATGTGCCTTTTGCAAAGAGGATGGACATTGGAAAGCCGAATGCCCAAAGTTAGTTGATCGAGCCAGGAAGAATAAGGGAAAAGCTATTCAAGCTTCAGAGGCGAATGTTATCAAGGCAAATGGCAACGATTCAGATTCGAATTCTTCGGGCTACTCGTTATCTGCACTGCCGTCAGTTTGTGTTGCTTACTCTACAGAGTGGATGTTGGATTCGGGGGCTACATACCATATTTGCCCTAGGAGGGATTGGTTCTCCAGCTTTCAGGAGTTGGAAAGAGGGGATATCGTGCTCATGGGGAATGATCACAAATGCTCTATTGGTGGTATCGGTACCGTTCTGATCAGGATGAGTGACGGGGTGATTCGGCAGTTGGTTAGAGTGAGGTTCGTTCCTCAGTTGAAGAAGAACATCATTTCACTTGGAGCTTTGGAGGCAGCAGGCTATAGGGTGACCTTGGCGGATGCACGCTTGAAGGTTACATTTGGGTCTACGATTGTGATGAAGTGCGTCAGAAGGAGAAATTTATATTACTAGGTGGAATGCACGTGCAATACACGTGGTCAAATATTATAATTGTTGATTTTTAGTTTATGAATTTACTATAACATAGTTGCAAAAAAATTTATGATTATCAAAATATATTAAAAAGTTTTAGATATTTTAATATATAAAATCTTGTTGGTTTCAACACTTTACCTTCCACATAATTAGTGAGTTTTAAAGTCTTAAAATATTAATGTTCTAAGAGCAATTTAATGATTTGGAATTATAATTATAAAATATTAATGATGTAAGCACTAATATCTAAAAAAACTATTATTATTAATAAAAAATAAATCTTGAATTCATCAACGTAAAATGATAGGTTTATTTGGTCATAGAGGATTTTGTTTAATTATAAAGAAATCACTCGCACATATTGTCTACTTCCACTTTCTATTATCTGGCGACCGAGTATTAAAGATATTCAAAAACTTTTCTATAGAAATTTTAAAGTTATAATATGCAAATTCAATCAAGAAAGAAAATATAAATTAATTGATCAATTCCAAAATCTGATATTATAATATTCCTACATCTTCTCAACTATTTAATTAATTTGTCAAAATGATTACTCTCTAATTTTAGAAAACTATAAAATATAATTTGAGAATGATTTAAACATATTTTGTACACATATGGATTGTATTTTAATAAAATAATATAGATCTATCCAATATTGAATAATATCTAAAAATTTAAGCTAAAGAGTTAAAAGAATATAATAACACTTATATCCAAACTGTATGCTTTATAAAGATGAGACATATAAAATGAACAACTTAATTTATTTTGTTAAGTAATTTATTACAAATCATAAAAAATAAGGAGAACCAAAAGGATCGCATAGTCATCTCAAATAAAGATTAATTTCTCTCTGCGAATTTTATAGCAAAATATTTTCAGAGATACTGATAGACTTGCTATAAAATCCACTATTATAAGATTCATATCACGTGTCTTAAATTGTGCTTTGTTTAAGGGTTAATTTTATAAATCTTCCCCTCAACTATGGAGAAAATGTTACCCCCCCCCTCAACTACTTAAAATAAGTAAATGTTTGTTCGTCAAATTTGGGGTGTTATAGTTAATCTATCTCAACTTTAAATTTTGATTTAACCCTTTAAAATTTTCTCAATTAACCCCTCAAAAAACTAATATCATTGAGTCGAATTCATTATGTGATAAATACTTGACTTGGAAAGACCAAAATATCCCTCAACCATTAAAGAATTAGCTTGATTTTTTGCTAGATGAAAGAAAAAGTGAAGATTTAGGTAAAAAGATTTGTAAATTGATCGTAATCCTTTTATTAATAGTTGAGAGTTTCTTTTAACTAAAATGACTTTCTTTAATAGGGCATTTTGACAAAATCGCTTATTAAAGCCTTTTACATTAAGGGGGTTTGTTAAGAGACGTGTAAAAGACCAGAAGAGTTTTTATAGGACAAGATAAGTCGAAGGATGTTTTCTAAAATCACATCAAAGTTGAGAGGGGTTATCTACAACACCTCTATAGTTAGGAGGCTCTGTCAAATTAAATTAATTAGTCGAGTGGTTTTTTTAAATTAAACATTCCCCATACTTTAGAGAGTTTTCAAAGAATTAACTATTCTTTTAAATTTAGCTCAAATATTTTATAATTCTATATTAGTACCTAAATTATAAGAAATTTTAAAATTTTAAGGGAATAATGTAGAATTATTAGAGATTTAAAATCAATAAAATGATATCTAATTACCTTTAAATATTGCTCTTATAGACAATATTTGAAAAATTGACCATTATATCACTCTATCGGCTGATACCAAAGGTTAAATACTTTATCTTAATAATATTTATGGTTTTATATTATTATTTTTTAAGGATTTTTCTCATATATTGATCATTATCGAAAATATTAGATGGTATAACAAAATCGAGTCATTTTTTATTTGATTGTGGGCTTGGCATAAGGTCGTGTTTGGAAACCAAAACTAAAACACAAGTCACAAAAGCCACAATTCATATCCCAAATCTCTCAACTCCCAGATCTCCCAAATCTCAAGCATATATCTTGACACAAATTCTTATGTTAAAAATTCATTAATATCTGAGGTTATAGATTAAAATATTATATTATGTATGAGCATTATCTCATATAACACCCATATATTTTTTACTTAACCCCGATTATTACAATCAAATATCATGGATTTTATTTGTCCATCATTTATATGACGACCAACACTTTGTAGTAGTCATTCAAAATCCTCTTCTAAAGTTTTCTAAGTAAAGTATATAAATTCATAAATAATTCAAAATCTTAAGATTATTCAAAATATGATACTGTAATTTTTCCACATTTCCTCTAGTATATAAATATAAGCTAACCCTCTGGCCTCATATTATATGATGAATATTATTTATCAAAGGTATCACATACTATTACTTTTGGTTAACAAAGGCTTTAAATCTTTATTGGCTTAATTAAATTAAATATCTTTCAGTTTATAAAAGTTTTAATTACATACCTCCATTTGTATCTTTCTGCACTTAAATATCCTAATTTTTTTAAAATTACATGTTTGTACCTTCTATACGCAAAAATACATTTATAATTTTCCTATATGAATATAATGATAATTTTAGGATAATTCTATATTTTCTACTCTTTCCATTAATAATTTATTAACATGTAATTGTATATTAATATAGTATTAGACATTACTAATAATTAATATGAGAGTTTTACAATAACATTGGAAGTTTTAGAGACCAAGAAAAACTTGAAGTGGCATATAATATGATTAATTAACAATAATAATTATTTTAGTTTAGTTAGGATTAAAATATAATATTTAAAAAATAGGGGTAATATAGTCCATAGAAAGTTTTTTCCACAACTTCCTCTTTTAAAGGGAGTATGATTCTAAGCAAAGTATATAATTTTATTTATAATTCAAAATCTTGAGAATTCAAAATATGATGCTTATAATTCCTACATCTTATGTACTATATAAATATAAGCTAAACCTCTTACCTCATATTATATAATGTATATTATTTATCAAAGGGATCACATACTATTTCTTGTGTTTAACAAATGATTCAAATCTTCATAGGCTTAATTAAACATAAATAACTTACAACTTACAGAAGTTACACTCATATACCTCCACTTATATCTTAATACACTTAGATATCCTAAAATTTTCTAAAATTGCATGTTTTTACTTATGTACGTAAGAATACTCTTTATACTTTTCCTATGTGAGTGTCACGATATAATTTTAGGATTTTCTATATTTTATATTCATTCCAAAATAATTTATTAACTTGTAATTGTCTATCAATATAGTATTATGCATTATTAATAATTAATATGAGAGTTTTATAATAACATTGAAAGTTTTAGGGTCAATTTAGACAAAATTGAAGTAAAAAGTAATATGATTAATTGATAATGATAATTAATTTAGTTAATTTATGATTAAAATATAATATCAAAAAATAGGGGTAATATAGTCCATGAAAAGTTTTTCCACAACTCCCTCTTTTAAAGGGAGTATGATTTGCACGGAAGCACGGTGATTGATAAGGAGATGACGACTTCATTAGATTCGGCTAGACTGTGGCATTGTTTGGTGCTGGGGTATATGATTGATAATGCCGTGCATTGGTTGTTGAGGAGTGCTATGACCTGCAGATTGAAGTCCTGTGAGCACATTGGGATGAGCAAGACCGTGATGGAGTTTGGCACTCCTATCCATCGAGCGAGGGGTCTTTTAGGAGGTGTTCAGTCAGGCATTTGGGGGCCTTCCAAGGAGGCAGCATTGGGAGGTAATCGTATCTTGGTTTCCGCAGTTGATGATTGTTCTAGGCATTATTGGGTCGCGACCAGTTCCCGTTGGTGTAAAGTCCTAGAAGTCAACAACAATTGGAAGAAGTGTATTGGCAGAAAGGTAACTCATTGTTTCAGCTTTGGTAGGGGTCATTTCTTGCGTTTGTGCCGAGCTCACGGTAGTAGGAGACACTTCATTGGTGTGGAGACTTTGGGGCGACGAGATGAGATGACAGTTTCGATGGGTCATTCCTTTCTGGAGGAGGATCAGTGTTGGTTGTCGAGCATTGGTTCTGGAGCTTCGACATATTTGGGTCATCTTAGTCACAGGTCGCCGACTGCTGCATTAGGAGTTATTGGATCTGGTGGAGCTGATTCAGATTTTGGGTTGCATCGGATTTTTGGATACCCAACATTTGGTCACATTGAGGATGTGAGATTTGATCCGATTGCGCGTTTGGGGTTCGGAGGCTCAGTTGATTATCGTTTGGGAGCTTCTGATTTTGTTCTGAGCAGGTATGTCACGCGGTAACTGAACAGCGACTCTTGATTTTGAAAAGGCACGAGTTCGACGAATACCCGTGTCTTAACTGTGGTACATGCCTTGATTGAACAAGGTATGTGTTTTGAAGCGTCAATCCCCTCGGTAGGGGATGTCAACTCTTCCCGAATGCCTCTCAAAGGAGGCAAACGAGGTTATACATGCAAAAACAGTGGTTTTGAAAGGGGGGAAGTGTTGAAAACTCACCTCCGAATGAAGGGAAAGTAGCCTCTGCCTCCTCCGACGCCTGGGCTGCAGACTTTCCCTTCGAAGCACGGGTTTTCTTTGGTGACATAGTGAAATCAACCTAGGATCAAAGAAAATTAGGGTTTAGAGATGAGATCTCGAATTAAATAGCAAAACAAATCGCAGCAGATGGAGAGTGATGCTACTCCACGTTGGGTGGAGATTACTCCACGTACTCCAGATCATACTACGTCATTTGGGATTCCAGCTGAGGTGACACAGGTTGGGAATCATTTGATTTCGGATGCGGATGATGGATTGGTTTTGGATTCGGTTGCAGCTGGTGGACATGATTTGGATACGGCCATTGGTTCACCTCATATGGAGGTGTTTGATTTGTATCAGTTTGGGGCTGCTATCAGTTGTAAATCCGTCGGCGATATTAGGGAAGAGTTGCATACTTTTCTATTTGTTTGAGGGCCTTTGGAGGCCGTTTGTTTACCAGGGGATAGAAAGGATCGAACTTGAAAGACGAGAAAACTGAAGGAGAAGCTCGAAATCAAAGAAGTCACCCGAAACCCTAGATTTGGTTCGAAGAAGAAATCGTCCAAATATGAAAAGGTGGAGAGGGGAAAAGCCAAAGGACCCTTTTTTTAGGGTATTTGAAGAGTTTCGAACTCAAAGAAGCGGGTAAAAATGACCCGAGAGAGCCCAGCAGCAAGTTTATAAGCCCGACTTGATTCCTTGGGCAAGAGGATACATAGGCAGTCTTTATGATGCAGCCGATTTGGTGAGCGACATCGACACTTGGGGTGAGTGTTCGCACTCCCATTTGGGTCTCAACACGCGAGGCATTTGTTTGGTTGGTGTCGGCTCAGTTTTGGGAAAACTTCGCCGAGGTGGAGAATTGTGGAGGAGAACTTGGAAAAAGCAGTTTTTTGGTCATAAGTCGACTCATGCACAGGCATAAGTCGACTTATGGTAAGTCGACTTATGTTGGTGCATGAGTCGACTTACGTTCTGTTCTGGATTGTTGGTTTTCGCTCTGCCAAGTCGACTTATCAGGTCTGATAAGTCGACTTACGATCTCTTCTCCAGTTATCGTTTTTCGCTCTGCCAAGTCGACTTATGTAGACTGATAAGTCGACTTACGACGGATTTTTTGGAAAGTTTAGGTTCCTATTTGCAGTCTGTTTGGGTTTCTGTTTTGGTATAAATACCAATACGATTTGAGGGTTTTGTAGGAGCGTTTTGGGGGATTTTGAGCACAAAAAGAGATATCTTTCTGAGCTATTTGTTAGAGTTATTGGTTGAGAGGTTGAGAGATTTGTTGGTGAGATTAGTTGGTTCGTTTGAGTGATTTGTAATCTCAATTTGTACTCTCCTTCTCTATTAGTGGAAACCCTCCCCGTTCTTGCCCCGTGGACGTAGGCAATTGCCGAACCACGTTCAAATTGGTGTTTGGTTTGTGCATTGATATTTGGTTGTTTTTGGCCTTCTTGGATCGGCGTTTGTTTTGGTTCCTCGGCGCCGCCGTCAGCACAACATATTCAACTGACTACGCCTTCTTAGATAGACATACAAAAAATGTTTGCTTACGATTCCTATGATTTTCTTACAGCTCAGGTAATTTATATATTGTAGGCGTCAAAAAATACTTGCAGACATCCAAATACCATTCAAAACAACATGCGAGAACAATTTATTCGTCATCAGGCAACACAAGGTGGCGCCTATAGCGCGGCAGACCAAGGCGCCGCGGCTATGGCGCGGCAGACCAAGGCGCCGCGGCTATGACGCGGCAGACCAAGGTGCCGCGGCTTAGACGCGGCGGCCTATAGTGTCGCGTTGGTTATAAGAGGATGACGTGGCAGTTATAAGACAGTTATTTGATGATTTTTTGAAGCCCACGTGGCAGCATATCAAAGATAGAACGTGTGCTGACGTGGAAAAGCGGTTAAACCACGAAAAAGGTGGTTAAAGTTCGTGGGAGAGTGGTTTTGAGCACGATGGAACGTGCTCATAACCGTCTCTTTGGCCGCGGCAGCTTACACTGCCGCGCCAATAGCCGCGGCAGTGTAGACTGCAGCGGCCAAAGAGAAAACGGCCAGTCAGTTATTTCGCCTCCGTTTCAACTGTGGTGCACTGAGAGCCCTATAAATACCTCCCTAGGCACGAATTAAAGAGAGAGCATTTTTGGAGCAGAAGATACTTGAGTCTTTGGTGATTTTGAGAAAGAAAGAGAGAATTGTCACCCTCTGACAAGCATCATTTGGTGAATCCTAGAGATCTAAGCTCAGACTTGATCTTTGGAAGAACGGACATCTTACATCGATAAGATATTCGTTTTCAGATCTTTACTTCGATAAACGAAGGAGAGATCCTTAAACAACCTCTCGATCTACGAATCGGTGGTCCACGAACTAAAGCATTCCCGGCACAGGCAAAGTCCCACAAAAGCAGGAGTTGATAAACAATTTCTGTGTTATTTTCTCGAGAGTTGTATTTTCTTTTATTTTCATTGTAATTCTTTGTAAACGATCGAAGTTTTAATGGAATCTGCAATGGAAACAACTTTCGCTGAAAACATATATCTGAAAGAGCAATGGAAGAAACTTGGAATTTGGACACGCACAAAAATAATTTAGTTGGTTCGAGGTCTGCACTGTGCTTGGACTTTAGATTACTCTTAACATCATACAATCATAATCGATTTGATGGGATGATTTCTCATTGTGAATCAGGTAAAATTGGAATTTGGATATATACCTACATACTGCAATCATTCACAAGAAATTCCTCTCTGTACTCACTGTAAAAATTTTAGTAGTCACACAACTATGGGTTCGTTATTTAGTGATCAAACTAAATCAGGCACAAAGGAAATACTCATTCACATTTTCCCAACAATGATACAAATCTTAGTGGTCTAAACGAAAACAAATTATACCACATTGTAGCTCGACCCCAAACACATCCAACCGTTAAAAAAACCCAATTTTGCAAGTCTAACGCAATCGAGAATCTCAAAATCAAAGCAAAGCCCTAACTCAGCAATATAAACCCAACTTTGCTAGGGATATGTTAAAAATAAACTTATAAGAAGAGGTGTGATAATAAAGTAAAAGAGTTAGGATAAGACCAAATCAAGTTCGATGCTACAATTATTCAGGACCTTCTACAACGTTCAAAACACGCATTATCTTCAACATTCAAACACATATATCTAGACTTTGAAAACTATGGAAAGGTGAATAGCACAAAAAAATCTATCTACATTTATATAAATACTAATGATGATGATAACCTTAAAGGTGGCTCCTTTCCTTCCCTGTCGAGTGTGTTGGGCTTGCAGTACCTATGAAAATTCAAGCAAGCACCGATGTATATAATCCTTTAAAACTATTAGAAATGCATGAGATAAATGTTTGATCACATACCTGGTTAAAACGTCGTTCAATTGACAAAGGCAAAAAATAACCCAACGAATGGAAGAATCAAATTTGTAAATTCACAGAACAATCTCTGGTCTCACCTGCTCCAATCCCAGAAAATATTTTTAGGCTAAACATTTCGATTGGGATGAAGATATTGTGTCAAAATCTAAAATAACTGTAATATACATGCAACTAAAACCATATAAATGCACAGAACAATATATTTTTCTTTTAGCAAAATTAAGTAAATTTTCGGATAAATTGAATTAATCAACACATAATTAGAATTTTTCTTCAACAATTCCCTTAATTCAACAAATCCTACAAGCAAACCACCTTTGATAAAGTTTTTATTAGGGTTTATGTCATTAGACCTCTAAAAACAAAAAAAAAAATTTATGCAACTAATCAATCTATCAAGCAAAGAATCAAACTTTGCAACACAAGCAGAGATCTAATGCAAAATATCTCATTACATCATAACCTTACTCTCACCAACGAGCTTGGATGTCTGAGATGGAGGAGAAGGCAGCAGCCGAAGAACAACTAGAGGAGAAGGAGGCGGCGGCGAGCTCGTACTAGTGACGACGACGTGGATTTTGGGGGGTTTTGGGGAGAGAGATGTAAGAGAAAGAAGGAGGGGTTGCAGAGCTTGTGGTGGTGAGAAGAGGCTGTTAACTTGGAGTAATTTTGGTGGTTTCTTGACCACCTCTTCCCTCTGTAGTTTCTGTTCCTCCTGCACAAGAATTCGCCCATGCACGAGTAGTGTACGACGCTTTTGGATGTGTTCCTCAAGAGTCGAATGGGTCCTTTTGACGCGGATCCATTCATCAGTTGATGGTCTAGAGGAAGAGCCATTTTCTTGCTGTCGAGGCACTTGGCGCCCCCTGAACTTCAGATCCGCGTGATAACGACTCCCATCAGCTAGCTCCAAGGCCTTAGCAAGCTGACGTGCAAGGCGTTGGCGTTACCTGCGAGCCCTCTTTGTCAGAATTGACGTGCCTTCGTTAAACAACCCCTGGATTGAATAGGAGTCGTTGTGATTTGAAATCTTGTCTTTATTTGGATACTGGAGGAGCGTTACGAGGGGAAACCTCAGTAACAATAAGGCGAGAGTCATCCCGAGCCTTCTTTGATATCGATATCTTCTTATACCTGTGGGACGAGGAAGATCTTGATGAGGACGAGGAGAGGTATTCCTCGAACTTGGCCTGGTCAAACTCGTATTCGACCTCTTCTTCATAGCAAGCTGACGTGCAAGGCGTTGGCGTTACCTCTGCGAGCCCTCTTTGTCAGAATTGACGTGCCTTCGTTAAACAACCCCTGGATTGAATAGGAGTCGTTGTGATTTGAAATCTTGTCTTTATTTGGATACTGGAGGAGCGTTACGAGGGGAAACCTCAGTAACAATAAGGCGAGAGTCATCCCGAGCCTTCTTTGATATCGATATCTTCTTATACCTGTGGGACGAGGAAGATCTTGATGAGGACGAGGAGAGGTATTCCTCGAACTTGGCCTGGTCAAACTCGTATTCGACCTCTTCTTCAATCGGGATCTTGATCCGTGGTTGCGGCACGACAGTCTCGACAGCGAGGCTGTTGGCTCACTATGGTCTCCAGCGTGTTTACGTCGAAAATTGATTTCTTCATCATTATTGGATTTGTTACAATCGTTTATCGATTAAAAAGTTAATCTTTTTATAAGATCTTCTTACACAATAAAAAAAAACAAATACGATCTCCTTAAAACACACGCAACAGATGTTTAACACCCGCTGCTTCGCGTAAGATCTTTGCCTGTATCGGGAACGTGTTACTTCGTGGACCATCATAGATCAGATTCGGTTGACAGAAAAGTTAATTAATGCTATTGCTTCACAAAGAAAACAATCGCATAAGTGATAATCTCGACCAAGTAAGATTACGACTCTTCTCGAGATCAAAATCAAGTTTAATCCGGAGGAAAGGGGGAACGTACCTCAGATCCTTCGAATAGCTTCCTCTTTATGCTGAAGTTTGTCAAGATCTGCTAGCCCTTCTTTGAAATTCGTGCTCTACTCTTCAATTTGACAGCACCTCGCCCTCTGATTTTAGATCCTTGCAAAGGAAGGCCCTAGGCTTGTATTTATAGGCTTTGGTAGTGTTTTTAGATAAGAACTAATGATTTAATGTTATCCACAATTAACAACCGCTTAACTACGTTCAGGGATAGTATCAAAGCAGTTGGGAGGCTCTGAAACAATCAAATCTCGCGAAAACCCATCAAAAACGCATTTTTGGCTCAAAAGTGTGTGA
>NC_033798.1:120182090-120217515 GCF_001876935.1 Asparagus officinalis | reverse complement strand
TATGCGAGCCATCATTTGGTGGCTCGGCCTTGGGTCGAGCCACTGGTTTTGGCCGAGTCGTTTTGACACGACTCAGCAGCCAGGAGCTTTTCTGATTCGTTCGGGTTTGACTTGTTTCGTCATTACGCGTATTTCGTCGTTTTGTTGACTTGTAAGCTTCACCAATTTGCTTCATACGTTTTGTTAACTTGGAGGCAGTTGATGAGTGTGCGGGCCACTTAGAGCTAGCTGATGAGCGCCCGGGCCACTTGGAGCTGGCCTGTGACTTCTTGCTACGTCATCAAATGTTCGCCGATTTGCTTCATGCGCTTGTTAGCGTCAGATAATCCTCCTTGATTCGGATAATAATGTTCATTGTCTTCTCTTCGCCTCGAACTACATACGAGAACCTATAAGTAATTTTTAACGCCTACATTCATCAGGTAATAAAATATACCGATGATGAGGGAGAGGTCAAAATCCTAATCATAGAGAAGCAACCTTTCAGAGGTGTGGAAAATTTTCATATCGACTTAGTCTTCTATCTAGACTCCCAAGAGTCAGAGCAACTGAAGAAAGCTGCCGACAGTGACAACGAGCGGACATCGAGCCCGAGCCCAAGGAAGAGTGTCCGTGGGAGTTAGATCTAAATGTAATGAGCCAAAATGAGTTCCATAATAATAATATACTGAGTGAGGGCAAGTGGTACATTAATGAATATTTCAATTTGGTTTACTTGTCTAATGTGTCCTCTGAATGTGAGAAGACAGAGACATGTACAGATGCAAGTATGGATCCATGGCACACATTGTATGCTGATGCATTACTTGATTTGCCACTCAAATTATCCTTCACTACATTCGAAGAGACGTAAGATGTGCATAAAGCCTTCTTCATAGTCCCGTCTAAAAAGAAAGGCTAAAAGGTAATCTATTTCGGTAAAGTTAACTCTGAGTCACCCAAGCGGGAAAGTGCAGATGAAGATCTTGGAATCCCACAATTTCATTATCATGAACCCAATTCCATCCATCTGATGAGAAGAATGGGTTATGACTTTGATAAACAGGAATGTTTAAACTTCGGGAAAGGAAGACGAGCACCAATTCGATCTTTCACTCTAGAAGAAGAATTTCCTGATTATTATCATAAAACTAAAAGAATGTTAGGTTATGTTTCAACCCCTCCCTTGTTAGAAAATAAAGTTGATGATTATCTATGATAAGACCATTCATCCGGAACATCATCATGAGAATCTGATGTGAGCATTGGAACATTCTTTAAAAACATGTCTATGAACATGACTTCGGCTAGTCATCTAGATGAAGATGCAGAGGTGGATGATGAAAAGTTGATTGAGTCAACCAACGACCCTTGGATCAAACGCCTTAATATTTTATGGAAAATATGCTTCGAACAACGTGAGCCGCCCATAGAAGATAAGGTAATCCAAGTCAACATGAAGGATGAAATCAATCCCAAGCCAATCTTCATAAGATAGAGCTTATTACCATCCGAGAAAGAAGATCTCATATATCTCATCAGAGAATATATAGATGTATTTACTTGGAATTATAAAGACATGTCTGGTCTTGATCTTAAAGTAGTCATGCATCATCTTAACATTGATATGGATGTGAAGCCCGTTAAGCAACAACAACGTCGGTTCCGTCTAAAGATCATGAAGGCAATTGAGTTGGAAGTCAAAAAGCTTATCGAATCGGACTTTATCAGAGAGGAACAACACCCTCACTGGGTGGTTAACATAGTTCATGTGCCCAAGAAAATTGGAAAGGTCCGAAATTGCATTGACTTTCGTGACCTAAACGCTGCATGCCCAAAAGACGAATTATTACTCCCCATCATAGATGTCATGATCGACAATACTTGTGGGTATGAGAGGATGTCTTTTATGAACGGATTTTTTGGAAATAACCAGATCAAAATATCTTGAAGATAAAAAGCACACCGTCTTTAGAACACCATTGGAAGTGTATTGCAACAAAGTGATGACATTTGGATTGAAGAACGCTGGAGCAACCTATCAGCGTGCAATGAATACAATCTTTCATGAATATCTACGTAAGAAGATTGAATGCTATGTGGACGATATTGCTATAAAAAGCAAAAACAAAGGCGGTCATCTTGCAGATCTGAAGATGATGTTTGATATCATGCGAGCACATTAACTGAAGATGAACCCGACTAAATCGTTCTTAGGGGGTAGCCAGTGGTAAATTCCTAGGATTTATAGTCACATCTAAAGAGATTTTCCTCGACACGAAAAAGGTTCGTATCATTCAAGAAATGCGACCTCTGAGAAACATCAAAGAGCTCAGAGGCTTGCAAGTCAGATTGACTTACATTCGGAGATTCATATCAAATCTCTCGGGATGCTACCAACTCTTCATCAAGTTGATGAAGAAATGAGTCTCATTCATTTGGGATGAAGACTGCCAAAAGGCATTTGAGGAGATCAAGCGATATCTCACTCAGCCACCCATCCTTGTGGCCTAAATATCAGCAAAACCATTCCTGTTATATGTGAGAGCCATTGATTATTCTCTTGGAGCTTTATTAGCCCAGAACAATGACCAAGGACATGAGTAAGCAATCTACTACCTCAGTAGAACCATGATTAGAGCTGAACACAGGTACAATCCGGTAGAAAAAGAGTGCCTTGCATTAGTATTTGCTGTCCAGAAGATGCGACACTATTTGGTTGTACAATCAATTCATGTCATCTCTAAGGTAAATCCTTTGAGGGTTCTCATGATCCTCTTCACTGAATTTCCGTCTAGAGAAATGGGCGATACTCTTATCATAATATTCCATACAATTCATGTCTCAAAAGGTTGTTAAAGGACAAGCTCTGACGGATTTCTTAGCTAATCATCCAGTATCTGATTCTTCTAAATTATATGAGCATTTACCAGATGAAACTGCCGAAACTTGCATAACCCAAGAGGTCATGCAAATATAGAAATTATTCTTTGACGGTTTGTCTAGGGCGAACCCGAATGGAGGAATCACCGTTGGTGTGAGAGTAGTACTCGTATCCCTAAATGGTCACGTGATCCCAAGAGGTTTCTCCTTAATTGAGCCATGCACCAATAATATAGCAGAGTATAATGCTTTTCTATTAGGGATGCAGTTGGCCGAGGAACTCAACATCAGACATCTCGAGGCTTACGGTGATTCTCAGCTCATTAGAATCAAGTTCAGGAAGAATATGAAGTGTGTAATGAGGATTTAGTCACATACCATTTCGCAGCATTAGAGTTAGCCCGAAAGTTCGAAGGCTTCTTTATCGAATACATTCCGTGAGTCCAGAATGTCTATGCAGATGCTTTCGCCTCACTGGCAACTTCATTGGCATTGTCGCCAAAGTCTAAAATAATAATATTCGTTATGGGCCGTGACTTGCATCACCCCAAGTTTCCTTTAGAAGACTGCTCAAATAAGACAACAACGGAGATTGCGTGTGCAACTTCAATTGAGCTCGAACCAAGGGATTGATGGTTCCCGTATATTGACTATGTCTTGTACGAGATACTGCCCGATGATTGTAAGGAAGCGGCCACCGTCAAATGGAAGGCCCTTCGATTCTATTATGATGCGGTTTCTCAAATCTTATACCGAAAATCGCATGATGGAGTCTTGCTTTGCCAAAATATATTTTCTTAAATGATAACACAACATTTCCTCATTAGAAATTCAGCCTCATTGCAGGCTTCTAGAGACTAAGTTTTTAGCAATTGAGGGAACATGTTTTACATCCTTCAATGTTAGGATCTTCCCTGAAGAGAGAGTCATCATCACAGTTTCAGTTCTAGGAACAGGCACTACAGAACGATCAGTCATTGATACGTTCTCTTTGGCAGCAACATAAGAAAAGAACAAATCTCTATTGGAGTTGACAAGTAGCACCTGTGTCTAACCACCAACCAGAGATGTTGTTTGGAGTTGTCACCTGAAAGAGCATAGCCACACAATTGTCAACTTGATTAACATTGTGTGATGTTCCCTTCTTTGGTGCTTTGCAGTCCTTGGGAAAATGTCCTTGTTTCTCACAGTTGAAGTATTTGCCACTCATCTTGAACTCTTTGTTCTGAACATTTATATTCTTTGGGTTTTGGTTTTTCTTTTTGTTAAATGACTTTTTATTCTTATTGGAAGAAGAACTAGTCCTTCTCAGAATTAGCAGTCATAATGTTAGCAAAAGCCTTCTGCTTAGTAAGGAGCTCATTCTTCGTGCGAGTCCGAATCTCGTCCTCGATCCGAATGAACCTCTTCAAATCAGATAGAGCTATCTGTCTTTTCCTTCTCCGAATGTCAGTGAAGAATGGTATCCAAGATGGAGGAAGCTTGTTGACAATTGCACCAGAAATGAAGGTTTGACAATGATTGGTTTTTATCCTTCGGCTTCATAATAAGTTGTATGATGTCTAAAAATTACTGCAGATAGTCGATTCCCATAAGCACTAATAATGAAAGTTATAATTTGATGACTTCCAGAAGGGTACAATTTAAAAATTTTCACAAAAATTGACGAATGTTACAATTCAACGAACTTCACAACAACCGATGGAAGTTTTGATTCGACGACCTTCATAATCACCAACAAAAGTTACAACTGACGACTCTCATGCTTCAAGGAGCCAAGGCAAAGATTATGAGATGATAATCTTTGCAACGTTCAAACAAAAGAGACTACAAGTTGACAGTCTCTTCACCTCAAGACGCATAAGCTCACCTCTCCATTCCAGAGTCAAGAAGCAGAGCTCATCTTTACGTCCCAAGAACAATACGCGAAACTCACATCTGTGTTCCAAGAATAGAACGCAGGGTTCACCACTACACTTTCAGACCCAAACGCAGAGTCCAACTCCGCGTCCAAAGTGCAAGACGTAGAGTCTATTTCCAGAACACGAATTTCACGTTTGACTCGTTTGAACACTAGCTGAACGATTTAAAAACCGTTTTCTACGATTTGAGGCGGATTACACCCCACTAAGAAGTAATTTTAGGGGTTAGTTATACCCCTTAATCTCCTATAAATAGCTAAAAAATTAGCTTAAATCAGATCTTCATGTAGATTGAGATCGGAGAGAGAGAAGGAGATCAGTTGGTTAGCAATTGTCGACACCTTTGGATCTTTAGCTAGAGCTTTGGAGAGATCTTTCGGATCATATCTTTGGAGCCTTGCTCTTGGCTTGAAAATTGATTTTGGTTAAATAAAAAAAAGAATTAATCTCCTTTTTCAAATTAACTCTTTTACAGAGTTTTAAACTCGCTAAGAGTTATTAACTCGTTAAGGGTTTTAAACTTTCCTCGTAAGTTCTCCTCAACGTCAATTCAAGAGAAATAGACTATGTTCCACGAGTCCAAGCGATCAGATCGTCAACGGGATACAAGAATCAAACTCTCATCTACACTAAAAAGAATCCAGGTTAAAACAAAGGGAATGATCTCCGTTGATTTCTTCTTTCTTTTGTAAATCGGGAAACTGATATAGAAGAGTTGTAATTTTTTTCCAAAACAGGTAGAGAGAGATTACTGTAAGAGATTGTATTTATTCTTTTTCTAAGTCTGATAGAAATATTAATATAAATTTTATTATCATTTCTTTTTTATTTTTCCCACAAACAAAAGATCGCGACTCCGCTGGGGACTACCTTTTTCACCGATGAAGAAGTGGTGGCGTAATCCAGCATCAACCTCATTGGAACAACGATCAAAACTCTTGTTGTGGAGTTTGACCAAGCCAATTATGAGGATCCACTCTCCTCCGAATCCCTTAGCCCCGAAGCTACGCGCAAGATTCGTAAAGTCTCCAAGGAGACTAAAGCTCCAATTATGGCCAAATCACCAAAGGATGGCCTCTCCTTTGGAATAGATGGCTTGGACAGTCTCTCCTCTAAAGGAGTAGGCTCAGCTACAGTTAAACTTGTTAAGTGAGTTGAAGATTTTACACCCGCGTCAAAACGACGGGCATCAGGTCACAAAAGGCCTATTGCGGTGACGAACTTGATCAACATAGACAATGACACTGCAAAAGCCTTGAGACAGGCTAAGAAAAATGCTGCTTGACGAAGGAGGAGATCCCTACGATGAGCACATCTTCGAGAAGGTCGATCCCTCAACCAACGTGAACTTCGTGTTTGTGAGCATCGGCATGAGCCTCATGTTTCGACTTTAGAACACGGGTCTCATGTTGATGAGCCCAAGAGGCTTCAGACTCAGAATCTTCTTCAGAGTCGGGTTTCTCCTCAGAAACCACATAATAGATTTTTAGGAGTTGCATCTTGAAGATTACTTTCCGACGCTATGCGTTGAAGTTGGATCTGTCAAAGTTTTCTAACTTAAGACAGTCCACTCCAAGAGTCCTCGCAGGATCCATGGTAGATCAAAAATATTGCTTTAAGATTATTGGCGTCTTTGGCTAAATCTGAAATAAAATAGATAAATCTGTTAGAGAGCTGAAGTGCTATATTTTAAAACTTTTTCAAGTTTAGCTGTTGTGTATTTATGAAATGCTGTGCTTAAGCAATATTTGGCCTACTCCAGTGCAAGGATCCTAATGCCAAACTGCTTCTAGAAACGGTAGTACATTACACTAGTGTGCACCGACCAAGTACTGTCAAGATTTTCTCGATCTATAAGACCTTTCAGTCAAGGCAAAGATCTCCTCGATATGTTAAACCTTTCGGTTCAAAACTTTTCGGTTCAGGCAAAGATCTCCTTGATCTGTTAAAACCTTTCGGTTAAAAAACCTTTCGGTTAAGATAAAATATCTTTCGATCTGTAATAACCTTTCGATTCAGGGCTCTGTTCCTTCGGGCACAGGCTAAAACTTGCACGCTTTTAAACTCTGCAGCAGCAGCACAACAGCTTAGACACTTCAATGTGTTTTTCGTCTCTTTTAGAGCTTCTCCATGGGGCTCTATTTATATGCCTCTGAGGTCAGTTCAAAGGTCATTTGACTATTACAAATCATAATAACAATTATGCTTATAACAGCAAATGATTTAATTGCTTTAACTGATGACTTAAAGGGCCAGCATGGCCCTTTAAGTGCAAAGTACGCCTTGCAAAGCGCCACTTAGCGTCTCAGCTCGATTAGCCACGATCCTCGGCCCATGTGAAAAATGGGTATGTTTGGTACCAAGCATAAATTTTGTGCTTGGTAGTGAGATGTCACATTCTCATCCACTCCCTAACCCATGTGAATATGGTCCCCTATTTGAATGAGTGAATAAGAATTAAACATATAAGTGGACGTCCACTAAGTTTCTTAATCATTGATGATCACTTGATTGAGCTACATTGTGGATGATCCTCTCCGTTAAACTTGATCTACATATTATAAAACCCCAACACATCAAATTTAGGGCGAACCCATCGTGGTTTGACCCTCGGTCGAGCCATGTAAAAAGTTCTATTCATTCAAAACCGTTAAAATTAATACGAGTGGATAAAGGGTCAAACCACGACGGGTTCATCCCAAATTTGATGTGTTGGGGTTTTAGAATATGTAGATCAAGTTTAACGGAGTGGATCATCCACAATGTAGCTCAATCAAGTGATCATCAATGGCTAAGAAACTTAGTGGACATCCACTTAAGTTGACATAAGTTTCTCTCTCTCTCTCTCTCTCTCTCTCTCTATATATATATATATATATATATATATATATATATATATTTTTTTTTTGCTTTTTTTCTTTTAAACTTTATTCTTTTATTCATATTTTCTTTTCTTTTTGCTTTTTTTTCTAAATTTTATTCTTTTTGCTTTTGTTTTTTATATTTATATTAATAATATATATTAACTTATATTAATTATTATAATAAAATTAGAGTATAAAATAATTATTAAAATAAAATTAAAAAAGAAATAAGAAAAATTACACCATTTAGATAAAAATTAATTATATAATGTATTATTATAATTAATTATATGTAATGTATTATATAATTACATAATTTGTTAAATATTTTAAATAGATAAAATGTTAAAAGATAAGAATAATAAAAGGAATATTCTTTTTGGTGTAAAATTTGGTGTAATGGGTAAGAGATGGAATAGTGATTTGGTGTAAAAACTACACCAACTTGATGTAAAAACTACACCATTTTGGGTTTTATGGTTGGAGATGCTCTAAATTACTAAGAGTTGGTATTTTTTGTGCAACCCTCTTTACTTATTTGGTATTATTTTCTTCTAGCTCAAGTTATGTTTTTATATTACTAGTTTTTACACACGTGCAATGCACGTGATTTAATATTATGATTAAGTTTTTTTGGCAGTTTGTGCTCACTTTTGTCTTTAAACTCTTACATCCCGATTATTATTTTTATGTTTGTTTAAATGAGATACACCCAATTTAAATTTTCATGTTGATATTTGAATTGACAAAAAACAAATATAACTTAAAAATAATTTGAATTTTTATATTATTTTTGACCGATATGAAACTAAGCTTTATTTGAGAAAGTACAACATTGCAAAGTGAAAAATATTAAAACAGTGTTATACAAGAAATGTGAATATTTAAAACCAAAATGACAAAATGATTGATTTAAAGTATGTTAAAATGATGCAAAAGAGAATATGAAGTTTATTCCTAATCATTGATAGACTTCATAAAAAAATATAAATTAAAGATTAATGCTAACTCTAATATACTTTTATATGATAAAAACATACACATAAGAATATAAAAGTACGTACTGGAAAAAATTCATGAAATTCCCTTCTAAGATTCCTAATTTCACTCAAAATAATTAAACTATTCTATAAAATATTTAGAAAATATTGTCTTTTATTTCTTCTATTTTATTTTTTTATTGAGTTAAGATCAATCCTTCTTCAGGTTTATCATTTATCATTTCTCGGGTAATTCTAGATTAGTATCTTCATCATCTACATCAATTGTGACATCAGACTAAATTTGTAATTTTTATGCTGTTATCTTTCCTGGGCTCGTTAATTTTTTATCGTCACATTTAACTTCACAAAGAAGTCAAATGTACTTATGATGTTCAACACAAACTGCTCAAAATATAGACTTTGATTTTTTTTTCTATTTCAATGAGAATAAATATTAATTTCATATATATAAAATTCTTTGTGTTCCTAATTTATTACTTAAATAAATTAGAAGCTCTCTCTTTATTTTCCTCTAAAATGAATTCTTCTTATGTGCATCCAATAAGAATTTCTGTTATTTTAATAATATTATCTTTGCTCTATCCCTGTCTTTTTCCATAAAGATCTAAACTAAATACCTGCATTATTCATTACCAATTTCTCTTAGATTATAATATTAATATTTAATTTGAACAACACATTATGGAATTTATAAATACTTACTAATTTTTCTTATGTCTTTCATGGAGATTTTTTCTTTGATTGGGATAAAGTTATTAAATTATTTTTTAATGTAACTCATTCAGTGCTTCACTAACAGATATGTCTTATGTTAATGCTAATTCAAGTGATTCATTGACGTTTTCTGAATTTTAGATTTATTTCCATCACTTTCCCATTTGCAATGGAAATAACTCAATTCTTTTAAAGTTATCTCTAAATATTCTAATAGTTTCTCCATATGTAATTCCTTGTATTCTTTTACCCTATAAATATTATTAACGTCAAAGATTAAAGTTTCTAAATTAAAATCAATTAATGCTAAGGTATAATATTATAGTGTTTTATCATTTCTATGGATTTAAACATCTATCAATTAATGTTACGAATGTATTTTGGCTACCCTAACTTATTACTAAAATTATATGAAATTACTTTAATTTATATAGTGCCGATAATTTTTAATCTATGATATTTTAAAAAATTTATCCATTAACCGGATGTTTTTAATCAATTCTTATTGTTTTTGTTTACCAATATCAACTTAGACTATTCTTAGATGCTGAAAATGGATAGTAAATCCCTAAATTAGAAATTTTAATATATATATATATATATATGAAAAATACCAAACAATTATATTTTTCTTTGCCAAGTTTTAAAATTTTAGCCCATTTTTGTGGTTTTGAACTTTGAGGGTGTGATTTGTAATTTTTAAAACTTTGAAAGAGTTTTTTAAAAAAAATTACTTTTAAGTTTGATAGTTGTAAATTCTATGTTTCATGTGTTGGTGGTAATTTTTTAAATGTTAGTATATTTCTTGTAACTCTAAAATTTTGAGGGTGTCTTTTGCAATTATTAAAATAGTTTAATTTTGAAAATATTAAATTTCAGTGGTCTACCAATCGACGAATTTGATGTGTGCTAGTTAAAAATTTTAAAAATTTAGAGTTTTTTTATGATTTTTAAATTTTGAAGGAGTTTTTTTATAATTTTTTAAAATTTGAGGTTAATTTCGGTAAATTTTAATTTTTTAGGTGTCCAAGGGTAATATCTTGAATTTATCTTATATTATTTACAAATTTTAAAATTTTAGAATTTTAGGATTGCTTTTTATAATTTGAACTTTTGAAGGTGTTTATATAATTTTTGAGATATTGAGGGTGTTAATTAAAAAATTTAAATTCTTCGGAGGCTGCTATTAATTTTTTTAATTTTATATTTGTTATTTTAAGTTTTAAAATATTAAAAAATTTAGGTGTATCATGGTAATCTCTTGAATTCATCTGTGTTGTTTGTAAGTTTTAAAATTTTAGAATTTTAATGTGCTTGTCTGTAATTTAAACTTTTGAGGGTGTTTCTATAATTTTTGAGACATTGATGTGTTAACTGTAAATTTTAAATTCTTTGCAAACTGATGTTAATTTTTTAATTTCATGTTTTTTATTTTAAGTTTTGAGACATCGGAATGATTTTTATAATTTTGAACTTTTCAGGTTCTTTTCTGCAATTTTAAAACTTTTTATAGTTTTTTTGTAGTACTTCATGTATAATAATATGTTATCTACGTGTAATTTCTTTATCTTAACAAACTAATAACATTTTTATATTTTATATATTTTATTAATATTAATTTTTTTAAATTGTTAAGCTAAACATGGTTCACATAGGATTAGGATAAGATATGATTATGATTAGGATAGATTAATATATAAATAAAATATTCAAAATAGTGAAGGGTAATATTGACCATTGAAAATTAGAATTTGATTATAGATAAGGTAGTTCAAACTATAAAGGGGTATATTTGTCTAAAAAAGATTTTCCGAACTCGTGCTTTTAAAGGGAGTATTGATATAATAGTAGTAATATATATACTATTATATATATATATATATATTAATATATATATATATATAATATAATATAATATATATATTAATATTTATATATATACTATAATAATATATATATACATATATATATATATATATGAATATATAATATATATAATATATATATATATTATTATATATTATAATATATATAGTAAGTCGCTTTCTCCTACGCATTTAGCGTACGCATTTCTCTCGATTCGTGAGCTGGCTTGGGTTTTTTGAAAAATAGTGCTGTCATGTTTAAACAGCTGTGGTCCGCTATACTCTCTGCTTCTCCACCCCCCTGAGAAAAAGCGTAAATTCTCTCCGTGACCCAATTCCCTCTAACATAAGCAAAATTGGGATCTCTCTAGCGTACGGTCTCTCTCCCTCGAGGCTTCCCAATTACGTACGACTTCACAAACTACTGCCTCCAAAAATCCCATCTCCGTAACGCGATCATCGATTTGCTCGAGTCTCTCATCGAGATCGCACTCGCGAATTCCCTAATCTCCTCCGTCGACTCTCCATATTTAGTACTATATAATATATATAATATATAAATATATATATATATATATATATATATATATATATTATTATCATTTCTCTACAGGCATTATGCGTACGCAATCGATGCGATTCGTGCGCGTGCTTGGGTTTTTTGAAAAATTCACAGAGTCGTCCGGCTTCATGTTTAATGCAGCTCGTGCTATCTCCTTCTTTTCTCTTTCGCTGAAAGGCGCCAAATTTCTGCCTGACCAACCTCTCTCATCAAGCCCAAAAATCTGGATTTTCGTTCGCTTCTCTCTTCGCTTCCAGCAACTAGTCGAACTTACGCAACTCGCTCAACAAAATCCCCCATCTCGCGTTGACCGTCTCGCTCTACCTTGACTCTCTCGTCGAGATGCAACCCGCGACAGCCCTACTGCCGGCGATACCACTCCTCCGGCCGACATCTCCCTTCCTCCGTAGACATGCCTCATCTCCGCCGACATCCCCCAACTCCTCCTCCGTCGACATCCTCCATCTCCGCCGACCACTCTCGATCTCTCTCGAGCTCTCGATCTCCATCAAGCCCCAAGAATCTTGAATCGGCGCTGCAGGTGCATTCTTCCTTATCCGCGAGATTAATTTTTGCAACTATTGCTTTTTTATAGAGAAGATTCTGGTATGTTTTTTGGGAAATTTGAAAATTTTGGTTATTGATTGCGTTGATTTGATCTTTGAAGAAAATTTAGGGTTTTAGTGTGATTTAGTTGGAGCCGTGATGATTTTGAAGGCTGACCGAAATAATTTAATTAAAGTCTAAGAATTTTGATTTTCTGATTTTCGTTTGCGAGCATAAATTTTTTGACGCAAAGATGTTGAAGAATCTCATACTATGTCTTTTTAAAAACTGTTAGCATTTGTTTGTTAGTAGAAGTAGGAGGAACACCTACTTGTGAAATACAACTAAAGGATTAGATTTTTTCTGTGATAAGTGATAACTTTAATGCAATCCGCACATGGTTGAATGATTTGGATGCTTACTTAAGTTATGATTATGCGGAGTTTGTCCTAAACACAGTGATTTTATTGTTTTATTGTTTTATTGTTTTAGCATTCTTAGAATATCAGCGGGTCTCGAATCTCAGTGATTTTATTAATGCAATTTCGAAATTCATGTTAACTTGTTCAAAATTAGCAAATTGAAATGGCTTCATCATCAACTGTAGAAGGTAACTTATGTGTTGAAGTGGATATTAATTTCATATTGAAACAATGCGAGTGTGGAGAATTAGCGGATGTGAAGATAACGAAGTCAAAGAAGAACAATAACCGTGGTAGAATTTACTGCTCGTGTAAAAGGCAAAAGTGTGTTTCATTTTTGGGCTGGTGTAAAATTTCATCAATTGAACAAGTACCACCCGTTATTACCCCACCAGAGGAGCATGACTTGATTGTTGCACGTGAAAAAGTGTGTGGAAATGGCTAACTGTTATAGCTTTTTTGTTGTCTATTTGTTTGGCTATAAAAAAATTATTTGTTGTCTATTTGTTTGGCCATAAAAGAAATTATGTGATGTAACTTTTGTTTGGTTATAAAAGAAATTAGCTTATTGAATGGAATGAAACCATCTTGATGTACTGGAATGGAATATTTTTCTTGAATGGAATATACAAGCAATTCAAGCATTGTTGTCTATTTGTTGTCCATTTTTCTTGAATGGAATATACAAGCAATTCAAGCATTATTGTCTATTTTCTTGAATAGAATATATATTCCTTCCAACATTTCATCTTTAATTAAAAATATACAAGCATTTCATTCAAGAGGATTCACACAATTCATTCAAAAAGTCAATATTAAACTAAAGAAATACAATTGGGTTCTTTCAAAATGATTCACACAATTCATTCAAAAAGTCAATATTAAAGTAAAGGATTCACACAATTCTTCAAAAAGTCAATATTAAACTAAAGAAATACTCCTCGGGTTCATTCAAAAAGATTCACACAATTCTTCGAACACTTAATTTTTGGAAAACGGTTTTGACCAAAAAATCCAACAAAAACAACTTCAACTTCAAATTTTTCTAAAAACAACTTCAACTTTCGATATCACGAAAATGACTTGTACGGATTGCGGACACAGATACACAGGTGACCAAACTAAAAGCACGGTGTTAGAATTACTTGTACAAGTTGTCAAACCCTCTCCTGCTTATTACCATTTGTGAGAGGCAAACCTTGAAATGATTTTAGCGCCCGGCTCTACTATGCTATTCTTCAAAGTTGTTTTTGGCAAGTGCAAGGGCATTTCCATATAATTTTGTGAGGATATTTCTTTTGATTTTTCAAAATGCGAGGAGATTTATAGAATTTCAAAAAAACGTGATCCACGCTTAGGCCTGAGTGAATACCGGGGAAGCCGTCCTTAAATTCTTAAATTAACTAAACTAGTTCTAATAACTTTTTTTAATAAAATAAATTATAGCTAGTAACTCAGAGTGAATGTTTCTTTCTATTAACGATCATCATCCTTGAATGCAGAGGTATCTGCATTCAGTAACCATGTCCGTTAGCACTTTATCGGTGTCGCCGGTTACTCGTGATTAATTGATTCCTCAAGTGGGACGTTGACCGGGAAATTTGTGAAAATGAGCCTCCTATCTGTAGCTCTCAAGTCCAATATCAACATAAGTACGTACAAAACTTGTATGAATTTTCAGTATTACTTATAAAAATTATGTAGTTAGCTATAGCTTTTTTGAATTGAGAAGAAGGTTCTTATGCTTCGCTTTTATGGTGTGACTCAAATACCGAAGCTAGAAGTAATTTAGTTCGGGATCTTCAACCATGATTGCGTGTTGTAGTCATTTAGTGTTTGAGTTGGTGTAGACATCTTGATTAGGTCTAAAGTCTTAATCCTAGTGTTATAAGAACTGTCAGGTCTTTTGACTCTAATTGGAATATTGGATCCCAATTAGAACCTTGCTGGAATTCTCGTAGCCAAGAGTTGATGGGAGTTGGTTTGTTTCATCAAGAGTTGGATGGGAGTTGGTTTGTTCCATCACGAATTGAGCGCACGTTAGAATTGTACTCCTATTTGGTTTTTTATTGGAAGGCTTCTAGCGAATTAATATGTGATGCTTGTTCTCCACCGACCATTGACTTGGGAAAAAAAAATATTATAAAATTAGAAATAGTATTTTCTCCCTTTATAAATAGGCCCAAAACTCTTCAGGAAAAATCCATCCCAGAAACAACTTCACGTATAGAAGAGTGGGAGAGAAAGAGAAGAGAGAGTTTGTAACTCTAAAGTTTTTTCTCATAGTGGATTTTTCTATCATTACCCGTGATCTTTATCTCAAATTCATTTAGGAGGTTTTTCACCTAAATGTATACGTCCTTTTTATTACTTTCACTCTACTGTTCATTGAGACTGCTCTGTTGGACTCCGGGTTTGTCCCAACAATGTGCTAGGATGCCTAAATTTATATTAACTTGTTCAACATGTAAGTTCGCCCCTAGAACGTTGTGAAACATGACGCCATAAATTGCGTAAGCAATGATCTCCTACCACATTGTAATCATCACTATATATATCGCAAGATATCTAAAACCATAACACGAAACCAACGACCATAACGGTTGCGAAGTCCTATCCAGCTCTTTCCCTCCTGTCATGCCTTTGCCTGTGGCTCTTCTCCCTCTTCATCATCCGCTGGCGACGAAGGACCAGCAGCCCGCGACTTCCACCGAGTCCCCTGGGGCCCGATACTCGGCCATCTCCATCTTCTGGGGGCCCTCCCTCACCAGGCTCTTCACAAGCTCTCCCTTCGCTACGGACCCCTCATCTCCATCCGCTTAGGGTCCCACCGTTGCGTCGTCGCCTCCTCACCAGAAACTGCAAAAGAATTCCTCAAGACTCATGAGCTCTCCTTCTCTAACAGGCCGCGGATAAAAGCTAATCACCACCTCACCTATGGCTCTGCTGGCTTCTGCAATTCTAACGGCACATAAGTACCGTGAATTCTAACGGGACTTGCAATTCTAACGACACATAAGTACCGTGAATTCTAACGAGACTTGCAATTCTAACGGCACATAAGTACCGTGAATTCTAACGGGACTTGCAATTTGGTCCCTCAATGACCAAAATACACCTCAGTTTATGTTTCCCATGAAACGCCTTTTTTCCAGAAAAAAAGAAAAAAGAAAAAGAAAAGAAAAGAAAGAGGGGCGTTTTGGTCATTGACGAACCAAATTGTGATACCTCTTAGGGTTTGATCAATTTTAAAGATTTGAGGGGTTAATATCAAAATAACCCAAGAAAATGCTATTGGATATCTGTTTTTTAAATCTTACAAGTTGCAACAATCTCTCATTCTCTTTACTCTGATAGGTACATGAAGAAGCTCTGCATCACACAACTGTTAGGGGGTCGAACACTTGAACATCTCCTCCCCGTGAGGCGCTGCGAGATTACAAGTCTTGTGAAAACGTTGTTCGAGAGATCGGACAAGGGCGAGGAGGTCAATTTGAATGCAGAGCTTCTAAAACTGACGATCAATGTGATGAGCGGGATGGCAATGAACCGCACGAGCTCAGGAGATGTTTTTAAAGCAGAAACAAAAAAGTTCGTAGAGGAAGCAATTGAGCTGATAGGGGTATTTAACGTGGCAGATTATATAGGATTCTGCCAAAACTTCGACTTTCAAGGTTTCGATAAGAGGCTGGAGGATTTGCTACTGAGGTTTGATAAGATGATGGAGGGGAAATTGAAGGAAAAGGAGGAGGAGAGGATAAAAGAAGCAGATACTGCTGAGGAAAGATCGAAAGATTTGCTTGATTTAATGCTTGACATTGCTAATGACGATAATGCTGAGATGAAGCTGACAAGAGAAAACATCAAGGCCTTCTTTCACGTAAGTCCACGATCGACAACAGTCGTCTACAAATTTATCATGATTCAGCAAACTTGCCTCGTTAAATTTCTGCGAATTTGTCAAAGAGCTTGTCCTATACAATTTGTTAATTGGTTGCCCATTACAGCAACATACAAGAAACTCACCCATGCAAGAACAACAACAGAAAATTTTCTGGGTTTCGCGAATGAAGAGCAGTACATGCCTCTTTTCCTTTTTCCCTATTCTGAAAACTCTTTTTCAAGAAAAAGTCTAACGAGTCTAACGACACCCGGAGCTAGAAATAAATGAAAAAGTCTTTCTTTTCCATAAATAATAGAACTATTCCCAGATATCAATAAGTAATAAGTAGTCACATATTAAGCAATCATCTTCTACTGACGTATTGGATATCCATAGAGCAAGACTAGAATACATTGCTTCTGACATTTGAATGTTCATTAAACCTAACGTATCTCAATGTTGAAATTCTACGAACAAATCTTGATAAGGCAACATTCGTTTTAAGTTTAAAAAAAAAAAAACTTATTAGTTAGTTTCCAATGTTGCACAGGACATTTTCGTTGCTGGCACCGATACCTCAGCGCTCACAGTAGAGTGGGCATTGGCAGAACTCATCAACCATCCAATCATACTCCAGAAGGCTAGAGAAGAGATACACACGGTCATTGGCACGAACAGACTAGTCGAAGAATCCGACATCCCAAACCTTCCATACCTCCAAGCCGTTGTAAAGGAAACACTACGGCTTCATCCACCAATCCCAATTGTGGTCCGTGAATCAACTGAAGACAGTAAGATTAATGGGTATGATATTCCCGCACAAACGAGGTTATTTGTCAATATATGGGCCATCGGAAGGGATCCAAATCACTGGCCACAGCCGCTCGAGTTCAAACCAGAAAGGTTTACCGAAAATGAAAAGGGGGTGGATGTCAGAGGCCAACACTTCCACGTGCTGCCATTTGGCAGCGGTCGAAGAGGGTGTCCAGGCGCGTCGTTGGCGCTGCAGGTTGTGCAACCAATGCTCGCTGCCATGATACAATGCTTTGATTGGAAGGTCGACAACGGTCATGAGATGGTGGACATGACAGAGGGGACAGGGTTGACGCTACTTCGAGCACGACCACTGGTTTGCAAGCCTGTTGCTCTTGTCCGTCAGATGACAATTGGTTGACCACAGCGGGGTTGGCTAACTACCATGCTTTCATTTGGATTGCGACTCGTTCGAGGTTATATGATGATAATAAGTGATTTCTTTGGCTCTTTTACTCTATTTGTCCATAAGATCATTTTCTCTAGTGTATCTGCAAAAATAAATGTTAAATAACTGCACGAGGCTGAGAAGGATCAAGATTCTCTCCACTGTAGTCAGAGACTTGAGACTTAAGAAGCCAATAAAATTTCAAGCTTTTATTTATGTTGATTTATATCAATATTGAACTTACTGCATAGGGGCTATGGATTGACTGGATGAGGTTTTCGTCCCAAATGGTAGGATGATACTCTGAAGAGTACCGCCATGACTCATCTTGTAGCGTCTCCGTTGAATAGGTCAACGCGGCTTGTAATGGTCTAGTGTTATTGCGCATGCGTAGGATCCTCTGAGGGCTTTTGCGTGTTTAAAGACAACATACGAGAATCCCAGATTAACAAAACATATGTTCTTTGTATGATCCAAACAAACCAAAAATAGTTGCACAATGCGTACATAGGATCAAAATCCAATTAAAACTGAAAGCAAATTATGTTACTTTTGCTGTCAAATAAAACAATATTAGGTTAACTGAAAATAAATGAGTTATGAAAATCAGGCCTGAACGGGGTGCAGTCGTGATACACTGCCCTAGAAGATAGAGGACCCGCCTGTCGCCCTGGCGTAGTTGATCCTCCCCCCTAGCGGTAAAAGCCCCCCGGAAACGGCCGGCCTCTCTACTCGGGCGCGAGTAGCAGAGCTTCTGCTCAGATGAAGATGTTGCCCAATAAAATAATCCGCAAAAATATGTAGCCAAATATCTGAGAGTAGAAGGAGGAAGAGAGCTATGAAATTCTTTGTGAATTTCTGTGTATTTTTCCGAATGAACTCTGCCTCCTTATATAGCCTCATGAACCAGTAACCGATGCTGAATCTCCTCGTCCGTTGGGCGTAAATCACGCTTGCCGTTACATAATAAATGCTGCCGTTACAGAACGTGTAAAACGTGCAAAATTAAAAGCTTGAGAAGCAAAAGGGTGTGCGTGTGCGGCTGCGGCGTGGCGTGGCGCGCGTGCGGGCGAGGCGAGGCGTGGCGTGGCGAGGCGAGGCGTGGCGTGCGTGCGCGCGCGCGTGTGTGGAGAAAGAGCTCAAACACTAGTAGGCCCAAAACATTACTCAAAGCCCATTAGGAAGTGAACCATTATAAACCACTTGAACTTCTCTTCAACTTCCAATGTGGGACTATTCACAATTGCCTTTTCCTTAAGAAAATGCTAACAGTCCCCCCAAAAGGCAATATAGACAAAACAATTAGTAAAACATATATATATATATATATATAGGTTGGGCAACCTTTTGTATCGTGAATTCGGGAAAGGTAGCTTCCGGCTTTGAACCTTTCCTTAGTGAGTTTGTCGCCACCTGAGGGACATAATGGACTAAGCCTTGAATTAGGGCCCTTGAATCAGGTATTGACAAAAACACACACAATACACTTCATCTATTGAGCAAAGCGGGTTGAGCGTTAAAAGGCCATGCTCACAATAACCGACTCATGAGAGTTTCTAGGGGTTAGTTTAGTCCAGCCCCCCCAACCGCGGCCATCACGATTCCTCTCACGTAGGTAAGTCCTCAAAGGGTACTACAGCTGTTTATTTAATACCCCCCAATAATACATGCGTTGGACTTATTAAGAGTAAAACTCAGCCTAACCAGCTGTATCATAGGAGCATCGTCATCATAGAGAAGGGGTAGTAGCTCACACTACATAATGATATATGAATATATATATGGGTCGATGCTCCACCCGAGTATCACTAGTCCAGCTTGTTTCTACCACATTGAACCGACATTGGGACAACGTCTCCAAATAAGGGTTGGGTTCCCACTGTCAGTGACCTCTTTAATGGACTTAACCCCATCTCCCTCGATGAATCCAGGACTACACTCCTGGATAATCCCTTAGTCAAAGGGTCAGCAATATTTTTCTCAGACTTTACAAAATCCAAGATCACAACTTTGCCTAACAGGCGTTGTACAGACTTATATCTTATTTGAATATGTCTGTTGAGTTTTTTATTTACATGTACTTGCTTTAGAAGCTCTATGGTAGATCTAGAATCAGAATGAATGGAAATTGGAGGAAAAGGTTTAGGGACCAAAGGAAGTTCAGAGATAAGATCTTTTAACCATTCGGCTTCTGAGCAAGTAGTATCAAGTGCAATCAATTCAGATTCCATGGTGCTCCTGGCAATTACTGTTTGCTTACATGATTTCCAGGATACAGCAGCACCACCAAAAAGAAATACATACCCAGATGTTGACTTTACACTGTTGGAATCTGTGACCCAATTGGCGTCACTATACCCTTCAATGGCATCAGGGTATCCAGTGTAAGTTAAGCAATAGTCAACTGTCCCTTTTAAGTATTTAAATACTCTTTCTAAGGCAGACCAATGATCTGGGTTAGGGTTACTGGTATACCGACTCAATCTCCCTACAGCATAAGCTATATCGGGTCTAGTCCGGTTTGATATGTATAAAAGGGATCCAATCATTTGGGAATATTTCAATTGAGAGACAGATTCACCTTCATTTTTCTTCAAGGGTATAGAAGAATCATATGGTGTGGAAACAGATTTAAAGTTATGAAAGTTGAATTTGATCAGCATTTTCTCAATACTGTGAGAAAGACTCAAGGATATTCCTCTAGTGTCTCTAGTGATTTTCATTCCAAGTATCATATCGGCAAGACCTAAGTCTTTCATGTCAAAATTTTTGGAGAGATAATCCTTAACTTTTAAGATTAGTTCAAGAGTAGTTCCAAAGATAAGGATATCATCAACATAGAGACATAGGATAACATAGTCATTGTTTATCACTTTTGAATAAACACATTTGTCGTGTTCATTCACCGTGAATCCATATTGTGCAATGACTTTGTTAAATTTCTGGTGCCATTGTTTAGGAGCTTGTTTAAGACCATACAGAGATTTAACAAGTTTACAGACTTTGTTTTCCTGACCCTTGGTAATGAAGCCTTCAGGTTGGTGCATATAAATTTCTTCATCTAGATCACCATTCAGGAAAGCAGTCTTGACATCCATCTGATGTATGATCAGTTTGTGGATAGCAGCAAAGGCTAAAAGAATTCTGATAGTAGAAATTCGGGCTACAGGAGAATAGGTATCAAAGTAATCAATGCCCTTTTTCTGAGTATAGCCTTTAGCTACTAATCTAGCTTTAAATTTATCTATGGAACCATCAGCTCTAAGTTTCTTTTTGAATATCCACTTACAGCCAACAGGATTACAGCCTGGAGGTAGGTCAGTGAGTATCCAAGTATGGTTTTCCATGATAGATTTAATCTCATTATCAATGGCTTCTTTCCAGAAAGGAGATTCAGGTGAATCCATTGCTTCTTGAAATGAGCTTGGATCACCTTCAACAAGAAAGGTAAAGAAGTCTTCTCCAAAATCCTTTTGAATTCTACCTCTTTTGCTTCTTCGAGGCTCAATGTCAAAAGGTTGGGAAGAACTAGATGATGGAAGATCAGAAGGAATAGATGTTCTAGAATTTTCTGAGATTTTGGATTTGAAAGGAAAGATATTTTCAAAGAAGACTGCATCTCTAGCTTCAATGATAGTGTTGTTGGATATGTCACTGATTTCAGAGTTAATGACTAGAAATCTATTAACATTGCTATCTAGTGCATATCCAATGAAAGCAGCATCAATAGTTTTGGAACCAATTTTCCTCTTCTTTCATGCAAAGGAAAACAATATACAATGTCTCCTAATTACACTCATGCATTTATAAAAGTGTAAACATGTACATGTATCACAAAATTCCCCCTAAAACTTTGCATATACAACATAAATCAATTAAGTCACGAAACCATTATGCAAAAATTTCAAAATTTCCATTTTCTCCCCATTTTTGTTATTATTAAAAGATAAAAACACATCAATCGTTATACTTTATGTTTGAAAATTTTAGATAAACAATTATCCACAAGTGTAAGGAAGATAAATACGTATCTATTCATAAAGAGATTTGTAGGAAAATAGCATAAGAGATGTAAATATAACTTCAAATTTAGGCCTGTCTATACAGGTCGGCCGAGCCAGGAAATTCGGATCCAGGTCTAGGCTTGGCAAAATGCCTAGCCCTGGCCCGGACCCGGACCTAGTATGCTTGGGCTGGGCTCCATGCCAGGATGGATTTTGTTTTTTGTTTTTTTGTTTTTTGTTGTTTGGTTTTTTTTTTTGCAAAAAGTTACTTAAAATTAGATTAATCTTATTATATTTATATATAAGTATGTATTAGTATATACTTACATATTAGTATATAGCTATATATTCTATATACATATATTATATGAAAATATATTGTATATACTTATAACTTGAGAGAGAGAGAGAGAGAGAGAGAGAGAGAGAGAGAGTATCACATAAGTATATATTACTTATTTATATATATGTGTTATATAGTTATATATGTATTTGTTACATACTTATATTATGTTTTTTAAAGTATTGTTATATACTTTACTTATATGATATACTTTTTATATATACTAGATACAATATACTTATATATAGTTATACTTATGTCCTTATATAAAATATACTTATATAACTATAAGTCTATAATATAAGCATATAAGTATACTTATAACTACATTATATACACTTATATAATTATATCTTAGTATCTATATCATGGTAAGAGTGCATATATATAAGTATATAATTTACTTGTATACTTACAAGTACACACACACTTGCGTACTTAAATATATACATTTTGGATAAGGAAACTATGGTCGTTTTCCTAAAAATACCACACACGCTTAGAAATATATTTAAGTATACATTAATGACCATATCATAATATAATTATACATAAATATATATATATATATATATTATATAAAAAAAGCATATATAAATTTAATAACCGGGTCAAGCCCAGGCCACGCTTCATCAACACAACCCAGACCCGGGCGCGGAGCCCGATCGGCCTAGATTTTCTGGGCTTTTCCCGGGCCCATGCTGGGTTCGGGTCAAACACCGAGCCGGGTCCGGACCGAAGCCCAATTGGATAGGCCTATTCAAAATACACGAAACACGTACAAAAATTATATTAAGAGTCAATATAACTTCAAAATACATGAAGCACGTACAAAAATTATATTAGGAGTCACACATCAACTAATAATATATCATAGAAAAGTTTGTGAAACAAATAATAAAAGAAATTATATTAATTCATAAAGATGTATCGTAAATAGTTTTGATCTTTATAACACAACTTAAATTATCTCAACCTTAGAATTAAGAACCAAGATCTCAGTCTATAACCTAAGAACGATAATATTTGGTGGGTAAGGTACACCATCTCTAAAGATAGAAAATATATAATATAGGATGGATACCCTTGAGATATGCAGAAATGTGAGGTTGCATGGAAAGATGCGCCAGAGTCGATGACCCACGCATCACTTTTGTCTTCTAGGGATAGGAGAAGTGCATCCGAATCCGTCTCGTGCATGAGATTGGCTGCACCGTCAGCCCGATCATCCCCTGCTGATGCTTGAACAGTAACTCTGCAGTCCCGTGCAAAGTGGCCCTTCTTACCGCATCTGAAGCACTTCCCTTCACCGTAACCATTCGGGTTAGGCCCTTTAGACTTCCCTCTGGATTTTGATTGGCCTCGTCGTCCCCTACCCTTCTTCTGTGCACGCTCTCGTGCCTCGACATGCAGAGCACTCCCACTGCTAGAGGCCTCAGCTCCTGAGACTTTGCGGCGAGATTCTTCATCCAGAATTGCCCCAACCACTGTGTCGAGCTTCATCTTGTCATTACCATTAGCGTTGCTCACCACCATCACCATATTCTCCTATGAATCTGGTAGACAAGAAAGTAGCAGAAGAACTTGGATCTCGTTGTCGAACTTGAGATCTACTGCAGCAAGCTGTTGCACCACAGCCTGAAATTCGTTCAAAAAGTCCGCCACGCGAGCTCCTTGCTGCATCTTGAGATTGAATAGCTTCTTCATCAGGTACACCTTATTTGAAGCAGACGGGCTCAGATGAAGATGTTGCCCAATAAAATAATCCGCAAAAATATGTAGCCAAATATCTGAGAGTAGAAGGAGGAAGAGAGCTATGAAATTCTTTGTGAATTTCTGTGTATTTTTCCGAATGAACTCTGCCTCCTTATATAGCCTCATGAACCAGTAACCGCTGCTGAATCTCCTCGTCCGTTGGGCGTAAATCACGCTTGCCGTTACATAATAAATGCTGCCGTTACAGAACGTGTAAAACGTGCAAAATTAAAAGCTTGAGAAGCAAAAGGGTGTGCGTGTGCGGCTGCGGCGTGGCGTGGCGCGCGTGCGGGCGAGGCGAGGCGTGGCGTGGCGAGGCGAGGCGTGGCGTGCGTGCGCGCGCGCGCGCGTGTGTGGTAGAAACGCAAAGCCCACAAAACCCAAAACACTATTCAAAGCCCATTAGGAAGTAAACCATTATAAACCACTTGAACTTCTTCTCAACTTCCAATGTGGGACTATTCACAAGGCAAAATTGCCTTTTCCTTAAGAAATGCTAACAATTTTAGTAATGGTTGACTAAATTAACCAAAACATGTGCACAAATTAAGAGAATAATGGCCATTAAGTAGTGTTAGGGTACACCCCAATAAGAACGCCTCTAACGGAGACGCAATACACAAAATAAAGACATAAGATCAACCAGAGTACTCACAGATATACGTGGTTCACTCCTTCGGAGCTACTCCACGGTGCAACGATGACGCCAAATTCTTTTATATCCCAAAAGAATAGATCAAAGAGAACACTCTCTCTTGATCAGATACACTCCAAGAACTCTCACAATCTCTCTCTGTGTTTTCTCTCTTACTCTTCTATAAGAACTCTCACAATCTCTCTCTGTGTTTTCTCTCTTACTCTTCTATGAGAGGAGTTGTTTCTGGGATAAGTTTTACTTAAGAGTTTAGGGCCCTATTTATAATGTTTGGGAAATACTATGCACAAATAAAATATTATTATTGGGACCCGCCACTAATAATAAATAATTATGAGACCCGCATCCTTTTTCTCATTTCAAAGAAATCGGCCACCGATTTCTCAAACGTCAAAAATGGCTGTTGGGGTCAAAAAGGGTGGTTGATTAACAATCACCCACTTGAAGATTTGATTGAGTATCAACCATATCTTCACACCACTTCTTGGTTGCATCATTCGGATAACTTGTATCTTTGGCGTCTTGCACGGCTCTCAACATTCTCAACGGATGTCATATGAGGCTGCACACAGCCTCACCTTTTCGAGCGGAACTGGCTTAGTCAGCATATCGGCTGGATTATACCTCGTATCAATCTTCACAAGCTTGAACTCGTTCCTGCTTTGCCATCTCCGTATGGCTTGGTGCTTCACGTCAACATGTTTGGTCCGAGCATGGAATGCGTCGTTCTCTGACAAGTGAATGGCACTCCGACTATCGCAGTGGATGAAGTATTTCTCAAATCTTACTTCAAGCTCGAGAAGAAAAGCCTTCAACCATAGCAACTCCTTTGCTGCCTCTGCTGCAGACACGTACTCGGCTTCGGTTGTCGATAAAGCCACAATATCTTGTAACTTGGATCTCCAACTTATCGCTCCACCACCCAAGATGAAGATGTAGCCGCTCGTACTCCTTCTCGAGTCTATGTCCCCGACATAGTCTGCATCACAAAAGCCCTCTAGCTGCAAATCTTCCCCCGCCATACTCAAGATAACGGTCAGACGAGCTTCTCAAGTAGCGTAGAAGCCACTTGACCACACCCCAGTGTTGTTTCCCTGGACTACGCATGAATCGGCTCACAACTCCCACTCCTTGTGCAATATCTGACCTCGTGCACACCATCACATACATCAAACTCCCGACAGCAGATGCGTATGGTATGTTGGCCATGAACTCATGCTTTTCAGCAGTCTCTGGTGTTTGGGTCTTCGATAGCTTGAAATGGCTTGCAAATGGCGAGCCCACTGGTTTAGCTTTCTCCATGCTGAACTTTTCAAGAATCTTCTCAATGTAGGCCTTCTGAGACAACCTCAGCCTTCGTGCTGATCGGTCTCTGATGATCCTCATTCCCAGAATCTGGTTTGCTGGACCCAGATCCTTCATCTCGAAGCACTCGGAGAGACGCCCCTTGAGTTCCTTAATGCGGGCCAAGTCGGGCCCTACAATCAACATATCATCAACATAAATCAAGAGTATCACATAGGATTCACCGTATCTCTTGATGAAGCAGCAATGGTCCGTGTCGCATTTGAGAAAACCGTTCTCCTCCATAAAGTTCTCAAACTTCATGTACCATTGTCGCGGAGCTTGCTTCAGGCCATACAAGCTCTTGAGCAGGCGACACACGAGGCTCTCCTTGCCTCGTTCCTCGAAGCTCACTGGTTGATGCTATAGATCTCCTCCTCCAAATCTCCATGAAGGAATGATGTCTTCACATCCATCTACTCTAGATGGAGATCTCAAACTTCCACAATGCTCAGCACAGTTCGGATCGTGGTCAACTTGACGACGGGAGCAAAAATGTCAGAATAATCTATCCCTGCTTTCTGCTCATAGCCCTTCACTACAAGTCTCGCCTTGTAGCGTCTCCGTCTATCAGCTTCATCCTTGACCCGATAAATCCACCGATTGTGAAGAGCTTTTCTTCCTCTTGGAAGCTTTACGAGCTCCCAAGCCCCATTCTTTATCAAGGACTTTATTTCTTCCTCCATGACAGACTCCCACTCGCCCCGAGCTTTGCCGGTCTACTGTACCTTCTTATAGCTCTCTGGCTCACCACTGTCAGTCAGGAGAAGATAATTTATGGTGGAAAGGTACCTCTCTGTCACCCTTGGATTTCTTGGAGCTTTGCGAATTGCGATCGGCAACTCTGCTGGATCATGCTACTGTGCATCCCGCACGTTCTCTTGGTCTCCGTCTTCTATGCTGATTGGTATCTCACCACCGTCCTCACTATCAGCAATATTTGGAAAAAGAGGAGGAGATAGCTGACTCCCACTCTCCTCTTTGGTCTTGTATACCGCATTCTCATGGAACACGACGTCACGACTACGCACTACCTTACGCACATCGTGATCCCAAAAACGGTACCTATAATCATCTCCTCCATAGCCAATGAAAGAGAGCTTCTTTGACTTTGGATCAAGCTTTGACCGGTCTGCAGGATTGATCATGACATAGGCGTCACAACCAAATACTCGTAAGTGTTCTAGCTTCAGCTTCTTTCCGGTCCAAGCCTCTTTAGGTATCCCATAATTGAGAGCCGCGGATGGCCCGCGGTTGATCAAGTATGCAGCAGTATTGACAGCTTCAGCCCAAAAGCTCTTGGGCAATCCGAAATGGATCCCCATGCTTCTGGCGCGCTCCAAGATAGTACGATTCATGCGCTCCGCCACTCCGTTGTGCTGAGGTGTGCCTGGGACGGTCTTCAGTCTCCGAATCCCACGGGACGAGCAGAAGTTCTCGAACTCCTGGCTGCAATACTCGCCTCCATTATCGGATTTTAGGCACTTCAGCTTATTGCCTGTTTCATTCTCCACACAGGCAAGCCACTTCTTGAAGATAATGAAAACATCTGACTTGTGCTTCAAGAAGAACACCCATAGCTTTCTAGTAGCATCATCAATAAAAGTGACAAAATAAAGAGAGTTGCCAACAGATAGGACTTGCGCAGGTCCCCACACGTCGGTGTGCACCAACTCTAATTTCTGCAGTTTTGGAGCCGGTCTGGTCTTGTTGAAACCCACCTTCTTTGGTTTGCCTAGGATACAGTCCTCACAGAAAGTCAGATCGATCTTGTTCAGACTCGGAAGCCTCTCTCCCACGGCCATTATCTGCATCCCCTTCTCGCTCATGTGGCCAAGTCGCCGATGCCAAGTCATGCAGTCGACGGATGATGATGATGATGCTTGTCCTGCGGCAAGCAAGTGGTCGATCTTTCCATTGGCGATGTAGAGATACCCCTCGCGTTTGCCGTGTGCCACCACCAGGGTACCCTTAGACACCTTCCAGCTTCTCTGCTCGAAGGATACTCTGTAACCGGAGTCAGTCAGTTGCCCGACTGATATAAGATTTCGCCTGAGATCCGATACATGCCGAACGTCATTCAGCGTCAAGGTGGTCCCGCCTTCCATCTTAAGGGTACAATTTCCCTTCCCGAAAACCTTACAAGGTTGATCGTCACCAAGATAGACTGTCCCCGAGTCCTTCTTCACGAACGATGAAAGCAGCTTTTGTTGTGAGGTTGCATGGAAAGATGCGCCAGAGTCGATGATCCACGCATCGTTTTTGTCTTCTAGGGATAAGAGAAGCGCATCTGAATCTGTCTCGTGCATGAGATTAGCTGCACTGTTAGCCCGATCATCCCCTGCTGATGCTGGAACAGGAACTCTGTAGTCCCGTACAAAGTGACCCTTCTTTCCGCATCTGAAGCACTTCCCTTCACCGTAACCATTCGGGTTCATCCCTTTAGACTTTCCTCTGGATTTTGATTGGTCTAGTCGTTCCCTACCCTTCTTCTGCGCACGCCCTCGTGCCTCGACATGTAGAACACTCCCACTGCTAGAGGCCTCAGCTCCTGAGACTTTGCAGCGAGATTCTTCATCCAGAATTGCCCCAACCACTATGTCGAGCTTCATCTTGTCATTGCCATTAGCGTTACTCACCGCCATCACCATATTCTCCCATGAATCTGGTAGACAAGAAAGTAGCAGAAGAGCTTGAATCTCATTGTCGAACTTGAGATCTACTGCAGCAAGCTGTTGCACCACAGCCTGAAATTCGTTCAAGAAATCCGCCACTCGAGCTCCTTGCTGCATCTTTAAGTTGAATAGCTTCTTCATCAGGAACACCTTATTTGAAGCAGACGACCTCTCATATAGCGCCTCCAAGGCCTCCATCAACTCTTTGGTGGTGGTCGCATGCGAGACGTTGTAAGTCACATGCTGGTGAATGTTGAGCCTGATGGTGGCAATGGCTTTACGATCGAGCACCTTCCACTTATCATCGTCCATTTTCTTAGGTTTTCCTGCCTCTTCTTGGACGGGTAGGAAGAGATCCTTCTGGTACAAATAGTCTTCTATTTACATCCTCCAATACCTAAAATTTTGGCCGCCGAATTTCTCAATTCGAAGCATGTTGTCTTTAACTGTAGATCCCATGGTGAAATATTACGTCTTTCCCAAACCGTATTTGTGAATAGTATCGTATTCGTGAATAGTGTCATATACGTGAATAGTGCCTAATCCTTAAAAGAGTAAATATTAATCTAACTTATTTTCTGATGTGGAGGATCCACTTTTAGTGGCAGCCACAGAGCATACGATAAGCAGATATATATATACTCTAAGTTAGGCTCTGATACCAGTTGTTAGGGTACACCCCAATAAGAACGCCTCTAACAGAGACGTAATACACAAAATAAAGACACAAGATCAACCAGAGTACTTACAGATATACATGGTTCACTTCTTCGGAGCTACTCCACGGTGCAACGATGACGCCAAATTCTTTTATATCCCAAAAGAATAGATCAAAGAGAACACCCTCTTTTGATCAGATACACTCTAAGAACTCTCACAATCTTTCTGTGTTTTCCCTCTTACTCTTCTATGACAGGAGTTGTTTCTGGGATAAGTTTTCCTTAAGAGTTTAGGGCCCTATTTATAGTGTTTGGGAAACACTATGCATAAATAAAATATTATTAGTGGGACCCGCCACTAATAATAAATAATTATGGGACCCGCATCCTTTTTCTCATTTCAAAGAAATCGGCCACTGATTTCTCAAACGTCAAAAAGGGCTGTTGGGGTCAAAAAGGGTGGCTGATTAACAAGTAGGCTGTTATGAGATTTAATTTGGGCCGTTATGGCTTTTATTTTGTAATTAATAATAATCATTTTGAGACTGACTTGGGGTGGGGGTGACTGGGTGAAGAAAACATCTTTAAGAAGGAGTGTTCTCTAAGAAAAAAAAACAAGAAAGAAGGGGGAAAAAAATAGCCCCTTTATCGGAGCCAAAAAGAAACACTCTAATCTATGTTGGGGAAACTTGGACTTTTCCAAGTGAATTTTGGAAAAATTGAGCTAAATTTTTTGGTGGGTCCCACTGTTCGAAATTGATGAGAGTGAGTTTGAACACGTTCTTCATTCAAAGGTAATGAATCTAGTATACTCACTTATCCAAATCAGTTTCCGAATGAATGAGATATTCAAGTCGGAAGATGGACCAAAACTAAAGTTTAATGGGCGCATCTAATCACGAAGAGTCGCAACTGTTCGATTGAGTTGTGTCTGTTCGAACCCAAATAGTCACTTCTTTTTATTCCGAATGGGTGTGTCTTTTGGTGAAGGGATGTCTTCAAAAGACACCTAATCCCTATAAAAGAAACCTAAAATCTCATTCCCAATAAAGACTCAATATTGAATCAAATCCAGTGTGTTTAAGAGAGATCTGAATATTGTGTTCGTTCTTCTTACATTCACTTTTCCTTTCAGGTCAAGTGGTGGAAGTCACGGTTAGCTTTGGTTCGCTAGTACAGCTTTGTAGAAGTACTTCTCCGAAGCTGCGAAGGAGTGTTGTATCTTAGGAAACACCGTCCAATCATCCTGTAAGCATCATAGCAGGGGGCGTACGTAATTTGTCTTAAGGAGATTCGTCACTTGACGTACCTCACTCTAGCAATTCTAGTTCTTTCTCTCTCCTACAGAAAATGATTTTCCTAACAATTCTTTTTAGGAATATTCTTTAATTTGATTTCGGTTATTGAATTAATACTGAATTATTTTACTACAAAACTAAAAATCTTAAGACAAATCACATTTTATTTCATCCGGTTATATTCTGTAATTATTTTTGTTTCTACCGAGATCTTGATCACTGATATTTGATCTCTTTAAATCAAACAGGAAACCAATAAATTTATTTTAATTACAAATTAATTTTGTGCATGTGTAGAAAAATGTTTACCACTCAAGAAGGGGGAAATCAAGGAATAATGTTGACTATTCCAAGTCAGACTGTGGTGTTTGGACTACTTCCGGTGACGAAGCATGACAAACCAGAAAAGTTTGGTGGGAAAGACTTCAAGCATTGGTAGCAAAAGATGTTCTTTTATCTGACCACGTGGAACCTAACCAAATTTCTACAAAAGGAATGTCCAGCACTAGATATTGCTGACAAGAACAACGTTCTGGCGGTTGATGCATGGAAAAATGGAGACTTCCTTTGCTGAAACTATGTTCTGAATGTGTTGGAGGACACATTGTACAATGTGTATAGTCCATTCAAGATGACTAAGGAACTCTGGGCAAGTCTCGACGAGAAGTACAAAACTGAGGATGCCAGTATGCAGAAGTTCGTCGTGGGATGATTTATGGAGTACAAGATGGTGTATGCAAAGGCTATGATCAGCCAAGTCCAGGAGATCCAATTCATTCTTCACGAGATTGAGGCTGAAGGTATGACCTTATCTGAACCTTTTCAAGTTGCAGCTATTATTAAGAAGCTACCTCCTGGATGGAAAGATTTCAAGAACTATCTAAAGCACAAGCGTAAGGAGATGAATTTGGAGGATCTCATAGTCCATCTTCAGATCAAAGAGGACAACCGCTCAGCTGATAAGAGGGGTTCCAAGAACTCCTATGAGGTAAAAGCAAATATGGTTGAAGAATCCAAGGGGAAGAGCTCCAATTCCAAGAATTTTAAGAAATGGAAGAGGAATGAGAAACCCTCGAGGAACAAGGGCAAGAACCAGGAAGGTACAGAACGCTTCAAGGATATTTGCTTTGTGTGCAACAATCCTGGACATAAGGTGAACGAGTGTCGTAACTGTCCGAAGAACAAAAACCAACCACAGGCCAATATGACTGACCAGATCTCCTCTGATATGGCTAACATGCACCTCTCTGTTGTTGCTTCAGAAGTGAACCTAGCAACAAATTGCAAAGATTGGTCAGTTGATACTGGAGCAACCAAATACATCTGCTCGGACAGAATGCTATTTGCTGAGTACCAGAAATTAGAACATAACGAGAATCTCTTTATGGGAAATTCAGCATCTTCCAAGGTTGAGGGCAAGGGCAAGGTGATTTTAAAGTGGACTTTCAGAAAGGATTTGACTCTGAATGATGTGTTGCATGTTCCAGTTATCCGGAAGAACCTGATATCAGGCTCAGTGTTGAGTAAGAATGGCTTCAAAATAGTTTTTAAATCTGACAAATTTATACTCACTAAGGGTGGGGTTTATATGGGCATGGGTTACTTGTTGGATAGCCTATTTAAGGCAAATGTTGTTGTTGTGGACAAGAAGTCAATGTACTTGTATCCAAAAATGATTAATAATAAAGAAGAATCTTCTATTTATGCATGCTAACTTTGGTATCATCCACCAAACTATAGCACCTTATACACCTCAGCAAAATGGGATTGCTGAAGGAAGAACAAAACTTTGAAGGAGATGGTCAAGTTCTGGAGCACCACAGAACTTGTAGGGGGAAGCGCTGCTTACCGCTAATCATATCCTGAATAGGGTACCCCCACAAGAAACTCGGTCTTATACCATTTGAGTTATGGCATGGAAGGTCTCCTTCCTACCATTACCTCAAAATATGGGGGTGCCTTGCAAAGGTGCCAACATCACTACTTAAGAAGACCAAGTTGGGAACAAAAGCTGTAGATTGCGTGTTCATAGGCTATGCATTGAATAGCACTACCTACAGGTTTTTGGTACATAAATCAGAGATCCCTGATATTCATGTGAACATGATTATCGAGTCAAGGGAAGCTGTGTTCTTTGAAGATAGATTTCCTTATAAGAGGGATAATAGTGAGACTTCTAGGAAAAGAACACACGGAATTGCGTTCACGGATGAAGAACTAACAATCAATGAGGAAGTTGAACCAAGAAGGAGTAAGAGAATGAAAGTCTCTAAATATTTTGGTCCATACTTCGTAGCATATGTGCTTAAGAGTGAACCTCGAACGTTCAAAGAGGCTATGTCCACACCAGAAGCACAAATGTGGAAAGAAGCTGTATACAGCAAAATCGAGTCCATTCTAAGTAACCATACTTGGGAGTTGGTTGACTTACCACCAGGGAGTAAACCACTCAGGAGTAAGTAGATTTTCAAACAAAAATTAAAATCTGATGGATCGATTAAGAAATACAAGGCTATGTTGGTAGCAAAAGGATACTGACAAAAGAAAGGACTTTATTACTTCGATACATATTCACCTGTAACGAGGAATAGAATTATTTGGTTTCCATATAAATGATCGTGTACTGTTGTAAATCAAGTTTAAGACATCAGGGTTAGATTTTAGGACAGAGCCTAGGCTAAGGTTGAAGATGTATATTTTCTTAAAGAAATCCAGTTCTTTCTGCAAAATCTGTGTGTTTGATCTTCTTTGTTGCCTTCAGAAGGGATACTATAATATGAAAAATAAGACAACATAAATAATAAAAGAATTATTACTTACGGATTTGTGTGTGCCAGACAATTTCGCTTATCATGTGATTGGCCTACTTTACCATACCCGTGGTAACATCTATCTTTTTTATTTTTGGCTCTAGTCATTGCTTTCTCTTTTCCTCCTTTCAATCTTTTATCGCACCATTTTGCTCGCACTAGATCATGTTCATTGAAACTATTTTGAAAAGTACAAGAACCATACGCACTAGTACCATCACCTATTATATTACTACATATTGGATTACTTTTCTTGGTGAAGCTCATTACAGTCATGCAGCTACTAAGAAATTGATCAATTTCCTCATTAATGCTACGCAATCCATTGGTAAACATCTTCCTTGTTTCTTCACATACGAGGGACTTGTCAACTAAATCCAAATATGATTGGATAAATTAACTTTGCGTTAAAAGATAAGAATTGTCAGGGCTTATCTGCATGCTTTTATCATCATCCACTGTCCCCGATTTTGCAGACTTAGTCCACCTCTTTAAGATGTATTTATCGGATAATATTTTAGCATCAAATTTTATCAAATATGAGACAATGTGCGTACATGGGATTCCGGTGCTTTTGAACTTTTTACAACTACAAGAAACCAAATCCAAGTCTTTGTCATAAACGATTTCACGGACTTTACTTGTTGCGAGCTTCTTTCTTTAAATTTGATACGCACGGTGATTGTCGGTTTCCCTAACAAACTGCAACTTGTAGTTAAAGCTGTCACACACTTTAGCCTCAAACTTGTAATACATCTCATTCGTGTAAATATCAACCATTTGCTCTAAAAAGTCATGATTTATTCTAAGTTTAGTTTCTTAATTACATTTTTGTGATCGGTCATTAACTCCTCGTGACGTTGGCGCACTAGTCCCTTGCCAAACCGTATCATAAAATCCACCAATAAATTATTCTTCGAAACAAATTTCTTGAAAAATACATGTTCACTTTCTGCTCGTTGACTACTTGACATGTCAGCTGAGAAAACGTGATTAACATATGCAAGAATCCATCTTGACTAAAGTTCATATTGGTCTTGCAACCACTTATTTTCTTCTAACCCACTTTTCTTAATCAGACTTTCGCATTGTAAATCAAATTCTTCAGGAGTCTCCGATTTCCAAATACAAGCCGAGAACTCACTCTTATAAATACTATACTTCACCGCATCAATTTTCTTAGAAAACTTCATGAATATATACCAACTATAATAGCTGTCAAAAGAATTAAATAAAGTGTTAAAAAGAAAGACTATGTATATAAATATTTTCAATAATATATACAAACTATAATACATTTGAAAAGTATTTGGAAGAACAAGAGGGAATGCCTTAATCATAGCTAGGACTTGATTGGTAATAATCATCTTCGGGGCACCACTAGACATACTTTCCAAAAATTGATTAAATAACCATTACAAAATCATCAACGCTCTCATGATTTAAAAATCCACAAGCAAAAACAATTGTTTGACCATGATTGTTAACCTACATTATTGGTGCAAATATCAGGCCATAGCGATTAGCGTTATAAGTAGTAGCAAAGATTACAACATCACCGAAAAATTGTAAGCCCGCCTTGAACTTGCATCTGTAGGTGTAAAAAATTGCCTATAGGTCCCCGAATATAACTCGAGACAAAGAGAAGGCGATAAGCGTCATTATTCAAGTCAGGAAAGGATTATCCGGTCCCGTGGAAGCTAATGAATATACAAAGTGAGTCATTAGAGTGTACAAGTCAATGGAATGACAAAATGTGCAATACAAGTCCGGAGAAGTCAGAACACCTCAAAGTGGCCCGCACAAAGGATTGACACTTTGACCATGATACAATTTGAAGCTGGAAAAATTCAAAAGACAATAGTTGAAGGTCTCTTCATCAGCTTTCTAACGCATCTTGAATCACCTTATTCCGAGGTCGGATGAGTGAGTTAAGGCCGCTATAATACCGGGTTACAGTAACAGCGTACCCGCGCTACAGTAGCCACGGGTCGGATTTCTGCTACAGTAGCATGGGTCTGATTGAGTGCTACAGTA
>NC_033798.1:120178352-120182074 GCF_001876935.1 Asparagus officinalis | reverse complement strand
GTCGGATTGAGTGCTATAGTAACCGCGGGTCGGATTGGGTGCTACAGTAACCACGGGTCAGGCTGGGTGCTACAGTAACTGGGGTGTCGGGTTGGATGCTACAGTAACCATAGGTGGTCTGAGTGCTACAGTAACCACGGGTTGGGCCCCCTCGTCCGACCCCGCGCTATAGTATCCGACCCGCGCTATAGTGATCTGATCGCACAAAGAAGTGAAGTTTTGACTATGATGAGATTTGAATCTGAAAAATCTCAAAACATAAAAGTTGTAGATCTCTTCATCAGCTTTTCAATGCATCTTGAATCATCTTAATCGGAGGTCGTACGAAAGAGTTAAGGCTAAAATACCGAAGATGTCTCAAACTGACCCGCGCAGCGGCGGGTCGGATCAGTCCGACCCGCGCGGTGGCGGGTCGGATCAGTCCGACCCGTGCGGCGATGGGTCGGATCCATCCGACCCACGCCCACGTGGGTCACATCAGTTCGTCTCATGCCCAGAACTGCCCGTAACCTCCAAAACGTGTTTTTAGGCTGTTTCGATCGGTTTCTTCTGTTCTAGAGGTTCATAACTGCCTAGATATCATCCCGTGGTTAATCAGTTATTAACTGAAGATAAGGCCAAATCACTCATTCTTATCCACAAACCTGCATTCGGAGCCCTATAAATACAAGCCTAGGGCCTCCTTTCAGCGGGGCAGATTAATTATCAAGATGAGGAGGTGCTGCCGGATTGAGGAGTCAAATGAGCACAAATTTCAACGAGGGTTGATAGATCTTGACGAATTCTTCGGCATAAAGAAGGAGAGTTCGAGAGATCCGACGCCTGTTTCCCCCATTTCCTTGAGATCAGGCTTGGTCTTGATCTCGAGAAGAGCTACTGATTTCGCTTGGTCGATCTCAGCGCTTCAAATCAAATACTTCCTCAACGAAGGCGAAGTTCTGCAGAATTTTTCATCAGCCGAATCTGATCAAAGGTGGTCTACGGATAAACCCCGGCACAGGCAAAGACACCCACGCAAGCAGAAGATCGATAAATGATCTCCCTGCGTTTGTTTGACGAAAGTTGTAATCTTTTATTTCTTTCATTGTGTAAGAGTCTTATAAAAAGACTATCTTTCTTTGTTTTCATTGTAACGACTGAAGTTGTAATGAATACCATAATGAATACATCAATTTTTGACGCAAACAGCATCGAACCAAAAACAATGAGTAATCTTTTGTTCCTCATCGACCTCAATTTGAAAAGTAAACGAGTGATTCTTTTCTTATTCCAATTTTAAATACACATAAAGCATTTCACCATCATGCCCTTTCATATCAGCACGTATATCCCTTTCATGATTATACAAATCTCTTTGAGTGCACCCAATATTTTCTATACCTCTAGATTGTACTCTAAGAAAACTAAATTGTTGATGCTAAGATATATTCACAATGGAGAACTGTTTAATTAAAGACTTTGTTGTCGCTGAAACGTTACGATGGGACCTTAAAAGATGAACCTTTGATGGTGTTGATAGCGGGTGGCTGTGCTCCTTATAAAAAATAGTGACAATGAATTTTTCGGAGTTTGATTTTAAAACTATAATTTTGGCAGTACAATCCTCAGTTAAGCTTCCTCGACGTCTTTTCTTTCCAACATCCGCGATGCTTGGAGATTTTACTTGTTTAAAACAAACATACTCCTTCCTTCTTATTTCACAACTCCCCGGGTCTTTCTGAGTAGTCCAAGCCCTTACATTAAACTCAGCTGCTTTAATATAAGCATTGTAGAATGTCACAATATCATCTATTGTGTCAAATTCTTACCCCTTTTTTGGCCTCAACTCATATGATACTTGAGGAGTATATATCAAACTATCGTCATCCAAGTTTACTTCATTAGTTTCAGTGTCCAAGTTTTTCATTTCTCACAAAAAATTATAATTAACCTATATAAAATGCATATAATATCAAATTTCTTAAATTCGAGCCAAATAAATAAAAAAAGTCAAATCATCGAACTGAAATTGGGGCATGATCCTTACCTGAGTTCAGAGAGGGATTGACGAAATCCCATCGAAGGAGGGCACCTGAGGCTAAATCTCGAACCAAGGAGCTCGAATTTGAGTTGGGGGATGTGGGCGAAGGAGGACTTGGGGGATGTGGGCGAAGGAGGACTTGGAGGATGTTGGCGGAGTTGGGTGATCTCAAAAGAGAGCTCGAAGAAGATCGAGAGCGATAAGCAGAGATGGGGGATGTCGTTGGAGGCGGAGTTAGGGGAAGTCGATAGAGTTGGGGGAGCTCGAGAGAGAGATCGAACGAGAGAGATCCAGATTTTTATAAATATAATAAGGTATATATTATATATGAATAAATGATTGCTCTAATAAGTATATTATATAATATCGACTTGCTAGGGGCTATCTCACCCGATATATAATTATGTATATCATACTATAGATATATGATATATATATATATAATATATTTACTTATATATTTATATACCTATATATATATATATATAACAATATTATATATATTATATTACGATATATATACATACATATTTATATATATATATATACTATATATATATAATATATATATATATTATAATATTATATACATATATATATAATATATACATATATATATACTATATATATATATATATATATATCTATATATATATATATATATAATATTATATTAGTATACATATATACATACATATTATATACATACATAATATACATACATATAACATATTATATATATATATATATAATACATATATATATACATTATATAATACAACATATTACATATATTATAATTATATATTATACATATATATATACATATATAGTATTACATATATATACATATATATATATATATATATATATATATTATAGTATATATACTATATATAGTATATACATAATATATACACTATATATATATTATGATAGGAGTAGTAGATATATAGGGTAGTACTCATAGGTACCTATTATATCACTTTAACAGTATATTAACGCGTATAACTATAGTACTGTATATATATATATAGTACATGTATATAGTATATATAGTAATACGTAACGTATATATAAAGATATAATACGTTCATAATTTGAGGATATAATAGTATATATATATTAGTAGTATATATGTATATATATTGTATGGATATATAGGTATATTATGAGCCGTATATATATATGTATGGACAGGTTATATAGATTATTACTAGTATGATTATATTGACGTATATATATATATAGTTAATATTATAGCTAATATAATATTATTATTATATAGATTGTTATTAATATAATACACAAGTGTACTATATATGAGAAAGTGAATCTAAGTGACACCCTGTCCCACCTAAGGACGAGGCTAAAATCACATCATTTCTAATATTTATATACGATGCCGCTCTTGCTTGAACTTGATCTACACAGTCTTAATACTCAAATCAGCTAATGTTATTTGACAGAAGACCTCGACTGCCGTGCTGCCCCTGCGGCCCGGACGTACGCGCGCTGAACACGTAACTTGTGTCTATAGACCAGGGTCGTTGAGTCGTCGAAAGAAGAGTTCTATTACATTTCGAAACTGTAAAATTCGAGCGTATGGATGAAGGGTTCAAAACACACGATCGACGGTAATTCCACACAATTGGTGACTATGTGTTTAGCGTTTAAGAACATGTAGATCAATTCAACGCGA
>NC_033798.1:120162417-120177352 GCF_001876935.1 Asparagus officinalis | reverse complement strand
TATATATATATATATATATATATATATATATATATATATATATATATATATATATATATATATATATATATATATATATATATATATATATTTGTTTATATATATACTCTTATATATATGTTTATGTATAATACAATTTGTTTATGTATAATATATGAATGACATGAATACTTTGGGCTACTTAGTCTAGTGGTAAAATTTAGGAGTTTTGAAAGGAGGTTAGTGATTCAAATCCTAGCCTACTTTGTTTATATATATACTCTTATATATATGTTTATGTATAATACAATTTGTTTATGTATAATATATGAATGACATGAATACTTTGGGCTACTTAGTCTAGTGGTAAAATTTAGGAGTTTTGAAAGGAGGTTAGTGATTCAAATCCTAGCCAGAACATATATATTTAGAGGTCTTTGATTGGACTCTTTGAATTCTACAATTATTTTTAATTTTGTTTGTTTCTATAAAATCTATAATTATTTTATATCATTTTAATTTCTATAATTTTTTATATTGGTAAATTACATAATTACAATTGATTAATAATATAATTTTTTTATCAAAATTGTGTTTATTTTTACTTTGTTTTCTTAAAAAATAAAAAAAATTAAAAATTAAAAAAAATAAAAAAACCGGTCTGGCCCTGAGCCCGGCCCGCTTAGGCCCGGCCCCGGCCGGGCCGGCCCGGATGGACAGCCCTAATTTGAGGGACTACTATCAAACTTCAATGATTTGGTGGACTAATAGCGAAATATTGATGATGTTAGGGACTAATATCGGAAAACCCCTAGGTTCATTTCATCTTCGTGATGAAGTGAAACCTTACATTGGCAGTGATAGCTTAGGATTTGGTTGTACGTTTTCTCTGATTTTGCGTGTCACAGTTGCACGGACAGAAAAGCACTTGCCCTCGTGTGTGTGTTTTTAAAATGTCAGGCAGAGGACTAGTACAATCAACTATTTGATCACTCACAGGTTTGCTTAACTTATCTTCGTGATATTTTTAGACGGTTATTATTCGTGTAATGATTATTTGCCTTCAATGTAAAATGCCATCTTAATCTCTATTCCTTTTGATTTTGAAAATGATTGGATAAGTTAGACAATGATTTGGTCGAAGACCATCTTTCTTTCTAGATGTAAATATTGTGTCCAAGCGCAATTATGCCTTCCGTGAAAGTCCTAAAAATTATTCTTATCACCAGTTCAGTTTTCTAATAAGAAATTTTTGCAGATGTGTATTTATTAACAAATAAAAAAGTCCAAATTTCTTATTTTATCCAAGAGTAAGAGCATTTTCGGCATTCTAAAACCGTGGCTCACACAATTTAAAGAGGATAATTTAGACAGGCATATATTGCTGCTATTCTTAAGGATGTTTTTTTTTTTTCAAATTCTTAATGTGGTTAGAGCCTTTCTGATTTCTGTTGTTCGGCCTTTTAGAGTATTGAATTCTTTTTTAATTATTTTTCCTTTTTTAGAATTAGACCGCCTTCCCTCATTGGTTTATTAATTTATGACTAATAATGTGGGTTACATTAATTCATAAATCACTATCCAAACTTGTATACCAATTAACATTTTTTCAATTAAAAGTCGAATTTGGTATTATTATCTGCTGACTAATGACACCTCTTTTATTTGGCAAGCCTCATATTCTTTTAGCCGGGCCTGGGCCTCCTGTTTCATTCACATAATTTTAAGATATGGACAGTTAATTTGAGTTTGAGTGAGCATTATCGACTGTTAAGCACTTAAGCCCATGTGAACCCCCTAATTTCATCACGTTGATGAAAAGATTCTTTTCACGACAACCAGATTACAGCTCACATTAACGCCTCCAGTTTTGCTTTTGCTTCTTGTTCAATTGTTCCTTTCTATTTGTCATCCACTGGATTCAATTTCCATGAACTCCGCTTCCACCGTAGTAAATAAATAAATAAATAAAAGTAGTACAATCAACATGTGCTTTGTAAATTGTGCCATCCTAAAGTTAACATGCAAAAACCATACACGGGGTAAATTTGGGTATTGTGAATATTATGGTGATTTTTATCTGTTGATTATAAAATATACCGTGTTTTTTTTTCAAAAGTGTTTTTAAAATACTATGCTAAGTGTTTTCAGTTAAGAATAGTTTAACCTTTTATAATATTAATATTAAACATATTATTAATCTATTAAATATTAATAACAATATAATCTATTTTATATATAATTAACATATTATAATATTATATATAACTAATAGATTATATATTGTACATATTTGTAATATACATTATATTATAATAATTAAATAGTATTTTAAAATATTTACATATTTAATTATTATTATTATATAAATATGATATTGTTATTAATATATTACATTTTAATAATAATAATATATCAATTCTTTTTATAATATACTACAATACCGTTAAATTATGATATATTTTTATTATATTAATATTTGTGACAGAATATGTAATTTATCATTGATAAGCTATTTAATTTAATTAGAATGTATAATTATTTTGTCATTATTTTACAATGTAATATATTATTATTGATTACATATATTATATATGAATATATTCAATATATTAATATTTAATCTTTTATTCTTAGAGGAGTCATTATTTCATTATAAAATATTTTTATTACATACCATATTAAAAAATTAATGCATTATATTATTCAAACATTAATGATTTATTTTATTAATTAAACAATATGATAGAATATATTTTTTATATAATTCAATATTTTTTCATTACTATAAGAATATTTATTAAATAAATTGTAATCTATTGTTTTATCTATATATTTTCTTTTATTATTTCACACTGTTAATTTAATATACATATTGTTGATGGTTTATATGATCACACAACCAGTTAAATCCAGGACATGATTAGTTTGTTCAATGTTGAAGAAGGATCGCCTTCTTCTCTGACTTTATGTCTGGTTCTTGAATTGGGGTTATTGAACAATCTGCACATGTAGAAACTCATGAGAGGACGGGGATTGGTTCCCCCGTTGTACCTCCGACGATCAAGTTAGATGATAAACTTGAGTGGAAGAAAACCACAGAACTTAGAGTTCTCCCTATGACTTTTTTTGGAATAACTCCTCTCTCCAAAAAGCGAATATTACTTGTATTTATATTGTGGGAGAATGGTAGATTGGACACTTTGGCCGAATATGGAAAAGTGATGGTGAGGTATGGGCTGGTGGCTGCGTCAGCACCCACTTTACGGGTGTCGGTTGGTAACTGGAGGGAGGATCTCCTTAGCATTAAATGAGAAGAGAGAGGGGGTATGGTGCTGGTGGCTGCGTTAGCACCCACTTTACGGGTGTTGGCAGGTGGTTAGGCAAAAGATCACTTCAGCATTGGAAAGATTGTCTCAGCATCGAGTGGAGAGTGATCGACGGTGTAGCAGAGCTCATGTATATGACGAGTCATGAAGACTATCGGGACAAGGGTCATATGGGACCTGTCTAGCGTTGAATGCAGTGTTGACACATGGCCAAAGGGAGAAGCCCGGGGTAGATATTATCCTCCAGGTTAGCTGAGAAATAACGCCATCGAGTCGTCCTCGTAAGGCATTGAATAATTCTTTGCCATCTTTGTCTTTTTTATGCTAAATTATAGAGAATCATAAACTATTATTTGTGTTGCGAGAATTATTTTATGATTGTTTTCTCTTATTAATAGATTTACAATTTATTATTTAAATAAATTATTTGTCTAATATAGAGAAGAAGGGGGGGGAGGACAAATTTGAGGTTAGCTCTAACTCCAAAGGTTTTCTTGAAAGGATCTAGTCTTTTTGGTGATGTGAGGGATTGAACTTGAGTTCTGAGGAGCAAGACTTCTCTGACTAAGATATACTAATATAAATTATTTAAATATATTATAGAAGTTTCCAAAATGCTTTTTTTTCCCATGTGTATTCTAATCTACAATGTATAATATAGATATAGTAGATTCTTCATTTGAATATCTTTGTGGATAATAGATAGGAAATAATTTAAACTTTTTTTTATAAGGAACTCATATATAACACAGCTCACTAGTAGAATAATAAATATCCTAGACGGAATATCCCAGACGGAAAATTTTCCGTCTAGGATACACTATTCTAGATGGAAAAATTTCGTCGAGGAATTTCCGTCTACAATATAATATTCTAGACGAAAAATTCTGTCTAGAATAGTATTGTCGACGGAATTATTTTGTTTATTTTTTTTTTGAAATTTACTGACCATCCCAGACGGAATAAATTCGTCTGGGTTCTATCTCAGACGAAAAATATCCATCTGGGATGTATTCCAAACGTTTTTTTCCGTCTATAAAAAAACGTCTAGAATACATCCTAGACGGAATTTCAGTCTAGAATATACAATATTCTAGACGGAAACTAATTAGACATGTATTCCAGACGGAATTTCGTCTGGAATAGTTTATTTAGACAGAATTATGATTATTCCAGACGGAATTTTCCGTCTGGAATGCGTCCTTTTGTACCAGTGACTTCTATATTACATGAGAAGCATGCTTGAACTCTCTTGATTAGTCATCAATTTTGGAAAACAATTAAAGATAATGGACTCCACATTTTCTCTCTTGCAATACAACAATAGTGTAGTCACCACTATTTCTAATATTTATCATAAAAATTAATGTGAATATTCTTGTATCTTTTTTTATGAGATATGTCCCTTAAACGTTCAAAATAACACAAACAAAACTCAAGATTAATTTCCATTTTTCTGTTTAGATGTACATAAGGTCGGGTAAAAAAAGAGAACTTTTGATATTAAATACATTCTTCTATACCATTTATTTGGTTTCCTTATACTGCACCAAAATCAAAGTCCACAATGGAAATATTTACGTCCCTTCGAAGGGAATCATTTTGTTTTATATTTTATCTACATGGACTTCGTAATAAATGAAACTAATAAAGGACGGAGAAGATAATTATCATTGTCTATAACAAAAAAGAGAGGCATTAGGGGCACACCTTCTACCACACTCCCAACCACACCACCTTTCTTGCTACCCACATGAGATTTTAAAAAATTAAAATCTCATGTGGGCCCCCGTACACTGTAGTAAGAGAGGTGGTGTGGTTGGGAGTATGGTAGAGAGTGTGCCCCTATCATTATTTAACAAAAAAAGATACAATTGTAATTCACTGTGTTTGCTTTCTACCCCCTATTTTAACCTAAACCCGAGGAATCTGAGATCATTTAGCCATCAAACTGAGTTAAATAATAAATTGCATAGATATTACTTGTACTTCCCTCTTTCATTATAAAGGGGTAGGTTACACTTAGGGGCTGTTTGTTTCACCAATGGCTAGGAATAGGATTAGGAATTCTATTTAATTTATGGATTCCAACCTAATCCATAAAAAATTTATGGACAAGTTTTAGTTTTATGGAATCCCACTTTTTTTGGCTTTCAATGTTTGTTTCACCCAAAGGATTAGTAATCTCACTTTTATAGAATTGGTCCAATTCCTAATACCATGTTTGGTTCAAGAAGAATATTTTTCTTGGGATCGTTACTGTAGCAACGACTATCTCAATTTACATTTAAAAATCACTGTAGCAACGGATTTAAGCCCCCAAAATCAGATTTCAAGCAGCAAACACTGTAGCAACGGCTATTTCCAGATCTAAAAACTCAGATTTCAATATTCTTAGGCAAATCACTGTAGCAACGTCTATTTCAGGGGCATGGTGGCTATAAATTCACCTTGAGGCCTCACAAATAATCCCATCATTCTCATTTTTCAGCAATAATAAAATTCCCAAGCTCTTTAATTTGCTGTCCCGACATCAAGGATGATATCAGAAGAGTGCTGGCAGAATTATGAAGTTTATTGCGACTGCAATCTCCGAACACCGATGAAAGTGTGCAAGAATGGTGAGAATGTATGATGGGGTGAAGAACCAAAGCTCAGAGAACCAAAGCCCACTAATCAACTATATACCAAAACCCCACTGACAAATAGATGCCAAGCAGTTGCGAATGAAACCCCACTAACAAATAATTCTAATAAAATCAGTAATAAACTATATACCAAATGAAACAACCACCGAACAATACCCTTGTTTCAATAATTAAACATATACCAAATTCAATAATTCCACTACCAATGTTAATTTAATCAGAGCAAGCACAATTAAATAATCACATTAAAAGGGTTAAATTGATTTATACATGCAGATGCCAAGCTGTTGCGAAGGGAATCATTCAGAAATTGATGTCATTACCAACAAACCCCACCGGACGGAACAACCAGCAAACCGAAGAACCCAACAACAATATCAAAGATCAGTGGGAGAAGAACAGCCAGCAAACCCATAAATTGATGTCGTTACCAACAAACCCCACCAACCAAGAACAATATCGAAGAACAGCGGATCGCGGGAGAAGCCGAGCCCAAAATCTAGGGCAAATCCACAAACCGAAGAACCCAACAACAATATCAAAGATCAGCGGGAGAAGAACAACCATCAAACCCAGAAATTGATGTCGTTACCAACAAACCCAACCAACCAAGAACAATATCGAAGAACAGCGGATCGCGGGAGAAGCCGAGCCCAAAATCTAGGGCAAATCCACAAACCGAAACCCAAATAATATCGAAGAACAACGGGAGAGGAGGCGCGAAGAAACTTGGGAGAGGCGGGAGAAGAAATGCCCAATTGCGATTCCAGAGCTAGGGTTCGAAATCGAGAGGATTAGGAATTAGAAAACGAAAACCCCAGAACGATTCGAGAGGATTAGGAATTAGAAAACGAAAACCCCAGAACGATGTCAGAATTCTCGCCCAAATCCTCTCCTCCCCTGATTTGGGTTTCTTGAAAAAACGTAAACTGTAGCAACTTTAAGGATTTCATAATCCATGAATTTTTTCCCAGCCAAACTCTAGATTAGGATCCACAAAGATTTCATAAATTACACTTTTGCCACTGTCAGACCCCAAATACTAATCCTTTTCTATAAAAGGGTGAAACAAACAGCCCCTTAAGTACCCTTTTATTTATCTAATGTTGCATATAATATCCTCCTTTATAAAACTATTCACTTAAATACAAAATTCTTAAATACAAAGCCCTTAAACGATTCACGTAGATATTAGTTAAAATATGCATGAAAATTTTCCTCTGATTACCTCGTGGACATTTAGGTCAATTATTCAAGTTTTCCTCGTTTACAATAATAACCTTTGGATAGGTGAAACAAACAGGGAGGGGTCATTTATGTCATTTAACGAGAAATTCGTAACACCTGTTGAATTTTTTGAACGGAAGAAACTTTAGGACACGAATAATTTTACAAGCAAGGATGTTTATATGTAATACTAAATAAAAAAATTTGATGAAGTTCACGCGTATAAACTAGAGGAATTCGCTTTGTTCGGCGTATGAACTGGAGGATTTTAATGGTGGAGATTGACTCCCTACTTATTCATTGGTGTAATTTGGAGGATAATGAGATAATTTTTGGAATATCACTTTTTTGTGTTATTCATTGGGGTAATTGGAATTGGAGTCAACTTTGTGGTGTTATTGGTTTGTTGGGGGTAATTGGGGGATAAATACTCCATTTTTCCCTAAATTACACCAACTATATAAAGTTCCCCTCCACACCTTCCTCATAATTACCCCAAATTTACCCCATCCTCCATATTGGAACAATATTGTTCCACTTTGAAGACAATTGAGATAATTTTAAAATATTTTTGTATTACTTAACTAATACATGCTAATTAAATTATAAATATATGATATGATATATAAAATATAACATATATTAATATTTTAATAACATAATTTAATAACATATATTAATAATATTATATAATAGTAATTATAGTATAACGTATTTATTATAATATTATATAATATTTTAATAACATATATTAATAATATTATGTAATATATTATTATATAATATTAATTAGTAATTATAGTATAACGTATTTATTATAATATCATATAATATTTTAATAACATATATTAATAGTATTATGTAATATATTATTATATAATATTAATTAGTAATTATAGTATAACGTATTTATTATAATATTATATAATATTTTAATAACATATATTATTATATAATATATTATTATATAATTAATTTATAAAATATTATTATAGTTATTATATATAGGGGGTTCGAGCGTTAACTTCCGACGAGCTCTTTTGTCATACTTGGCTTCTTCAACCGGCCCCAACGCCCGTTTTCCAGTGGCACTCTTACTCCGAGTCTGAACTCTTGAAGGTTCTACCTCGCGAGTATCCGGCATCCTGACCTCTTCCTGAATTGGCTCTGGTGATTGTTGCCGTTCGTCCTCTAGAATCGACTTCTCATATGATAAATATTCGCTAGCACCACGGGCGCGGAACCTTTTGGCACTCTTCTTTGAAGCATACCATTTGCGGATGGCCTTCAAACAAGAAGTATTCATATTGTAAGCTGAAATCTGAGAAGCGGCCTGGTACCAGGTACAGAAGCTCAGAGAGGTACGTGCATTGGGCATCTTATGTGGTAGCCAGAATTTTGCTCCGGTACAACCAGCCACCGAGTAGTACCAAGCTCGTGCTCCTTCATACACATTACCTATGTACGTAAGAGTAGGGTTTGGGTTCCCAACATAGAGCTGATCATAGCCAAATTGCCGAGAAAAGCGATAAGGCTGATAAGGTTCAATAAAGCATTTCCTCCCTTGTCGAAAAATAAGATAGCCCGGACGAATGTTTATGAGCCACCAAAAAGCGCCCTTGCTAAGCATGGTGAAAGAATTCGGCCCCGGAGAGTCTTGATGAAGTTCTCCATACGCGCCACCCTCGAAGGCGGGAAACTTGACAGCAATCTTGTAATTATAATCCCGTCTCAAAATTTCACGGAATTTAACTTGGTACCAACCAGCCCAGTCAGAAGTTTCTAATTGCTGAACAAGAGGGGTTGAGGTGTCATTTGATTCAGGAGTCGTCATTATTGGAGGGCAGTGCAGCACAAACCAAGATACCAAGTAAATATACGGCATCGGCACCCGAGGGGTTGGGGTTTGAATGACGGTCGTCCCGTCAGAATCCACTTTCTTGACGGCAATGAACTCAGAAGATAGTTCCCGCAAGCCACTTTGTAAACAGCACACCATGGCTGAAAGAAGATTCAAAGGTCGTCCATAAGCCAGTAGAACAGCAGGGTATAAAACTTCTACTGTAATAGTTGTAAGTATAGTATAATATATTATATTTTAATATAAAGTAAAATAATATTTATATTATAATAATATACTAAACCAATTGGATAAGTTAATTTAGAAGTAATTAATAGATAAAATTATATTTTAATAAGGTGCCACATCATCAATTATCCCACATGAATTGTCAAATCAAATGCTGAAATTATCCCATTATCCTACTTTATCCCACTTTACCCCACTCAAAATATCCCAAAGGGATAAAATTGTTCCATTGGAATACTTTTCCCCCTTGGCCCCAATTTGTCCTAACCAATACCCCCCCTAAGGGTTGTCTCCTTGGTGACCTCTCATTCACCTTTTGCTACCATGACTCCTATTGCAGATGAAGTTCACGCTTGTTTGTCTGTTATTGGCTGCTCTAAAAGTTCTTATGTAAAGCACAATTGTAATGATGTTGCTTATGTCCTAGCTAAGACGGTTAACTGTTTGTCCTCTTGTTTTGGTTTGTTTCTGTCCCTCTGTTTTTAAGACAAAGTGTTGTTGATGACTTGACTGGTTAGGTTATCCTATCTGACTTTTTAAAGAATAAAAAAAATTAAAAAAGTTGATATTTAAATGTAAATGCTAAATAGTAAATATGTTGTTTTCCATATAATACGTAATTCTCCAAAAGATTTGCATGTACGGGAGAAAAATGTTAATGTCAATCAAGTCCCACAATGATTTCAGTGACATCCCTTTAAGCCAAAAAAGAAGTTGCAGGGCTCAATGACTCAATCCTAATTTTTTTATACTTTAAAAAAAAGGGACTCAATCCTAATGGAAGCATGAAGAAAGTGTCAAAACCAGTTTTAGGCAACGCGTGCAAGTTTGCTGTAATAGACGTCGCCCCAAACGTGATCAGTAATTAAATCCCAACTTGAATTCCATAATTTTTTTTTAAAAACCTTAAATAAATAAACAAAATTCCCCACTTGAATTAAACACGAAACTATTCTCTAACCCTATTCTAATTTTCCATATAGCGACTAGGGCGGGTGCGTATGTCAAATGTTGATTGCTGGATTATGGTTAGCATGATGTGACTTAATTAGATCCTAGGAAAAAGAAGCTAATAAAGTCAATTTATATAACAAGGATCAACTTGAGTCTAATCTCAACTTTAAACTTACATTAAACTAAACTAAGTCAAGTAAATTGATTGAGCCTTGGTTCAAAGTAATGATGAGCTCTCAACGAATTAGATTTGGCAAGACAATCCTAGATGAACACTATAGCTTATTGATAGAAAAAATATTTGTCATCATTAAGGATTAGATTTTACTCTTGAGATTGGGTGAAATTTTTGAATTTGGGATTGAAAATGAATGGCTAGTTGCCACCACACAAATAAAAGTCTAGTATTTTAACACTACAAAAATATTAAATTAAAATTTTTCCTATTACAGTTACACTTCATCATTATATTTGGCAAACAAACCACAGAAATATCTCCTCCTCTCTCTTTCCCCTCACACTCCTCTCTCCCTTCTGTTTTCCCTTGTGCTCTCCTATTTCCCTTACTTATCCTCAGTAGAGATCCATTGGTATGAGTTAGTTTTTTCTTCTCAAGTTTGATCTGGGTCTTCTCCATCCCAACAAAATCTCAATCAAAATCTCTCTTTTTTGTTGCCCAACCTATCAAAATCCAATCTTTTGAAGACCCTTTTAGCTATTTCCTTTGAAGCTTGTTAGATTTCGATGCATGGGTTATAAGGTGAAGTTTCAATGGAAGATGGTTTCTTATGAGGTTAGATTCAGTCCCTGCTTCTTATAATCTTATTTATCTTGTAATCATCTTTGTTCTTTCTTTTTTCGATGCAATAATATGATTTTTTGTTTTTATCTTTCTAAGAGTCTCATATGAAAAAATTTCTGGTTGACTTAGCATGTTTATTGAGATTTGATTAGATTTCTTCTGATTTTTAAGTTAAATCAGTTTGCATGTATCTTTATCTGCTTCTAGTTTTGTATTCTCCTCCACTTGATTTGTTCCCAATGTTACTTTTTCCTTCTCAAGGTTGGAAGATGATGTCTTTGGCTATTGTGGTTATTGTTTGATGCTGAGGATGATGGTCACCTTGATTTGTTTCTAATATTTTTTTTTGATGCATATTGTCATTGTCCTTCAAAAGATTCATTTTGGGGATTGGCGTCTCAAGATTTTTATCATTTTAGTAGATTTTTTGATAGAATGAATATTTATTTGAGTTGTGTAGAATTAGTTTTTCTCCTTTACAGTTTTAAAGAGCTTGTTATTTGATCATGTTGCAAATATATCATTTTGGAAAATCATACTTTTGTGATTGTAGCTAATAAGAACTGAAAATGTTCTCTAGTCTAAGAGACTAAATTGATGGGATTTGTTGTATTTAAATACGTTCCTTTTGCTCTAATGTTTTTTAGATCTGACCTTCACCTTTCATGCTAAACTAAATATTGCTCTGCATTTATAATAGATACTGCTGTCCATAGATTGTGCATGCACATGACTTTGTTATGTTATTGAACTATAATCTGATATCTGTACTTAAAATTGATTTTTCACCTGTTCCCTTCCATTTGCAGACTGCATAATAGTTTCTTGATCCGTTTCCAATTGGGTTTTTTGATTTAATGGGTAGAGGAAGAGGGAAAGGGAAGAAATTGACAGGAGCCACAACTCATGAAGATCCCGGGAGTGGCAATGAAGAACCATTACCTCCATATAAGAGAAGGGGAAGACCTCAGAAACCTCTGAAGGATGATATAGATGAAGAAGAGGTTGCAAAGATTGAAGAAGAGGAAGTTAATCCTAAACTCGTTTCACCTGTTAAAGAAACAAAAGGGGTGCCTACTGTTGAGAATGGTAAAAGGAGAAAGAGGCAACCTGTAGTAAAAGAAAATTCTGATTCAATTCATGAGGAAAATGGCACCGGGTTAAGTACTACGACAGAGGAATCGATGAAGAAGAATGGTTTTAGGCAAAATGGGAGTCGCAGGAAGAACAAGCCTCGGAGAGCAGCTGAAGCTGGAGTTGAGTTCAAATGAGATTTGGTTTATAGTCCTGATCTTCGATGTGCCCTCAATGGTTTTATCTTTTCCTTCCTGATTTTGTCTTTAGTTTTCTTTTGTTCTCATTTTGATGCTAGAAACTGGCTATAAGGTATTAGGTATTTCCTTTAGGTCTATTGTATCTTCTATCCTCTGCAGTATTATAAACATAAGCGCATCTATCATTGTTCACTTGCTTCTCACTGGCTGCTACCATTTTACTATAATTGGAACTTGGTAACTGGTATAGATTTTTGATTTAATTGAAGATGAATGCTTTATTAGCATTTTGTATCTTTCAATTTCTGAGGTGTTGATTGTGAATCTAGTGAATATTTTTGAACTATATCTACCAAGCAAATATTATTTGCATGTTTCATGGTGATGTCAACTCCTAAAAGTATGTTTATTCTTGGTCTTTGGCTGCTTATATATCTAAGAAATGCATTTTCTTGCTTTATATGGTTGCTATTCTAATTTCTGACATTAGGTCTCCCTTGTTAACTGTAAATTTTCTTTTTCTGTAGATCTATAGTCTTAACTGTCAATGCCAATGGGCACGATGCATTTGCTTTGGCGGTTTAGTACTGTTCACTTGATTTTTCTTATTTTCTTTTCATTGGCTAAAAGCAGTTTACTATAATTTTGGCACCTGTTATAACTTTTCCTTTTATTTGAAGCTATATACTTAATTGATACTTTGTATCTTATAATTCCATGGGTTTAATTACATAATTAATGGACAATTTTGATTATTTCTCTGTCCAGAAATCTATTTGCATGCTTCATGATGATATCATTCTTACTGCTAGATGTAGGTTATCTCTTGCTCTTTTACTGTATAAATCCCAGAAATGCATTTTTCTTGCTTTATATGATGCTTATATGATGCTATTCTGATCACTGACATTATGTCTTTCTTTTTAAAATTTCTAATTTTTCATATTATGTCAATCTGTGCTTTATGCTTCTGTACTTCTGTCATGCTTTTGCTTTCACTTTCTCATGTGGGTGATATGCAACTTTATGTTCTGTGGATCAATATTCCCGTCCATTTTTTTTTCGGTGCTCCTTTTTCTAACTTGGTTGGCTAAACAACCAAGTCTTTGATGGGTTTTGAGTTAGGATTTTGCTTGATTTTTTTCAGTATTTTTCTTCTAAAAAGTGTTTGATTGGATTTTGTTTGCTTTACGATCTCAGGCTGCTACATGTCTGGTTCCATTCTGCGTTAAACTGTACTCATTTCTTTCATCTGGCTGTGTCTACTTTATAACTTCCCTGTTCAAAGTCTTTTTAGATGATAGTTAGACCTCATGTAGCTTAATCTAAGTTCTTTGCCTTATATATCGATGTTGGTTATGAACGTCAATCCAGGACCTAAAGTTTACAATCTGATTAAGACCTTTGATTCGGATATAAATAGATTTATTTTAGTATATGAATAACACTGTCGGAGTGAGATACTAACCTATAATGCCCTTTCTTTTGTGTTTGTGGACATTTCTCTTGTACTACGAGGAGTGTACAAAACATGGAGTGCTATTGAGTTGGTTTCTTTAAGTGGAAGGTTAAAGATCCTATGTTGATTATTAAATGTGAATTAAAGATGCTATTGAAGGGTTGCTAAATGGTCTTGAGTTTTGAGTTTAAAAGAGCCTTTCCTGTTAAAATGAGGTCAGTTATTTAGTACTTTCTCTAGATCCACGTTGCTATTGTGATGCCGTTGACGGTCTTCTGTGTCGGCTTCTATTCTTGATGACAAACATAAATATCACATTTTTCTTTGATTGCTACCAAGCTTTGAAACACAAACACTTCAAATGCGAAGCTATCTTGTGTCAGACATTGTATAGGTAGTTGACACTGAAATTCTCATGTAGAGAGATCCTTGGTTGAATATAAACACTATTCTTTTTTAATTTCTTTCTATTGAATGCAAGCCCTTTTCTTTCTTAATCTCATTCTATCGAAGCCTATCATTATGAACGGTAGTGTTTATTTCAAACATGTTTTGTTGATAGGCTATTGCTTATGATGGAAATTATATCATGTAAATGTTGGCCTCTGTAGTAGATCTGCTGACGTTGGTGCTTCAATTCAAAAAGCCATTTGTTTGAACTTTCCTGGCCATTTGAACTATAACTATAATAGCTGAGAGTCAATCTCCTTAGTGCTCCACATCTATAATGGTCTTTCCAGGGTCTGCCTTGCTATTTGATGCTCTGACCTGAATCAACTATTATTTTCTATTTCTATTGGAGAATATTTCCTTATATGTTGTAAATGGCCAAGTGAGAGTACATAATGCTCACTCACTGAATTTCTGTTATTTCTTCTTTGATATCTCATCTAGTCAAGAAAAGATGGCATTTTTTGATCTCTATCTGTGAAATAGCTATTACCTGTAGAGTTCGTGGCATGTTTATTTTCAATATTAATAATGGTGCTTTTGGTGGCATGTTTATTTTCAATATTAATAATGGTGCTTACTGAAGTATTTAGGGACAATTGATCTTATAGGAATTCCTGTGGTGCATTGATTTCATGATCTATTTAAAGCTGAAACCTCTACACATGTACATATGTGCAACTTCAACTTACCCTTTTCTTTTCTTTCTTTTTTAGATCCCCCC
>NC_033798.1:120147682-120161417 GCF_001876935.1 Asparagus officinalis | reverse complement strand
ATCGGAAGCGTCGTCAAATTGTAACTCTTCTCGATCTGTGTGAAAAGTCTCCTATTTGCCCCTTCCGACTGTCGATCAGAAAGCTATTTGATTGTAGCTTTCGTTGTGAGAGCTTGACGGGAATCAACATCCATAGTGTTTTGAAGATGGATATTTGCCCACAGCTCTCTACCAAGCGACTCACCAACTAAGTCCAACCTTTTATTTCTGAAATCATTACACTGCTCATCAGCATCTCTAATAGTTGCTAATATAATATTAGTCATGCTGTTGTCGCAGCCATCAAGATCAATCATCTCAGAGATGAGGCCGTGTTTATAGCGGTTGCAGAGTTGCGGATGCAGTGATTAGAAAGCCGTCTGATTGTAACTTCCATTATCAGGGATTGATAGGGATTAGCTATCCATTGTGATTTTTAGACAGCCTACACCTGCATTTCGTCATCGAACGTGATGTCTATGAATATAAGTTGATCAACAATCATGTTAAACTCGCTAAGGTGCATTGTGAAGGAGCGTCCTTCTGCCATCTTGAAATTAAAAAGTATCTTGACGAGATGCATCTTGTTTGCGGTAGACGGTTGCTCGTACATCTTCGTAAGTGCTTCCATAAGCCCAACCGTCGTCATCTCCTTCAATATGTTGTGTGTGACTGTCTTAGCGAGTGACAACCGGATTTTCCCTAGAGCCTTCCTATCCAGTATCTCCCAATGCTCGTTTGACTCTTCTTTCTTCTTTCTCTTAGTCTTGCCCATCAACAGGTGATACAAGTCCTTTTGGTACAGATAGTCCTCTATATACCACTTCCAGTAGACGAAGTCTGAACCGTCAAACTTCTCGATCTTAAATTTGCTTTCCTCTGTCATGGCTCTCTCACAATCCTTCTGAACGAAGCTCTGATGCTCTGATACCGGTTGTTAGGGATTTGAAACAATCAAATTGAACTTTTGCCCTTCCGGACATTGTGTTTGAGAGTAGGAAAGTAGGAAAAATCACAACAAATAAAAGATAAAAACTTGCAGGAAAGTAAACAAGAAAGAACACACCATATTTAATGAGATTTGGCAATCGTGCCTATGTTCTCGGGAGCCACACCATACAATTCTTTGATTAATATTGAAGAAGATTGTAATGCCCACAAATAAGATCTAATCTCTCTGAGATCTCTCTGAAGAATTCTCTCAAACCCTCTTTTCTGATGTCTAATCTCTTCTAAGTCGTTCCATATATATAGAAAACCTAAAATCAAAACAGACTAGGAATTCTAAAACTAAAAAACAAAACAAATTAGGAATCCTAATAACCTGTTACCAAAACTTATTAAGAATCATGTTACCAAAACAGGTTAAGAATTTTGTTACCAAAACAGATTAGGAAACTTGTTATCCAACAATTTGTTTGATTCCAGTTTTGAGTCTATATCCCTTAGACTAACAAGAAAATCGTGTTTCAATATATACCAAAACACAATCCCAAAGAAAATAGGAAACAAAGCCCAAGGCCCAGCACGACACGTGGTCGACCGCGACGATCGACCGAAACCAACGACAGAACCTAAGAAACATTACAGGGTCTCACGGTCGACCGTCACAGTCGACCGCAACCAATCGACAGAAATTAAAATCCACTACAGTGTTTGGTAGTCGACCGCACCAAGTCCAGAAACCACTCAGGCTTTTGTACACGTTTTTGGTCGACCGCGCTTGCCTCGCGATCGACTGCCGGAGATCCAAACATGTATTCTGATTTTTCTCTTCAATTCTCCACATCGGTGAAGTTTTCCAAAAATTAAGCCGATACCAAACAAAAAGCATCATTACGTTGTTTCTCCAAACTCGGCTACACTAATGTGGTTGCCTACGAACCCCCTCTCCCGAAGGATCAAGTCGTTCGTAGTTTATCCAAATGGTCATCAACGGCCTCAACAATCACGAATATGCAATAAGTTTCGATAATGATCAAACTTGTTGCTCGGAACCACCTTTGTGAGCATATCCGTCGGATTATCCTTCGTGTGGACCTTCACAATTTTCACATCGCCATCTTCAAGAACATCCTGAACGAAGTGTAACAAACGTTAATGTGTTTCGTCCTCGCATGAAAAACTTGATTCTTCGCAAATAGATAGCACTCATGCTATCACAATAAAAAGTGACGGACCGTTGCGAAACACCAAGTTCCTCCAAAATTCCCCGAAGCCAAATAACCTCCTTCACAGCCTCTGTAAATGTCATATACTTTACCTCTGTCGTCGAAAAAGCCACCATAGACTGTAATGTGCATCTCTAACACACCGGTGCACGGGTCAAAGTGAATACATACCCCGTCGTAGACCGGCGCTTATCCAAATCTCCAGCGTAATCCGAATGAACATAGTCAATGCATAACTGCCCACCTCTAGTGTCCCGCTCAAAAACTAAACCAAAATTGAGAGTACCTTGAATGTACCTCAAAATCCATCTCATAGCCTCTCAATGATCTACTCCTAGATCGTGCATGTATCTCGAAACTATGCTCACCGCCGGTGATAAATCTGGCCTCATACATATTGTAGGCAATAAAAATTTCCTTTATCCCTGCACAAATTGGAAGAAGCAAAAGAGCTTAAGGGTCCATCTCTGGAAAGGCAGGCAGACTCCCTGAGAGTCCGCCCGACTCAGGCTGACTCCCCGAGAGTCAACCTGACTCAGGCTGACTCCCCAAAGAGTCCAGCCCCCTAGACTACTCGAATGGCCGACTCCTCGAAGAGTCCAGCCCCCCCAAACGACTCAAATGGCCGACTCCCCGAAGTCCAGCCCCCAGACGACTTGAAGTAGAGAAGACCCTCTTGTCGACTCGAAGTGGCCGAGACCTCCTCGTCGATTCGAATGGCGGTGTCAGACCACCCCTCTAAGACCAAGTGGCAGGGACCCCCTCGTCGACTCGAACAGGCGGAGACCCCCTCGTCGACTCGAAGGGTGGTGTCAGTCCGCACTTCAAAAACCAAGTGGTCGAGACCCCCTCGTCGACTCGAAGGGCGGTGTCAGACCACCCCTATCGAAGACGGTCAAGTGGCGGAGACCCCCTCGTGCGACTCGAAGAGCGGTGTCAGTCCGCACTTTGAGACCAGTGGTCGAGACCCCCTCGTCGACTTCGAAGGCCCGAGACCCCCATCGTCGACTCGATAGGGCCAGAGACCCCGCTTGTCAACGTGCGAAGTGGCAGAGACCCCCTCGTCGACTCGAAGGGCAGTGTCAGTCCGCACTTCGAAGACCAAGTGGCCGAGACCCCCCTCGTCGACTCGAAGGGCCGAGACCCCCTAGTCGACTCGAAGGCCAGTCTCCCGTTCAAAGTCGACTTGCCAAGAGACCTTGAGACGACATCTCTTCATGTCGACTAGAAGAACGGGGTTAGCCTCCCGCTCGAAGACGACTCGCCAAGAGACCTCGGGACGGCACCCCTTCGTGTCGACTCGAAGATCGGTGTCAGTCCGTCGGTGTCAGTTCGCCCTTCAAAGACCAAGTAGCTGAGACCCCCTCGTCGACTCGAATGGCGGTGTCAGTCCGCCCCTCAAAGAGAGACCCCGGGACGACACCCCTTCGTGTCGACTCGAAGGGCGGTGTTAGTCTCCCTCCAGAAGTCGACTCGCCAAGAAGATCTCAGGACGACACCCCTTCTTTTCGACTCGAAGAGTGGTGTCAGTCTCCCGCTCGAAGACGACTCGCCAGCATAAGTCGAACCCGCCCAGCTCACCAGCATGAGTTGGGGCCCACTTGAGTCGTCTGATTCACCCGCACAAGTCAAGATTGCCAAACCCTGCCTATTTGGCCGACTCGCCAGCACGAGTCTAACCTCCCTGATTGTTGAGCTCGCCCACTTGAGCTAAAAGCTCGCCTGTAGACTTGAGCTCACCTAAAGGCTAAGCTCGTCTGACAGCCTGAAGCTCGTCTGTACGGGTCAAGTTCGCCTGCACGAGCCAGACTCGCCTGACCTCCTCACCAGCACGCTTGTCAACTATCCACTTGGGGTATGGGAACAGTCACATCGATGGTCATATCCCACATTTTATAGGGGAGAGCATGGCGCTCCTCACCAAGGCATGACCATAACGGGATTGGCCAGAACTCTCCTACTCTACAAATAACCATTGATGGCTACAAGAATAGGCGGCTGACAAGACCACCTAGGTGGTCACATCCCGCACCTAGGGCGGCTGGTGCTCCTCGCCCCTACTAGTGGTCAAATCCCACAAATCAATGGATGGTCCATGTCATCATTTGCCTATTTAAAGCCACATTTGACCAACGTTCAAGGGATTGATTGGCTACTTGGTTTTAACTGGCTAATCATCCAACTTCTGAAAGTTGAACCTTGGCTCATTTGCTAAAGGCTCCCTTTTTAAAGTAGACTCGATCTGAACTCTCTGATTTGAGGCTCATTGGCTCTTTGCAAACTCTTGCATAGTAGCTTTTAGTAAACTCGATCTGAACTCTCAGATTTGAGGCTCATTAGCTCTTTGTAGACTCTTGCATAGTAGCTCTTTGCAGACTCGTCCGGACTCTCAGACTTGAGGCTCTTAAGCTCTTTGCAAACTCTTGCATTGTAGCCCCTTCCAAGTAGTCGGCCGACAAACGCAAGCACTTGTTTGGCCTCGGGTAGACTCGAACCCAATCACCTCAGAGCTTCTACTGAGTATTGAATCTCCAACCACGATTTCGATCGTATCGTCCAAGAGAAACAAACTCGACACAACTATCGAGGGAGGCGGCCTATCGCTACCGAAGAACCCACGTTAAACAAAAAGGGCATTCCCTTCTCCTCTGTTGTAAAACATTGATTATTAGTTTGTAATAAGTCAATCTTATAAACACAAACGATCCCTCGTCGGGAAGTCAATTTTTACACCCTACACATACCATCGCGTACATCAAACTCCCAACTGCACTCGCATATGGAGTCTTCGACATCAATTCACTATCTTCGACTGTCTTCGGTAAAAAGTCAGCTGAAAGTTTCAAATGGTCTCCCAAAGGTACATTAACTGGCTTCGTAGCCATGCTAACATTAAACCGCTGTAGAACCTTCTTTAAATAAGCCACATGTGTCAAATAAATTTCTCTCTGTCTCTGCCGATCTCCATCTCCAAAATGCGTTTTGCCTCACTCAAATCCTTCATCTCAAACTCCTTTGAAAGATGAATTTTCAACTAATCTATAGCGGATCTGAAAATAGAAGCAACCAACATGTCATTAACATAAAGCAACAAATAAATGTATGCACCTCCTTTCAACTTGCGAGAATACACGCAATGATCAAATTGACTCCGAGTGTACGAATGGCCAATCATGAAACCATTAAATCGCCTATACCACTGTCGAGGAGATTGCTTCAAACGGTATAGCAATTTCTTCAACCTACAAACCAACTTATCCTTCCCTACAGCTCGGAATCCTAATGGTTGAGTCATATATATTTCTTCATCAAGATCGCCATGAAGAAATATCGTCTTCACATCCAACTGATCTAACTCCAAACCATATTGTGCCGCCAAAGCTAGCAAAATCCGAATCGAAGAGTACTTCACCACAGGAGAGAAAACCTCGTTATAATCAATACATTCCTCCTGTGCATAGCCATTCGCAACCAACCTAACTTTGAACCTCACTGGAATGCCTTCAATGCCCTCCTTCTTCGTGTATACGCACTTACAACCAATTGTCTTCCGCCCCTTTGAAAGCTCAACAAGCTCTCATGTATCGTTCTTGTGAAGAGACTTCAATCCTACTGCATAGTTATCTGCCACGAATCAGCGTTCAAACTCTACTCGGCCTCTCTGAATGTAGTAGGCATCAACTCATCAATACTCTCCACCGAAAGTGTATATGCAACTACTGTGTCGGTATACCGTGCTGGCATCCGTATGTCTTTCCTGTCTCTGAACCGCAATAGAATCCTGAACCTGAGCCGTCGGTCCCTGGTCCTGCACATCTATACACGTATCCTCCTTGTCATCGACGTGCTCGCCTGGTGTCACCTCAGTCGGCACTCTAATAGATATTGTACCAAGTGGATAATGTGGAGCTGTATCAATCTCCATCACCTGTGATATCTCCTCCGTCGAGTCGCACTTCACATGATGAGAACTGGGAAGCTTCAAGATAGAAGCATCATCAAACATGATGTCTCTACTCAGCACAATCTTTCTATGATCTCATAGCTTGTATCCCTTGATACCATGCTTGAATCCTACAAATATGATCTTCCTAGCTCGAGGTTCTAATTTATCTGTCTTCACATGATAAAATGCAGGGCACCCAAATACCTTGAGCTGGTCATAGTTGTGTGTTGGCTCTCCCGATCACATCTCCATAGGGGTCTTCCCCTCAATCGCACATGAAGGTAACCTGTTAATGAGGTGGCTCGCATATGATAGTGCCTCAGCCCAAAAGATCTTCTCTAAACCACTCTGCAACAATAAGCATCTGAGCTTCTCCAGTAAAGACCGATTCAACCTCTCTGTAGGCATGTCCATCCGGGCCGGCCCGACCCGGAAATCTGGGCCCGGGCCGGACAAAATCGGAGCCCGGACCAGGACCCGGGTACCCCGGGCCGGGTCCGGGCCCGGGCCCGACCGGGCCGGGTTCGGGGCTGGCCCGGTTTTTTTCCAATTTTTTTATCAAAATTTTTAAATTTTAAATTATACAAAAAAAGACAAGAAAAATTAATAAAAAATAATAATTTTATTAATCACTTAAAATGACATAAATTACAAATAAAAAATGATAAAAACAAATTCTTTATTAATAATTAATAAATCATTTACAAATTATAAGTACAAATTTATTTTAGAATTCATCGCATCACAATAGATAAGTACATCCCAACTAGGTTGGCACCTACTCACCTATATCACTATCATTTGCAACTATTTCCAAAATAATTCTTTACAAATTTTAAGCTAAGATATAAAAATTACAATTTGATTAATATTATTTATTCTTTATATCTATCTGCTAGTCCCAATTCTTCAAATTTATCTTCAATTCCAGCCATCCGATCGATGTCTAGAATATAATCCACTAACCAATTTCAATTACAAAATATAAACTATTCTCTTTTTATCATATTTCAACTTAGATTTATTAAGCATAGATTATCAAACCATTTAAGGAAAGTGTAACCTATCAAATTATCATCTAAGTTAAAATTACTATTCATGATAAGAACAACAACATGATAATAATCCTAGAATTCATAAGCATAACCTATCAAACCATTTAAGATAAGCATAGATTATCAAATTCTTCTTCTACCGATTAGTTCTCTAGTTGATTATCCTAACATGAACATTTTAAGTACAAGAGAATAATTCATACAATATAAAAGAAATTAGACTAGTTTCATACAATTCTAAGATTCCTACAAGAATTAAATTCACATCTTAAGAAATAAAAACAAGAAAAAGAAGACTAATTACAAAATTAAAAAGAAAAGAAAAATCTAAACTATGAACAAGAAATAAATCTAATTACAAAGAAAATAAAAATCTAAACTACAAAATAAATTGCAGAAATTAAATGCAAGAAAAATAAATCTACTCTACAAATTAAAGTGCAAAAAGAAAATAAAAAGACAAGAAAGTAAATCTATACTACAAGCATGAATTTAAATCTAACTAATAAGCAATAATAAAGAAATTACTAAAAAGAAATAAAAGAGAAAAGAAATGCAAACCTTCAAATTGCTCTTCATCTCCATCCTCATCATTCAACAAGAGGAGAAAGAATAAATTTAAAGAGGAAAAAATTATTTTTATTAATTGCAATAAAAAGTTACAATTTTGGAAGGCCTTCTCAATTAAGAGTAGCCCTCCTCTCCAAAAGGAGTTACAAAAATTTTCACACCCTTAACCCCTCACTCTCTACCCCTATTTATAGTAATCTTCAATGAATATGAGTCATTGGATTTGTCTTGAGCTCCAAGCAACAATCTCCACCATTGAATTTGCTTTTTGTTCTTCTCTAGCCCAAACATAGGAGGCCCAATTGATTTTCAAAATTTGTCTTGAGCCCCAAGCCACAATCTCCACCTTTAAATTTGCTTTTTGTTTTTCTCTAGCCCAAATATAGGAGGCCCATATGATTCAGTTTATTTTCAAAAGCACATTCGGCCCAACTCAAAATTCCAGCCCACTTGCCCAATTCTCAGCAGCAAATGTGATTTTTGGCCCATTCTTCTGCAGCATTCAGGTCCGGTCCTTGAGAAAACAAAAACCCCATTTGAAAAAGCTAAGTCCGGTCTCCATCAAGCCAAGGCTGCAGCACCTCAAAATCCATTCTATTAGACTTCATTTGATAAAAACAAAAGAAAAAAGTCTCCGGCCCTTCATTTGCTTCATTTGATCTCCAAGTCCAAGCAAAACCCAATTCACCTCATTGCATCCAAAGCAACTGGCCCAATTAAAACCAATCTCTAATCTCTCCAGCAGCCAAGTCCAAGTGGAGCTTCATGATGGGCTTTTGGGTTTCCAATTCAAATGTTAGCAAATTCGGTCCAAAGCATTTAATCACCGGCCCATTCATTTGAAACTCAAAGCTCCCAATTCCCATGTGATCTGCAGCAAAGAAAATTAAAAGCCCAATCATTTGTAGTAAAGAAACAAGTCCGGTCTTCATTTTATTTTCTGCAGCAAATCCGTCCATAAATTTGTAACTTTAGCAAATAAGTCCAATTGCAACTAAAATCAACTCCTTGGTGTAATCTTTCTTGATGGGCTTGGGCCTTCAAGCTCACTTGAGGAATAAAAATAGGAGTTGTGCTGGCTTGATATTGTGGGTTGTGCATTAGAATGATTTGGCAATTCCTTGGTATTTTTGGCTTTATTGCTTCATGGGCTTTAATTCTTCTTTTGTGCTTAGATAATTTGGAAATTTAATTTTCCAATGGGCTTCTTGATTCATTTCTTCATTTAATCAATGGGTTTTTGTTGAGAGATGAGAAGTTGAGATTTATTCTTCATTAACCTGCAATTAAAAATAAAAATAATTATTAGTGGTATATTTATTCATATAAAATAGATAATAAGAATATAAAATTGTAATAAAAATATGATTATCAAATACCCCCATACCTAAACTTTTGCTAGTCCTCTAGCAAAGAAAATAAAAAAAAATCCTAACTCACTTTCGCAGGAACCGCGGTTGTATTTAGCGTATACAACAAGCCTTTAAACCCCTAGGTTACCCTAGTGGACGAGTTGTAGTCTCGTGAGGGTTTGCAGTGAATATACCCACAAAATTCGGTCAACTTGCCAAATTAAAGAAGTCAGTAAATAACTAAATTCACTTGATAACTTTTAGATAATCTAATTGGAGCCAGTTATCACTCAAGAAAACATTTATATATAACTCTAAGGTATTTTTTTAAGAAAATCTTCTCATTGTAGCACTACAAAACCAAGCCAAACTTAGAAATTTAATTTAAAAGTTTTGAAAAGAACATGCTAACTCTTTGTTTTTAAATAATTTTCAAGTTGCTTGATTTAAAATATTTTCCAAGACCATATATACAACTATAAAATATTTATTAGTTTTTTATTTTTTTTATTTATTTTTTTTAACTCTTTCATCCTTGGTGCTTTTTTTTTCTATTTTAACGGGCTTTCTAAGTGACCTTTTAACGAGTTTTGGGCCAATGGATCCCCACCCAAATGGGCTTAGGTCATTAAGTATGGAAATACTCCTTGGGCTTAATTACTCGGTCAGCTTAGGCTTTATAAGATAGAATCACCTAGAATTCAAGAGTATTATTTTTTTTCTTTTTGGTGCCCATTTTTCGCACTCTTCTTTTGCAATTTTTTTTTGTATATGTATATATATTTTGAAAATATGTAAATCAAGACACTTTGAAAAAAATTATTTTCAACTCTAAGTTAAGCATGCAAAAATTTCATTATTTTAAATAAAAGTCCAAGTTAAGGCTTAAGTAAAGTATACTACTTTGAAAATCATTTCTTAAGAAATTTATTTAGAGTTATCATAAAAGGTGAACTTAAGTAAATAACTAACTAGGGATTAGAAAATTTCAAATTTATCAAATAAATCAATTATTACATAACTCTATCAATTTGGCAAGTGACGATATTTTTATAAATTTTTTTTAAGGAAAAGAAAAGAAAAAAAAATGAAAAAAATGCACTAAAATTGTAAAATAAAGAGAAAAAAATAACTAATTCCCACCCCCACACCTAAATTTTGCATTGTCCTCAATGCAAACTCTATGATGCATAAAGTAAAGCAGATAAGAAGTGAAGCACTTACATTTGGTCGGCTGATAAAAATCTGCAATTACCTTTGGTCTGAGGAGGATGAAATCAAAATTTTATTCTTTTTTTTCTTTTTTTTTTCTTTTCTTTTTTTTTCCTTTTTTTTCTTCTTTTTTTTTTAACAACTGAACAAGAAACTCTCAAATGAGAGAAGAATAAATTCTTTTTATTATTCTGAAATAAACAAAATAAACAATGTAGAATGAAATATTCAACATGAAGAGTTCATGTTCTACATTGAATCCTACCTTATTGCTGAAAATTCTCCCACGGATTTTAAATAAATTCAACATGATATAATCAACAATGTGCTGAAATTCTAAGCATTTCGGGGTGTTCAATGATTTTTGTAGCAATGGAAGGTAAGTATTATTGGTGTCATGCATATTGGACTCAGATTCTTGATTTCTGAATGTGTGTTCTCTAACAACCAATTTTTCTTTAACAATTTTCTCAACCCCAGGATTCATGGTTGATGTGTAAAAATTTGGTTGTTGTTTATTTTCCAAAAATCTTAGTTCATCAAGAAAGAGTTTTTCAAAATTCAGTTCAAAGCAGCAATTGTCCAACACAGTTTCTTTATTTTGACAAACCCGATCTGCTTCTCCTAATATTTTTAGCTCCTCACCGAAAATTTCCTCAAAACTTAGATCTGACTCTTCTTCTTCTTCCCTCGGTCTTTCCTGAATTGAATTATCAGGGGAAGAATGAATTGGAACAAGAATTTGGCTTAAAGGTGTTCTTTCCTGATTATCGACCTGTTTTCCTGACTGTAGTGCATTCATTTGAGTGTCCTTAGGATTGACCACGGGTTGACTCAAAATTTCTCCTTCCTCTTCTTCACTTATGGCACTAGCTAGTTGATCAATGTGGGTTGGCACTAGCTAGTTGATCAATATGGGTTTCTAATCTAGCTAGGGCTTGAGTGTTAGAGTTAAGTATGAGTTCGGTTGATTGCATAAAGGAGTTCATCGTGTAGGATGTTTGAGTTAACATATCCGTGGCTAGTGTGGAGGCCTTAATAATGATTTCAAAACCTTTTTCCAAAAAATTAAGACGTTCATCATGATCTGTATCAAGAGGAGTGTGAGTTACAACTTGATGATGATGAGACTGATTTTGATGTGACAGATTGGGTTGTTGAAATTGTGGATGAGAATTAAAAGGAACTGTGTTTTTCCTAGGACAATGTTGGTTCAAAGAAGGAGTGAAGTTTTGAGTTCCAGAGTGGTTTTCTTGATTCCATGCAATGTTTGTGTAACTTGCCCAACCTGGGTTGTAGGTTGAAAAAAATGGATCATTTACCGAATACTGATATGGACTCTCTACAAACTCCCGGACTTCATTGGAAATTTCAATCCTATTGGGATAACATAAATTTTGAAAAACTTGTGGATTAGCCATTTGTTCAAAATGAATTTGTTGATGTGTATTGTCCCTAATCCACGTTTTGCATGCACCAAAAACAATTTCTTTTTATATAAATTTTTTTTAGAAAAATAAAAGTTAGTTTTTTTTCTCTAATTCTAGGGTTTAGCCTAACTCAACTAGACCAGCTCCTAACCAAAAACTCCTACAGTGAAAAGATCAAAGTTTTACCCAGGTAGTTAGCCAGGTAAGGATAGTACTAGAGGGTGATCAAAGATCAATTAAGTACCTCTTTCCTTGCGGAGCGCTTTACGCAACCCCTAAACCTTGCCTTAGACACCAACTAATCTGAGAAAACTTAAACCGGTTCACTTAAGGATTTCTTGTTCCTTATTGAGCTCGAATCCTTAGGGGCCAACGTCTAATGAGTTTTATTAGGCTTGGGTTGTGTAGTGAGGAATTAGTGATTTTTAGGCTAAGGAAAGGGTGATGAAATCCCTCACCTTATCTTGATTATGGGGTTTTGCCCTTAAAAATATTTTTAAGTGTGTGTCAAATCAAGATGCTCAAATCACTTGGCGAATTCCTACACTATATGTGAAATGCAACCCTATGAATTAAAAGCAACTAAAAAGGATGGAAAAGAAAAATCTTTTTTTTAATTAGGGTTAACAATCAAACAAATGAGAAGGGGGGATTTGTTTGAATTTATTATCTTGTTAGTAAATGTCAAAGTGGAGGATGAATTTTATTATGGTTAACAAAAAAAAATAAAATCCTTTCTTTTTTTTTAGGTGTGGAATTGAAAATATAAGGAAGAAGACTTACCACAAGCGAATATCCAATTCCTCAATCTCCAATTCTTGATCTTTAATCTCCAAGTAGTTCTTTCACAATAAACACACAAGTTAAAGAACCAAAATAATTAAAACCTACTTAAGCACCTTCCCCGGCAACGGCGCCAAAAACTTGATGCGGCATAAACATGTACCAAAAAGGTTGCAAGTGCACAACCGTGTCAAGTTATAGTATTTAAGATATCGATCCCACGAGGAAGGTATTTTGTAGGAGAAAATATAAAATCGGTTCTTATGTTGTGTGCGTGACAAATAGGAGTGATGAGTGAATATGATTGTGGAGAGATAGAAAGAGTGAAAGTGATAGTGTGTAAATCGGTACGAAATATAAGTGAGAGTGGATGTGACAAAGAATGAATATGATCAATAAGGCAAGAAGGAAAAAGAAAATAAAAATCAAGAATATAGAAAATAAAATTCAAGAATAAAAGAAAATGCAAGAAATTAAAGATGGTGGATTCAATTATAGATATGGGTAATCTAAAATTGAACCCACTTCTTAGAAAAGGGTGATTCCCTAGAGGGTTCTAGCCTAAAGGCGAATCAAACAAAATAAAAATAAACAAAAAGAAAAACTAAACCCAAGAGGGTTCTAGCCTCAAGGTGAATAGTATAAGAAATTAAAATCTAACTACAAAATAAAGTGCAAAATCTAAACTACAAAATAAAATTGCAAGAATTAAATGCAAGAAAATAAATCTACTCTATAAGCATGAAATAAATCTAATCTATAAGTACTCTAGAAGCATAAAATAAATCTAAGGAAAGAGGGTTCTAGCCTCTTGGCTATTTAACAAGAAAATAAAATCTAACTACAAGCATAGAAATAAATCTAAACTAATAAGCAATAAAAGAGAAAAAGAAAGAAATGCAAACCTTCAAATAATTCTCCATCTTCATCATCCAATAAAGAGAAGAAGAGAAAAATTTAAAGTGGTGAAAAAATTATTATTAATTATTGCAACTAACGTTATAATTTTGGAATGCCTTCTCAATTAAGAGTAGCCCTCCTCTCCAAAAGGAGTTTACAAAAATTTTCACACCTCTAACCCCTTACTCTCTACCCCTATTTATAGTAAACATCAGTGAATGAGAGCCATTGGATCAAACTTGAGCCCCAAGACAAGCAAAATCAGCCATTGACGCGCGCTACAGTAATCTGGCATCGATGAAGGCATCGATGCAGGTATCGATGCAGGCATCGATGC
>NC_033798.1:120135651-120142483 GCF_001876935.1 Asparagus officinalis | reverse complement strand
TTCTTTTTTTTTCTTTTTTTTCTCTTTTTTTTTCTTTTTCTTTTAAGCAACTGAACAAGAAACTCTCAAATGAGAGAAGAATAAATTCTTTTTATTATTCTGAAATAAACAAAATAAACAATGTAGAATGAAATATTCAACATGAAGAGTTCCTGTTCTACATTGAATCCTACCTTACTGTTGAAAATTCTTCCCCGGATTTTAAACAAATTCAGAATGATATAATCAATAATGTGAATTTTTAAGCATTTCGGGGTGTTCAATAATTCTTGCAACAAGGTAAGGTAGGTATTATTGGTGTCATGCATTTTGTATTTCTTAATGAACTTAGACTCTTGTACTGTGAAGTTTTGTTTTCTAACAACCAATTCTTCTGTGAAGTTCTGAAAATTTGGTTGTTGATTATTCTCCAAGAATCTAAGTTCATCAAGAAAGAGTTCTTCAAAATTTAATTCAAAGCAGCAAATGTTTAACACAGTTTTATTATTCTCAAGGACCTGATCTGCTTCTTCTAAAAACTCTAACTCTTCATCAAAAATTTCCTCAAAACTTAAATCACACTCTTCTTCTTCTTCTTCTTCTTCTGATCTTTCCTGAATGTAGTTTATTTCTAGAGGCTGATTATTTGGTTGGTCCCCTGGATTAAAAATGTTGAGATCAGCAGTCAAATTCCCAAAGGACAGCTTCATTTGACCAGTTCTACAGTTGATGAGAGCATTAGAAGTGGCTAAGAACGGTCGTCCTAAGATGACAGGTGTCTGTCCTTTGGGATTGGAAACAGGCTGTGTTTCCAAGACTACAAAATCTACTGGAAAAATAAAATCTCCAACCTTAATCAGAACATCCTCTAACTCACCCATAGGGACCTTGACAGATCTATCAGCCAACTGTAAGGTGCATTTGGTTGGGTTCAGTACACCTAGACCCAATTGCTGATAGACTGAATATGGAAGCAAATTGACACTGGCCCCTAAGTCTAAAAGCGCCTTATCAATGTGAGTATTACCAATGATACATGAAATGATGGGGGAACCTGGATCTTTACGTTTCAAAGGTATGGGATTTGACAGCATTTCACTGATATTGGCGGCTAAAAAGACTTTCTTTGGGACATTTATTCTCCTCTTCTTAGTGCACAATTCTTTTAAAAATTTAGCATAAGATGGAATTTGTTCAATTACATCTAAGAGAGGAATGTTGACCTTAACCTGCTTGAATGTCTCTAGGATTTTCTCCTCCTGAGGAGAGTGTTTCCTAGACCTGAGTCTATCTGGAAAGGGAGCAACCGGTCTAAATCTATCAAAAGCAGGCTCAGGTTCGGGTTCAGGTTCTTGGTCATCTGAGGGGAGTGATTGTTGAATAGATTCATCAGAAGGAGAAGGAGAAGGAATTTGTACAGGATCAAGAGTTTGACTTGGCGGAGTTCTCACTTGATTATCGACCTGTCTACCTGACCGAAGTGAATGGATTGCATTCACTTGAGCTTCATAGGATGAACTGCATCCTGTGTTATTAGGGTTGACCACGGGTTGACTCGGAAATTTTCCTTTCTCTCTTTCACTCACGGCACTAGCTAGTTGACCAAGTTGGGATTCTAATCTAGCTATAGCTTGAGTGTTGGAGTTGAGCATTTGTCCGGTTGATTGCATGAAGGAATTCAACGTGCTAGATGTTTGAGTCAACATATTCGTGGTTTGAGTAGAGGCCTTAATTATGGTTTCTAAACCCCTTTCCAAGACATTGAGACGTTTATCTTGATCTGGATTGTGAGGAGTTTGAATTACAGCTTGATGAGGAGGAGACTGATTTTGATACGGCAGATTGGGTTGTTGAAATTGTGAATGAGAATTGAATGGAACTGTGTTTCCCCTAGGAAAATGTTGGGTCGAAGCGGGAGTGAAATTTTGAGTTCCGGGAGAATTTCCTAGATTCCATGCAAAGTTGGGATGATTTCTCCAACCTGGATTGTAGGTTGGAGAAAATGGATCATTTCTAGGGTGCTGGAATGCAGCGTTCATCTGTTCTATTGCGTTGTTATTTCCTAGGAGAGGGCATTCCTCTGAAACGTGGGTAGGAGACTGACAATTATGACATCCTGGGAAAGAAACATGATTGAGTTGAGCTGGAGCTCGTTCCTTAATTTCTAAGGCTTCTAACCTCCGCAGAATTGTCGCCATCTTCGCTTCAGAAGCAATGTTTGACTCCAAGGAAAGACCACTAGACTTAGAATGGGGAACTGATGAAACCCTGTCATCGCACTGTTCCCATTGCATTGTTTTTTCAGAAAGACTCTCCAAAAACTCCCAAGCTTCATCAGCATTTTTCCTCATAAAATCCCCGTGGCACATTGATTCTAAGGAAGTTTTTGCAGAATAATCTAATCCCTCATAAATTATTTGGCACAATCGCCATTTCTCTAAACCGTGATGAGGACATTGGATGAGAAGATCTTTAAATCGGTCAAAATACTTCCAAAAAGGTTCTCCCGGGATAATTTTAAAGTTTTGAATGCTGTTCCTAAGCTTTACCGTTTTATGAATAGGAAAAAATTTCTTAAGAAAAACGGTGACAAATTCATCCCAAGTTGAGATGGAATTTGTTGGTAAGCTGTACAGCCATTTTTTAGCTTTATCCTTAAGAGCAAATGGAATAAATCTAAGCTTAACCGCATCTTCATTTAATTCTCTCATTTTAATCATAATACACACTTCCTCAAATTCCGAAATAAAAATATATGCGTCTTCTGTTTCATTACCAAGGAATTTGGGAAGCATGTTTATGTATTGCGGTCTAAGCTCAAAACTTATTCCATTTGTTTCGGGGAGCCTAATGCATGAGGGGATTGCATTCCTAATGGGATAGCACATATCATGAAGAACGGGTGGATTAGGATGCTCCATTTCTATGATTGGTTCAAAGCGAATTAATCGATGTGTATTATCCCTAATCCACTGTTGCATACACCAAAATATTTCTTTTTATTTTTTTTCTTAAATTAGTTTTTTTTTTGAGAAGATAAAGAAAAAGAAAAATCCTAACTAAAACAAATCAAGACAATCACTTTTCAATCAACTCTAACTCTAGGGTTTAGCCTAACTCAACTAGACCAGCTCCTAACCAAAAACTCCTACAGTGAAAAGATCAAAGTTTTACCCAGGTAGTTAGCCAGGTAAGGATAGTACTAGAGGGTGATCAAAGATCAATTAAGTACCTCTTTCCTTGCGGAGCGCTTTACGCAACCCCTAAACCTTGCCTTAGACACCAACTAATCTGAGAAAACTTAAACCGGTTCACTTAAGGATTTCTTGTTCCTTATTGAGCTCGAATCCTTAGGGGCCAACGTCTAATGAGTTTTATTAGGCTTGGGTGGTGTAGTGAGGAATTAGTGATTTTTGGGCTAAGGAAAGGGTGATGAAATCCCTCACCTTATCTTGATTATGGGGTTTTGCCCTTAAAAATATTTTTAAGTGTGTGTCAAATCAAGATGCTCAAATCACTTGGTGAATTCCTACACTATATGAAATGCAACCCTATGAATTAAAAGCAACTAAAAAGGATGGAAAAGAAAAATCTTTTTTTTTAATTAGGGTTAACAATCAAACAAATGAGAAGGGGGGATTTGTTTGAATTTATTATCTTGTTAGTAAATGTCAAAGTGGAGGATGAATTTTATTATGGTAAAAAAATAAAATTCTTTCTTTTTTTTAAGTCCTAATTGTCTCTAATTGTGAAGAAGTAGCTAAAGGGTGGAATTTAAAAACTAGAAAGAGGACTTACCCGAAAGCAAATCTTCAAATCCTAGCTCTCCAATCCGCGATCTTCAAGCTCCAAGCGTTTCCTTCACAAAAAACACACAAGTTAAAGAACCAAAATAATTAAAACCTACTTAAGCACCTTCCCCGGCAACGGCGCCAAAAACTTGATGCGGCATAAACATGTACCAAAAAGGTTGCAAGTGCACAACCGTGTCAAGTTATAGTATTTAAGATATCGATCCCACGAGGAAGGTGTTTTGTAGGAGAAAATATAAAATCGGTTCTTATGTTGTGTGTGTGACAAGTAGGAGTGATAAGTGAATGTGATTGTGGAGAGATAGAGAGAGTGGAAGTGATAGTGTGTAAATCGGCACGAGATATAAGTGAGAGTGGATGTGACAAAGAATGAATATGATCAATAAGGCAAGAAGGAAAAGGAAAATAAAAATCAAGAATAAAGAAAATAAAATTCAAGAATAAAAGAAAATGCAAGAAATTAAAGATGGTGGATTCAATTATAGATATGGGTAATCTACAATTGAACCCACTTCTTAGAAAAGGGTGATTCCCTAGAGGGTTCTAGCCTAAAGGCGAATCAAACAAAATAAAAATAAACAAAAAGAAAAACTAAACCCAAGAGGGTTCTAGCCTCAAGGTGAATAGTATAAGAAATTAAAATCTAACTACAAAATAAAGTGCAAAATCTAAACTACAAAATAAAATTGCAAGAATTAAATGCAAGAAATTAAATCTATTCTATAAGCATGAAATAAATCTAAGGCAAGAGGGTTCTAGCCTCTTGGCTATTTAACAAGAAAATAAAATCTAAACTACAAGCATAGAAATAAATCTACACTAATAAGCAATAAAAAGGAAATAAAAGAGAAAAAGGAAAGAAAATGCAAACCTCTAAATAATTCTTCATCTCCATCTTCATCATCCAACAAAGAGAAGAAATATTTAAAGTGGTGAAAAAATTATTATTATTAATTGCAACTAAAGTTACAATTTTTGGAAGGCCTTCTCAATTAAGAGTAGCCCTCCTCTCCAAAATGAGTTACAAAAATTTTCACACCTCTAACCCCTCACTCTCTACCCCTATTTATAGTAAACATCAGTGAATGAGAGCCATTGGATTGAAATCTTATCCAAAAACAACAAATTTCAGCCTTAGATTCGTAACAGACTGCCCAGCGTATCGATGCAGGCATCGATACAGGCATCGATGCAGGCATCGATGTCGGTATCGATGCAGGCATCGATGCCGCCATCGATGCAGGCATCGATGCCTGCCCTTCTCCTTTTGCTGTCCGCAGAGTTCCTCTTCTATTGGCTTTTGGACTTGGATTTTGGGCTTTTGCTTGGGCTTTTGGGCTTCTTGATTTCTTCATGTATTTATTTTGGGCTTTGGCATTTCTTGGGCTTTTCTTCTTTTTCTTAGCTTGGGCTTTTGGATAATTTGGAAATTGATTTTCCAATGGGCTTCTTTGATTCATTTCTTCATTTAATCGATGGGTTTTTGTTGAGAGATGAGAGTTTGAGATTTATTCTTCAATTAACCTGCAATTAAACATAAAAACAGTTATTAGTGGTATATTTATTCATATAAAATAGATAATGAGGGTATAAAATTGTAATAAAAATATGATTATCAAATACCCCCATACCTAAACTTTTGCTAGTCCTCTAGCAAAGAAAATAAAAAAAAATCCTAACTCACTTTCGCAGGAATCGCGGTTGTATTTAGCGCATACAACAAGCCTTTAAACCCCTAGGTTACCCTAGTGGACGAGTTGTAGTCTCGTGAGGGTTTGCAATGAATATACCCACAAAATTCGGTCAACTTGCCAAGTTAAATAAGTCAGTAAATAACAAATTTTCCTTGATATATTTAAACATTCTAATTGAAGCTAGTTAATAATCAAGAAAACGTTTTTATATATAACTCCAATGTAAATCCCCTAGAAAATCTTTTTCATTATAGCAATACAAAACCAAGTCAAATCTTAGAAATTTAATTAAAAAGTTTTGAAAAGAACATGCCAACTCTTTGTTTTAAATAACTTTCAAGTCTCTTGATCAAAAATTGTTTTTCAAGACCATATATACAAAACAACAATATATATATAAAAACAATGGTTAGTGTTATATATATATATATATATATATTTTTTTTCACTCTCTATCCTTGGTGATTTTTTTTTTCTACTTTAACGGGCTTTCTAAGTGACCTTTTAACGAGTTTTGGGCCAATGGATCCCCACCCAAATGGGCTTAGGTCATTAAGTATGGAAATACTCCTTGGGCTTAATTACTCGGTCAGCTTAGGCTTTATAAGATAGAATCACCTTGAATTCAAGAGTTTTTTTTTCCGTTTTTGGTGCCTATTTTTCGCACTCTTCTTTTGTTTTTATCCCATTTTCCGCACTCTTCTTTTGTATTTTTTTTTTTGTATATGTATATATATTTTGAAAATATGTAAATCAAGACACTTTGAAAAAATTATTTTCAACTCTAAGTTAAGCATGCAAAAATTTTATTATTTTAAATAAAAGTCCAAGTTAAGGCTTAAGTAAAGTATACTACTTTGAAAATAATTTCTTAAGAAATTTATTTAGAGTTATCATAAAAGATGAACTTAAGTAAATAACCAACTAGGGATTAGAAAATTTTAAATTTATCAAATAAATCAATTATTACATAACTCTATCAATTTGGCAAGTGACGATATTTTTATAAATAATTTTTTTTAAGGAAAAAAAAATGACAAAAATGCACTAAAATTGTAAAATAAAGAGAAAAAATAACTAATTCCCACCCCCATACCTAAATTTTGCATTGTCCTCAATGCAAACTCTATGATGCATAAAGTAAAGCAGATAAGAAGTGAAGCACTTACATTTGGTCCGCTGATAAAAATCTGTAATTACCTTTGGTCTGAGGAGGATGAAAACAAAAATTTATTCTTTATTATTTTTTTTCTCTCTTTTTTTTCTTTTTTTTTCTTCTTTTTTTCTTCTTTTTTTTTTGAAAACTGAACAAGAAACTCTCACATGAGAGAAGAATAAATTCTTTTT
>NC_033798.1:120081570-120134651 GCF_001876935.1 Asparagus officinalis | reverse complement strand
AAGAGAGAGGATTCGAAAATATCACACTACTTGGGTAAGCTCGTGAAATGCTCGGTGTGGTGTTCGCATGCAGGCGATATGACGCTGAGAAGGGCGAAGTCCTCCTTGAGCAGATGGCTCTGCGTCCTCGGTTGACGCTCCTGATTTGGAGCGCCTTCTGAGGACCAGGGCCAGCTTGCCTTCCCCGTCTAGTGTTCTCGGCCTGTGTGATGCGTTCAGGCCATTATAGAAAATGGCAGGTTTGGACCCCCTGTCTGACGGGTGTTTGCCGTCAGCTGCTTGAGTTAGTTCTCCCAGGCGGGGAGACGTCACCTGTGGGTCTTGGCATTTGCCGGTTTTGTGTCCGGAGTGGACCCGGCGCTTCTCCGAGGTAGCGTGTCCTAGTGGGACGCCTATGGCGATGCCATCTGGCAGACCGCTTGCCGTCTTGCGCTCGACTCTGGCTTGGCTTGATCGATCCGCGAGGAAGGTGGGCTCCTCCCGTGAACTAGCGGGTTTGGAACCCCGGTGCGGAGGCTTTGAACCGTCTAGAGGTCGGCCTCGGCGCACAGCTCCTGTGACGTATTGCGGGCGGCATTGCCACCGACGGAGGGGAGACAAGTATTCTTTCGTTAACTTGGCCTAGGTCGAACTCGATTTCGAGCGGACTCTAACTGTCGTCCGGCGATAGTAACCTCATCAAATTGAGCCCACCACCAATTTCACCTCGATGAACACAGCTGCTTCCAACTGTGGTACGCCATCTTACTGTAGGTGAAAAATTTGATTCTTCCGAAGAAAGGAGTTTCGTTTGATTTATAAGAAAGCTTATTACAAACTAACAAATCAAAATGTTTACAAACAGAAGGCAGAGCGGAAGGCGCCTCTTTGTTTTTGTTGGCGACTTTAGGTGGCCCTATTAGGGACGCTTCGCTCGATGCGTCGGTCGAGTCTGCGTCCCTTGGACCGTTTTGAATGAGCGTTGCTGGAGCAGCTTCAGTTCGCAGTAGAAGCTCGGGCAATGGAGGTTGGTCTGGCTTGGTTCCGTCCGGCGATCGAGAGCCAGAACTAGGCAGAGGTGCTGTAATGCGCAAGGATTCGCTAACAGGCTTCGGTCTCACTCTTTTTCCTTCCAAGTTTTGCGACTCCCTTCCATCGTGCTGAAAGGGGTTTTAATGAAAGAAGGACAGCTTGACTCTCCTTGAATATGTGGGAGTGATCACATGCCTCTTCAGAGACGTTACGCCCGTTCCTCGGATACATGGAACGAGCGTACATTCCAGGCATTGTAGTTCTATGTCCTGTCACCTACGATGGGAAGGCCCATTCTAGTATGTGAGGCAACAACCGACTGCCTGCAGGTGGCGCAGTGGATTTGGAGCCAGCATTAATGAAGCCGCATTTATGACGTTCGCAGGATCGATGAGTGTCTGTCCGTATCACTTGTACTGTGCGTGACCGCCGTGTGCTTTGCAGCACGAATGCTTTCCTTTCCGGCCAGGAGAGGCGGTGAAGTAGCGTACACAGTACTCGAGTGGAGTCTAGCCAGCTTGCCGAGTGCGCGCGGATCTACCTCCGCAGACTACAGACAACCGAGATGAGTCGCCATTTATAATACTCAGGTTGACTCGACACCCTGTCCCAGCCTTCGCGCTTCAAGCCAGCGCCTGTGCGGCACTGCCGAGCGGACGTTTGACGGTCCCTGGGTTAAACTGTTGCTCTCTCGTCCCTTATTCGGTCGAGAGGGATGGAAGCTCACATCTCAGCACGTGGGGTAGTGGATACCAGCTGGTACTGAACGGTTTTGGGGCTTGCTGCGGATTCGAGCTCCGAAACTCGCCGGCAGGGCGCAAGCTGAGCGGACGAGCAGATTACTCGCCATGCCCTGATCGCACCTGACTCATCGCTGGCCGGAGTCGACCGTTAGCGAACCTGGACCGATAGAGTATAGTGACGTCTCACGACGCGGTTTATGTCCGTGCCAGAGAATTGGGCCGCTGCGAACCTTCTGCGTAGGCAAATTTCCTGCTAGACCCATAGAGGCTATTTTTTACGCGTCTACAATAGCCAGATGCCACCAAAGCTCTAGTGAAATGATGTTTGCTTCGACAACTGTAAGATAGCTCCGGGGGAACGAACCTCACTCTTCTAAACTCCTGAATCACTCGTCATAACATCCGAAATACGAACGTAACCATACGCACGCAATAAGAGGCATGCATTGTCCATTACCGATCATGGAGCAGCAACATCCTCTCGTTCCAACTTCCCTGAAAGCTGGAGAAGGAGAACCAATCCCTCCTAGGGCAAACGTGGTATGAAGCACCCGAATCCAACATCCACTCTGTAGAGTTGCCAACACAAACTGACGGTAGTGCAGATAACGAATAGCCCGAAGAATCCGAATCTGAATCGTTGCCACTAGTCTTGACAACATTCACCTCTGAAGCTTGTACAGCTTTCCCCTTATTCTTCTCGGCTCGATCTAACTTTGGGCATTCAACTTTCCAATGTCCATCCTCTTTACAAAAGGCACACTGATTCCTACGAATCCCACGATGTGCACCTCTAGACCGCGACCTCCTACTTCGGTTTGAACCACGACCTTGAACTACTAATGCATCTCCTCTCATCAGTTCTAGGACTGACCTGTCGAGGGATCCTACAAGCTATTACAAATCACGACAAGAACACAACTTTTTACGTGGTTCACCAAATAGCCTACGTCCACGGGGCAAGGAGGGGGAGATCTACTATTAGAGGGAGAGATATAACTGGCACAACTTTCACAAAACCCTAGGTTCATACATTTATACAAAGGACAAACGGGTGGGCCTTGGTCTGCGTCCGGTTTTTGCTTTGAATGTGCTGCTATCTATTCATGCTAGTGGCCCCCACATCACGTGTGTTCACACCAAAACCCTAAAACCCGTCTCACAAAAAATTTCCAATACCCGCGGAGAAACCAATACCGTACCCTTGACGTCGCATTGTTCTGAAGACAATGACTTTTGAATCACTGCAATCGGACAATCAAGCTATCCGAAATCTGAACTTTTCTCTCTCTCTTTTTTTCTCCCTCCCCTCTTTTATTCTCCCAGGACTATTCATGGTTTACTGTAGCACTAGAAAAAAAATTACAGGTTTCTCATGAATAGAATTTCTTTATAAAGGAATTTTACTTTCAGGTCCTCCTAACATATTTCTATTACAACTTGATCCTCCAAATCCTTTTCTAGATAGAATTTTAATTCATATGGACCTCATGTGGGCCTTGTCTTGGGCTGGACCCACAACAATCTCCACCTCCTACCAGCCCAACAAGGGGGTATGCCAATCTATAACTCCTCAACGGGAGTTCATGCCAGTCAATCACTGACACAACTCAATTTTCTCTCTAGAAACGATCTTCGTTAAAAAAATCTGCTGGATTTTATCTGTGTGAATCTTCTGTTGCTTTAGTTCCTCTTTCTCAATGGCTTCTCTAGGCCAATGATATCTCATATCAATGTGTTTCATCCTGGAGTGGAATGTAGAATTCTTTCTCAAATCAAGAGCACTTTGATTATCAATGAAGATTTGATAATTGTCCTGCTGCAAGCCTAACTCCTGCAGAAATTTCTCAACCAAATCATCTCCTTACCAACTTCTGCATGTGCAATATATCCAGCCTCTGTTGTAGATAAAGCAACACACTTCTGCAACCTAGACTGTCAAGATACTGCTCCTCCTGCAAAAGTGAACAACCAACCATGATGTAGACTTCCTGTGATCGAGATCACATGCCATATCCGCATCTGTAAAACCATATAATATTGTCTTCAAACCTCCAAAACTCAAACACAAGCTGGAACTGCCTTTCAAATATTTTAAGATCCATTTTACACATTTCCAATGAACTTTTCCTGGATTAGAAAGAAACATGCTCACAACGCCAACTGCATGAGCTATATATGCCAAGTGCAAACCATGACATACATCAAACTCCCTACAACTTAAGAGTAAGGAATATTCTCCAACTCACTCTTTTCCTCATTTGTAGTCGGGCAAAACTTTTTGCTAAGCTTCAAATGATCTGCAAGAGGAGTACTGACCTTGACATTTTTTATGTTGAATCTATCAAGTAGCGGTTCAACATATTTCTCCTGTGATAACCATAACTTTCTGGCTTTCCTATACGAGTAATATCCATACCAAGATCCGCTGTGCTGAGCCCAAATCCTTCATGTTAAAATATTTAAATAACTTCTTCTTCAGCCCACCGATTATCTAACTATCCTGACCAACAATCAACATATTGTCCACATAAAGCAAAAGGATAATGAAGCTAGAATCTGAAATTCTCCTGAAATATACGCACGAATCTGCAACTGACCTCTAATAGCCATGATTCAACATGAAAGAATCAAATTCCTGTACTACTCCCTAGGTGGCTGCTTCAAACCATAGAAGCTCTTCTTCAACCTATAAATCATGTGTTCTTTTCCTTTCACTTTAAAACCCTCCTTCTGCTCAATGTAGATTTTCTCCTCAAAATCACCATGAAAGAATGCAATTTTCACATCAAGCTGCTCAATCTTGAGGTCTAAACTGTTGGCCTTATTGTTTTGATGATGTTTAGCAAACAATTTACATCTAATGTTGTTTGTCTAGTGTTTGTATTTTCGTATTTATTCTAGGCAAACAACAATTTACATCTAATGTTGTTTGTCTAGTGTTTGTATTTTCGTATTTATTCTAGGCAAACAACGAGTTGGAGGATGGATTGTTTGTCTAGTGTTTGTATTTTCGTATTTATTCTAGGCAAACAACGAGTTGGAGGATGGATGGAATTAAGCTTTCACGATTATATCCAATGGAGGTTGACGGAATAGTGGAGTGAAGCCTTGCAATTCAAGTTGAAGATCCAAGTTCAAGCTTCATCCGCAAAGTGTACCAAGTCAAGCTTATTGAAATTTTTATTTGTTTCATATTATATTGTGTTTAAGAATATATTGCATAGAATATGCATATTTATGAAAATTTTGTATTTCTAGGTTAAAGACTTCATAACAATATTTTATATCTTTTATCAAGTCTATACAATCATTTCATAAGGTTTCAAAATGTTGTTTAAGTCAAAATATCAATTTTCAGGTTTTTATGTTTTTGAACATATTTGTAAAATGATGATATTTTTTATTTGGGATGTCCTTTTGAAAGCCAGTTTTTGTAGCATGTGTATTATTATGTCTATAATTATTTCCCAAAGTTTTATATTTTTTAGAATTTACTTGATATTTTTAAACATGGTTTTAAAATAAGAAAACTGTTTATAAACCTGAAATTTCATATGTCAGTTTGCGGTCGACCGTCACGGTCAACCGGCTTTGAGTCCAGAGACTCAGGAAGTTTTTCAGAGGCTCCCCCCCCCCCCCCCCCCCGGATGCTCTCGCGGTCGACCGTCACGGTCGACCGTATGTTTTTCTGTCGCCAGATTTGCCTCTGGTGTTGCTCGCGGTCGACCGTGATTTTCCCACGGTCGATCGCCGATCGCCCAACGGTCATATTTTGTACAGAATCAGATTTCTGATTCGTTAGGGTTTCTAGTCTTTTGTTTGGGGTTTTTACTGTTGGTTTCTCTTCCTATATAAACCCCTCAAACCCCCTTGTACCAGAAACAACAATGAGAGTGTTTTAAACAAGTATTAACAAGGGTTTATGTTTAGTTTAAGTTTTGTTTAAAAAGCTTTTAAGCAAATTGAGAGTTTGTTTTGTGAAATCAATTTCACAAAAGCTTGAGGAGATCAACCATTAGTGTTTGAGCATCCAACTATTCTTCCTCTACCTCTTGATCTATTGAGAAGTTTTCTAAACTCTATTTCTAGCTTTATATCTATTTGTTTGATTATCATTTTGTTAAAGCTAGTTTTATATTGAGTTTAAGATTTGATTAATCTCTTTGTTACACACACCCACATTGAGCTTTTAGTATTTACATACATAGTATATTAGGGTTGTGAGAGATTATAACATTGAGTTATGCTTAATTGAGTTCTCACCTTGTATTAGAGAACAAATCATTTGTTGTTACATTGTTAGTGTTATAAAGTTTTCGGTGAGCTAGAAAACCGAGTGTGAGGAGTGAACGTTGATCGGTGAGTGTTGAAAACCGACATTGTGAGTGATTGTGAATGTTGATCGGTGAACGTTGAAAACCGACATTGTGAGGTGTAAACGTTATTCGGGTGAGTGTAGAAAACCCGGTTGTGATAGTGGATTTTTCCCCGGGAGTAGGGAACGGAGACGTAGGACGGAAGGTCCGAACTCCGTGATCATATTGTGTGTTTGCATTATTTATTTATACTATCACTCTTATCTTATTTATGTTTGTTTCACCATTGTGTTAGTATATATATCATTGCATATTTTTTTTATCTATAAGATATATCTTATTGTTCATATTACTTATCCTAACTCACATATCTTGTTGTATTTTATACTTGCTAGAATAACTTGTTAATTAGCTTAAATTGACATCAAATCGGATTAGATTAGCAATAGATCCTAATCACCCCCCTCTAGGGTCTAACATAAACTAGATGCTAACCCCAAGATAACTCTAATAGACGCCATCTTCACAATCGGTGAAAAAATCTCATTAAAATCAATACCCTTTTTTTGACCAAAGCCTTTCACCACTAATCTGGTTTTGTATTTTTAAATCTCTTTGTACCCATCATTCTTTAACTTGAACACCCATTTTTTCTTTAAAGATTTTCTATCCTTCGGCAAATCCACTAACTCATAAGTATTGTTCTTCTCAAGAGACTTCATCTCTTTCTTTATAGTCTGGAACTATTTGTCCTTGTCTTTATGAGTATGCATCTCCTGAAAGCTTTTTGCCCCCCTTATTCTGTCAGCAAAGAATACTTCGAAAGAGAATATCTCATGGATGGTCAATGCTCTCTAGCTGATCTCCTAAGTTGTAGCTCTGCAAACTCCTGTTGCTGGTGATGCTCCCCTACTGAGGAGCCTCCTGCTCGTGATCCTGATCACCGTCTCCCTGCTCTGGTATATGACTGTCATCATCAACATCATCATCATGCATCTGCTCTATATCTGTAGGATGCAACTGTACTGGAGACAAAATAGGTGTCATATCTGGAATCTCACTAGCAACACTCTCTGACTGCTCTGCTCTCTCAAGATCTACAATAGTCTGATCCTCCTGAAAAATCACATTTGCTCGTCTGATAAATCGTCTATTTCTTGGATCCTATAGTTTACAGTCGAACTCATCTTCTCCATAACCAAGAAAGATGCAAGGAACCACTCTATCATTAAGCTTATGTCTCTTCTCTTTCAGAATGTGTGCAAACGTCTTACAACCAAACACCTTCAGATAAGAATAGAAAATATCTTTTTCGGACCAACTCTCTCTAGAATATCAAAATCCAAAAGAACTAAAGGAGACCTGTTGATTATATAGCATGCAGTGCGAACAGCTTCAGCCTAGAAGCTCTTAGGTAACTTCACCATCTTTAATATTCTTCTGACTTTCTCCACAATGGTCCTGTTGTACCTCTCTGCAACTCCATTATGCTGCAGTATATCGGGCTCTGTCCTCTGATGTCGAATACCATATTTGGATCAATAATCTCTAAACTCAATAGAAGTGTACTCTCCTCCATTATCGGTGTGCAAACACTTCAACTTCTTTCCTGTCTGCATTGTAGGCGTCAAAAAATGCTGAAAGATATCCAAATACAGCTCAAGAGGAAATCATCCAAAAAGGCAGAAGAACACAAGTCTTTACTGTCTCGCACACGAGACAGACTTGACTGTCTCGCCGTGCGAGACAGTCTTTACTGTTCTGCGCGTGCGGACAGTCTTCACTGTCTCGCGGCGAGACAGACTTTTACTGTCTCGCGCCCGCGAGACAGTCTTTGCTGTCTCGCCCACGCGAGACACGCATTGCTGTCTCGCCGTGCGAGACAGAATTTACTGTCTCGCACGTAAGACAGCTTTCAGATGGTCAAAATACCTTTGCAACTGCCCTACACATGGCCATTAACTGTTCAAGATCGTGGGAAACGCGTGGGCGAGAATCACGTGGATAACTGCCAAAATAATAGAGTTTGAAAGGTGGGAAGGCAGTTAATATGAAAACTGCCTGACGGTTACTGTTTCCGAGATAGCGTTTACTGTCTCGCGGGCCGAGACAGCAAACACTGTCTCGCCCGTCGAGACAGCAAAAGCTGTCTCGCGAACCTGTTTTCTGCCAACTGTTCTTGGAGGTTATAAATACCCTCCTAAGGCCATTTTTCCAGGGGGCTGATCATTGTGAGCACTTCAGAGCAATCCAGAGCAATCCAAATCAGAGAGAGAGCAGAGGTGCTGATCTTACGGCCAATCCTTGAAATTGAGCTTTGACTTGATTTCAAGAAGAACGACTATCTTACATCGATAAGATATCGTTTCAATTTCTCACTTCGATAAACGAAGTCAGAATCATAAACCCCTCACGGTTCAATCAGAATCTATGACTTGGTGGTCCACGAGTCAAAGCGCTCCCGGCACAGGCAAAGATCCCACGAAAGCAGTGATCCAAACAACGATCCTGCGTTTATTTTCTCAAGAGTTGTAATTTTCTTTTTGTTGTGTAAAAGAGTCTTATAAAAAGGCTGTTTTCTTTGAATTTATTGTAATCGACCGAAGATATAATGAATTCGACAACAAATTCGACTTTTGGCGAAAACAAACTGGCGACCACAGTGGGAGCCAACGATCTCGCTGCCGAGACCGTCATGTCGCAGCCGATCAAGATTCCAGTTGAATCCATGGTCGAATACGAATTCGACCAAACCAAGTTTGAGGAATATCTCTCATCATCCTCTTCAAGATCTTCATTATCTCGCAAGTACAAGAAGATCTCACAATTGAGGAAGACTTACATGCCAAAGAAGGCACAAAATGAAGATTCTCGCTTGATTGTTGCTGAGAATTTCACTCGCAATACCTCTGCTCACAATGGCTCTTATCTAGTTAAAGAGTCATCGAATCAAAGCCCGCCGGCATTGACGAAAAGAGCTCGTCAGAGACAACGTCAACGCCGTGCTCGCCAAATGGCTAAAGCCTTGGAACAAACCGACGGGGTTCGTTACCACGCGGACCTAGAGTCGAGGAGACATCGAGTGGTTCAGTTGTCTCAACAACCAATCACTCGTATCTCTGCTAAAACAACGACGGATGAATGGACTATTATCAAAAAGACTCGTTCGACCCTCAAAGAACGTATACAAAAACGTCGTGCAAAAGCTGCTAATGCCCATGCTCTCTCACAACAAAGACGAGAAAAGAGAAAGGAAATGGTGACCAAAGAATCACCAAAACTTCGTCAAGTTTGGATTCCAAAGTCTGGACTTATGCAAAATCAGCATTCGGAGCCCGTTAAGACCCCATACCCGCAAATGGGTGGTTTCAGACGTGCGACTCCCAACATAACCTTGGATCGCTCAAAAACAAAAATAAATTGTCCTGAGAATGCCAACAAGGTTTTATACCCCCAGAAGAAGACGCATTCACCAAATGATATCGTCATACCTGGGAGATCATACCAACAGACGATACGATTTTTTGGCAATCATACCGATGAATCGTATTATCAAGTTGAAGTTGTGAATAATTTTCGAAAGAGAGTTATTCGAGAGATAAACTCTCGTTGTTCCTGTGCGCGACTCGTTAAAACAGCATTATCAGAATGTGACTGTTTCAAACGAGAAGTCATCCCACGAAAAGTCTCTGTATTATCGAAACCTAAGCCGAGACATTTCCGCAAAAGAAGAGCAGCTGTCCAAAATGATGAATTCCCTGAAGTCACCATCAACGTGGCTGATAGAAGAAAGTCTAAACAGCATTCAAGTGACTCAAATCCCGACTTTTCCCCGAAAGGAAAAGTCAATCCAAGAATTGCTCAAAGGATGTCTCGACTCCAATTAGGAGCTATCAGACGCAGAGACTACAAGAGAATGCAAGAAGGAATGTCCTCGGAGGATGAATTCTCGGACACTTATTCTGCAATCGCTTCTGATGATACAATGTCTAGCACAGGACAAATCAGAGAAGTATTCACAATCACTGCTGATCAGTTCACTCAAATACTTCAGGAAGCTCTAGCCAAACAACGTGAAGAAATTAGAGCTGAAGTGAAGACAGAAATGAAGTTGGCTATCCAACAAATGAGAGAACTGTTAACTCAACAGCCTCAACCTCCTGAGTCCAATCAGCGATTTGAATCCAGCCACCACACTCGGAATGTTGTAGATGACAGTGATCCAGAGGTGGATGAAGTCATTATGGCTGATACACCTCCCAATGGCAATAACGCTGGGGGTGGTTTAACGGATCCTCCCAATAACGATATTGGGGGTGGTTCAATAGCACCTCTCACTGGGGGTGGTCCAATTATCTTTACTCGACATCATTCAGAAAGAAATGAAGACGATGACGGGAAAATGCAAAAACTTGAAGACAAAATCAATGCTTTGATGACGGCTCAAGAAGTTAAGAAGACGGGTATTCCATGTCCTTATCCGAGGGAATGGGATTCAATACCATACCCGACCAAATTCAATCTGATTAACTTCACACCGTTTGAAGGGAAGAGTTCGCCGATTCAACACTTGATTTATTTCAAGTCTCATTTGGGCATAATCTCTGGAAACGAGGCCTTAATGATCCGGTCATTCGTTGGCACCCTTCGTGGGCCCGCCTTCGATTGGTACCGACGGCTCAAGCCAGGGAGCATCAATTGCTGGGATGACATGGAAAGTTTGTTCCTCAGCAACTTCTTCGATGATGACACCGAAGTGTCAATCGGAATCCTTTTGGATGAGAAGCAAAAAGACGGAGAGTCAGTCGACAATTTTGTCAAGCGTTTCCGTAACATGGCGATGAATTGCAGAGATCCTATTACAGAGGAGTTCATCCTGCAAACATGCCACAATAACCTCTCCATCGATGTCTTGGAAGCTTTGGGGGTTGAGCCGTCCACAACTTGGAAGGAGTTAAAATTTCGTGGCGAACAAGCTGAACACTTTCTTAAAAGAAAGGAAGCTGAGAAAGGCCAACAAATGACATCTGCAATCATTGGGAACGCAACTTTCGATCCGAAGTTTCAAAAAGAATATTCATTCGAAGAGGATGAAGCTCCAGCCATATTGGAATACCTCCTCGCTAATGACAAAATCGAGCTACCACCTATTAAAGATCAGGATGGAGCTAAGATGATTACGGATCCAAATTACTGTGCGTACCACAGAAGGATTCTTCATCCCACCGAAATTTGCTTTGGACTCAAAAACAAAATCCAAGCCTTAATTGACTCCGGCGTCATAACGGCCAAAGAAGTCGAGTAAAGACGACCATATTACTCCATCGGATACACGAGTATAAACTGTTTTCCCCAACTCCATTGGGTACACGAGTATAAACTGTTTCCCCTCACTCCGAAAAGTATACGAGTATAAACTGCTCCTCGATACTCCAAAAGGTATATGAGTCTAAACTATTTCCTTTCCTTAACGGGAAGTTCCTGGAGAATCCTATATTCTTAAGGATAACCCGAACATATGACTGAGGTTAACGTACTCCTCGTTATACCCAGTTTTACAAAGAAAGCTGGGGGTCGATAATTCATGTAATGGGAAGTTCCTGGAAGAATGTTAAATATAATATTCTTAGGGATAACCCGATTATTATGGACAGAATGATAAATACTAAGCTCCTATTATGATTTTCGAACACTCTTTTGCTGAGATGAGATTCGATCACTTCGTTAGATCAATCTTCCCTCACAAAACCCATTTGGTCAAACCTTTAAACAGTTAGGACCGAAGCCAAAATCCCCTCTCGATTCGTTCCATGAACGAGAGGTCCACAAATTGAACGATCAAACCTTTAAACAGTTAGGATCGTCTTAAATACCCATTTGGTCAAACCTTTAAACAGTTAGGACCAAAACCAAAATCCCCTCTCGATTCGTTCCATGAACGAGAGGTCCACAAATTGAACGATCAAACCTTTAAACAGTTAGGATCGTCTCAAATTCCCATTTGGTCAAACCTTTAAACAGTTAGGACCAAAGCCAAAATCCCCTCTCGATTCGTTCCATGAACGAGAGGTCCACAAATTGAACGATCAAACCTTTAAACAGTTAGGATCGTCTCAAATTCCCATTTGGTCAAACCTTTAAACAGTTAGGACCAAAGCCAAAATCCCCTCTCGATTCGTTCCATGAACGAGAGGTCCACAAATTGAACGATCAAACCTTTAAACAGTTAGGATCGTCTCAAATTCCCATTTGGTCAAACCTTTAAACAGTTAGGACCAAAGCCAAAATCCCCTCTCGATTCGTTCCATGAACGAGAGGTCCACAAATTGAACGATCAAACCTTTAAACAGTTAGGATCGTCTCAAATTCCCATTTTGGTCAAACCTTTAAACAGTTAGGACCAAAGCCAAAATCCCCTCTCGATTCGTTCCATGAACGAGAGGTCCACAAATTGAACGATCAAACCTTTAAACAGTTAGGATCGTCTCAAATTCCCATCTTGGTCAAACCTTTAAACAGTTAGGACCAAAGCCAAAATCCCCTCTCGATTCGTTCCATGAACGAGAGGTCCACAAATTGAACGATCAAACCTTTAAACAGTTAGGATCGTCTCAAATTCCCATCTTGGTCAAACCTTTAAACAGTTAGGACCAAAGCCAAAATCCCCTCTCGATTCGTTCCATGAACGAGAGGTCCACAAATTGAACGATCAAACCTTTAAACAGTTAGGATCGTCTCAAATTCCCATCTTGGTCAAACCTTTAAACAGTTAGGACCAAAGCCAAAATCCCCTCTCGATTCGTTCCATGAACGAGAGGTCCACAAATTGAACGATCAAACCTTTAAACAGTTAGGATCGTCTCAAATTCCCATCTTGGTCAAACCTTTAAACAGTTAGGACCAAAGCCAAAATCCCCTCTCGATTCGTTCCATGAACGAGAGGTCCACAAATTGAACGATCAAACCTTTAAACAGTTAGGATCGTCTCAAATTCCCATCTTGGTCAAACCTTTAAACAGTTAGGACCAAAGCCAAAATCCCCTCTCGATTCGTTCCATGAACGAGAGGTCCACAAATTGAACGATCAAACCTTTAAACAGTTAGGATCGTCTCAAATTCCCATCTTGGTCAAACCTTTAAACAGTTAGGACCAAAGCCAAAATCCCCTCTCGATTCGTTCCATGAACGAGAGGTCCACAAATTGAACGATCAAACCTTTAAACAGTTAGGATCGTCTCAAATTCCCATCTTGGTCAAACCTTTAAACAGTTAGGACCAAAGCCAAAATCCCCTCTCGATTCGTTCCATGAACGAGAGGTCCACAAATTGAACGATCAAACCTTTAAACAGTTAGGATCGTCTCAAATTCCCATCTTGGTCAAACCTTTAAACAGTTAGGACCAAAGCCAAAATCCCCTCTCGATTCGTTCCATGAACGAGAGGTCCACAAATTGAACGATCAAACCTTTAAACAGTTAGGATCGTCTCAAATTCCCATCTTGGTCAAACCTTTAAACAGTTAGGACCAAAGCCAAAATCCCCTCTCGATTCGTTCCATGAACGAGAGGTCCACAAATTGAACGATCAAACCTTTAAACAGTTAGGATCGTCTCAAATTCCCATCTTGGTCAAACCTTTAAACAGTTAGGACCAAAGCCAAAATCCCCTCTCGATTCGTTCCATGAACGAGAGGTCCACAAATTGAACGATCAAACCTTTAAACAGTTAGGATCGTCTCAAATTCCCATCTTGGTCAAACCTTTAAACAGTTAGGACCAAAGCCAAAATCCCCTCTCGATTCGTTCCATGAACGAGAGGTCCACAAATTGAACGATCAAACCTTTAAACAGTTAGGATCGTCTCAAATTCCCATCTTGGTCCACGTGGCCACTAACTGTTCAAGAACGTGGGAAACGTCGTGGGCGAGAATCACGTGGATAACTGCCAAAATAACGGAGTTTGAAACGTGGGAAGACAGTTAAGATGAAAACTGCCTGCGGTTACTGTTCCGCGAGACAGTGTTTACTGTCTCGCGGGCCAAGACAGTCTTTACTTCGCGGGCCGAGACAGCAAACACTGTCTCGCCCGTCGAGACAGCAAAAGCTGTCTCACGAACCTGTTTTCTGCCAACTGTTCTTGGAGGTTATAAATACCCTCCTAAGGCCATTTTTCTAGGGGGCTGATCATTGTGAGCACTTCAGAGCAATCCAGAGCAATCCAAAGCAGAGAGAGAGCAGAGGTGCTGATCTTACGGCCAATCCTTGAAATTGAGCTTTGACTTGATTTCAAGAAGAACGACTATCTTACATCGATAAGATATCGTTTCAATTTCTCACTTCGATAAACGAAGTCAGAATCATAAACCCCTCACGGTTCAATCAGAATCTGTGACTTGGTGGTCCACGAGTCAAAGCGCTCCCGGCACAGGCAAAGATCCCACGAAAGCAGTGATTTAAACAACGATCCTGCGTTTATTTTCTCAAGAGTTGTAATTTTCTTTTTGTTGTGTAAAAGAGTCTTATAAAAAGGTTGTTTTCTTTGAATTTATTGTAATCGACCGAAGATATAATGAATTCGACAACAAATTCGACTTTTGGCGAAAACATGCATCTCCACTATGGTATGAAACTGCTGGAAGACTGAAAACACCTGGTCCTTTATCCTCAATAAGAAGACCCACATCCTCCACGATGTATCATCAATAAATATGATAAAATACTTATTGACACCCAAGGACTCCACCTCAATAGGACCACAAACATCAGAATAAATCAAATCTAGGATATTATATTTTCTTTTAGAATGCTTACTAAAAAAACTCTATGTTGTTCGCCAAACAAACAATAATCATAAAAGGTGAGTGACGAACCTTTGGCAAAGAAAATGAGAGACTTCTTTGCCAATATCTGTAATCCCTTATTACTCATGTGCCCGAGCCTCCTATGCCACAAACTGAGAGTGTCATCGTCTTGAGCTACACTCAAAGAATCATATGAAGCCTTTACTTGAGTCTTATATAAATTGTAACATATACTTCCTCTAGCCACCATAAGAGAGTATTTGGTAATTTTACATTTTCCTCCACCAAATTGAATTTCATATCTCATTAGGTCCAAAATAAAACCCGAAATCAAATTGAGCCGCAAATTGAGAACATGCCGCACATTCTTCAAGATCAATGTACATTCGGTATCTGTCTGCAAGTGTATATCACTAAGTATCTTCGAGTAGCTGGTATTGCCCAACTTCACATTGTCGAAGTCACATGCTTTATACGACGTGAAAATGTCTCGATTGGAGATAGCATGACATGTAGCTCTTGTATCCCCTATCCACTAAGAATTCTGACTTATAACATGCATACAGTCTTCTTCTCTGCAAATGAGAATACCATCGGTATTAGGCAAAATAGTTGTAGTGTCATTATCAGCTTTCTTCTTCTCATCTTTCTTTTCATCTTTGTTCCCAGCTTGCTCTTTCTTCAATGCCAGACAAAGTCATGAAAATAGTCATGTTTGTAGGGAAAATTGCAAAGAAAAGAACAAAGAAAATTGATTTGTATTCCTTTGATTCTGATTACAATTTGATTACAAAAGAGAAGAGAACGAATTTGATTCTCTCCTTTGTTTAAAACTGAGTTCTTCACGGTGGCGATGGAGTGCCTCCCACGAATGCTTGCGTCGAGTTTGCTCTCCGTTGACGATCCGCACGTCTTGATTCACTGGAACGATGTCTTCTCCTCACGATTTGACGTTGTGGAGAACTTGCGTGGCAAGTTTAAAACTCTTGATGAGTTGATAACTCTGATCGAGTTTGAACTCTTAAAAAAGAGTTGATTTGAACCGAAAGTTCGGTTGATAAGCCAAGGATCAAAGCTCTCTGTTGTCGAAGTTGAAGATAATCTTCGTTGGAGGATGATGCCGATCCCCTCAAAAGCTCGCCCAATGATCTCCCCTGTTGCTGCCAATTCTCAGCTCCAAAAAGCCAGCCTTCAATGGTCTATTCCAGCCAAGAAAAATCAAACCCTTTAACTCAGTTGAGTTTACTCACTTTTATAGGGGATTAAGGGGGTGTAACTGCCCTCTAAATCCGCTCCTAAGTGGGCGTGATTTCCTCAGATCGTGGGGAAAAACGGTTCTGAAACCATTCGACTCATATTTGAATGAGTCAAACGCCCACGTTGGCGTTCAGGACCCTAACCTCACGTCTTAGGATTGAGACGCGAGGTTGGGGCATTTTGATGTTGTAACGCGGGTCCGACTCCAGCGTTTTGATGTTGTAACGCGGGTTCGACCCTCGCGTTTTGATGTTGTAACGCGAGTTCGACCCTCGCGTTTTGATGTTATAACGCGGGTTCGACCCTCACATTTTGATGTTGTAACGCGGGTTCGACCCTGGCGTTTTGATGTTGTAACGCGGGTTCGACCCTGGCGTTTTGATGTTGTAACGTGGGTTCGACCCTCACGTTTTGATGTTGTAACGCGGGTTCGACCCCAGCGTTTGATGTTGTAACGTGGGTTTGACCCTCGCGTTTTGATGTTGTAACGCGGGTTCGACCCTAGCGTTTTGATGTTGGCACACGGGGAAGACCTCCGCGTCTTGTCTTGAAGAGATTATCACAAAGTAATCTCTTTTGTCATAGCGTTGCAAAGATCATTGTCTTGTAATCTTCGTCTTGGCTCCTTGAGAATATGAGAGTCGTCAGATTGTAACTCCCGATGTTGATTGTGAATGCTGTTGAACTAGAGCTCTCATCGGTTGTCGTGAAGGTCGTCAGATTGTAACCTTCAGCGATCTACGTGAAAGTCTTCAAATTGTAGCCTTCTGGAAGTCGTCAGATTGTAACTTCCATCATCGGTGTTTGATGGAGGATAAACTATCTATTGTGATTTTTAGACAGCCTACACCTGGCTTTCCATAATAAAAACAACCTCTCCCTTTAGACTTTGATCTGTCCTTGAATGTTCCATGACCTCTGGACTGGTCCCTATACCTGCTCCTGCCCCTGTTCTCCGTGACAAGTGCCCGTGAGTTATTTGTGCTGGTAGACTTCCTCTGAGTCTTCTCATTGAATAAACTACTAGTAATCATACTCATCGATAACATACTATCTAGAGCTGCATTGATGACTGTCACAACCAGTGTCTCCCAACTATCTGGCAAAGAACTCAATAGCAATAAAGTCTGTAGCTCATCATCGATAATCATCTTCATTAGCTAACTGATTAATCAAACTATTGAACTCATTCAAGTGCGCTGCTATGTTGCTTCCTTCTTTGAATTTTAAGTTCACCAACTACCTCATAATAAATGCATTGTTTCCCGCGGTCTTCTGCTCGTAGAGATCCTCAAGTTTCTTTCAAAGAGACTTCATATTAGTCTCACCCGATACATGATGAAACATACTAACGTCGATCCACATATGAATATAACTAATCGTCTTTCTGTGTTATTTCTCCCATTTTTTATCAGTCATCTTTTCTAGCTTGGCTTCATCTCTCTCAATAAGGTCATGTAAATATTTACAATATAGAATATCTTCCATCTTAGAATTCTATACTTGCCAAATGGAACTATCTAATTTCATCATTGTGTCAAAACTCTCCATCTTTTTCATCCCAAAGCACGCCTCAAACTAGTGCTCTGATACCACTTGTTAGAGATTTTATGGAGATTAATCTGCGGAATTAAACACTAAATGAATAACGATACCAATAAAAATACCACAAGCAAGCAAATACCAAGATTTAACGTGGTTTAGCAAATTATGCCTACGTCCACGGGGCAATCCAGAGAGAAATATTTCTCTATGAATCTAGAGTACAATCCCTCCAAGTTACACCTGAACTTGAGGATTAAATCACAAGAGAAAGATACATTGTTACCTTTACGGCACCAGAACCTAAAACTCATCTCACCAAAAATCTCTAACACCCGCGGAGAAACCAACACCGTACCATTGATGGCGTCGTCGTTCTGAAGACAATGACTTTTAAATCACTACAATCGGACAACCGAGCTCTCCGGAATATGAACTTCTCTCACTTTTTCTCTCTCTCTCCCCTCTTTTCTTCTCTCCTGTTACTATTCACGGTTTACTATAGTTTAGGTTTCTCATGAATAGAATTCCTTTATAAATGAATTTTATTTTCAGGTCCTCCAAACCTATTCCTATTACAGCTTGATCATCTGAATTATCTTTTAGATAGAATTTTAATTCATGTGTACCTCATGTGGGCTTTATCTTGGGCTAGACCCACAACATTAAACTGGATTAGTGGTAGAATCCAAAGTCAGAATCAGCTTTCTGAACTATATTCCTTAATCCTACTATATTTAGTATTACTATTTTACAAGTTATTATTGTTACTTTCTAGATTCAAATGAACCTAGGAGATTGATACGTGACGTAGGCATCACTATTCTTCAAGTAACATTTTTCTCGCTAGCAATGACATGCATACTTTGAAGTAGTTCAAACTTCAAACTACAGAGCTGTTCCTTGTTCCTTTCAAGGGATTGAGATCACAGCTGTGTGTGATAACTTATCTTTTATTCATCATCTTTTATTTCCTATCATGACATAAGAGTATACATTGTATCTATTCATTGAGGCCAAATTTGCTATTCATGCTTTTGGTGTGCATGTGAGAAGTTAGGCTTTGTACCAAATGTTAGAGATCATTTTTTGCACATAAATGACTTGACTATCGCAATCATTTGCGCATGGAAGAATAAGAAGCTTGCCTTTTATGCATACCTATGATTCTGCATGCCTTGATGTTGTTGAATAATGCCATTAACTTTTTTGTAGGAGTTCTACCTGAAAAAAACTTTTTTAGAAGAGAGTAGGCATCACATCCTCTACAATCCTTGGTAGCAGAAAATCATACAAATAAACATATTAGTATGGTGACATCATTAGATTTTGTCACAAATCGGAGTCCACTGATAAAGCATGTCGTGTATATATAGCACAATTTGCAAATCTACACATACCCAAACGACGTAACATAATTGAAATTCAACGACATCAAGTGTTGATTGCAACCAAGAAAACACTATTACTTAACTTACTTTTCTAGTTTTATTTTCGAAGATACATTCCTTGAATGAAATCTTTCTAAGTTTTGAGTGCACAATATCTTTTAAATGTTCTGAAATTAGGGTCAATCTGATATTACTGTATCTTAATTATAATAAGTTGCTTATTAATTGAAGCTTACAATAGGTTACTTATAAAATAGCTTATAGAAGCAACTTATATAAGCTGCTGAAATTAGCAGTTTGGTAAATAAATATCAAATATGTTTAAACAACAGGTAAGGTATTTGGTAGAATTGTGCTTAATGATTATTGTTAAAAGATAAAAGATATATATGATATACAAACTAAAAAAAAAGCAGTAGCTGCTTTTAGAAGATTTCCCATACTGCTTCTAAAAGCAACACATCTTTAAAAGCAGAAACAGTTTTAATAAGCATGTCTAAAAATTTTCATCAAACGCTATTTTTAATTGCTTCTTAAAAAAATAAGCAGAAACACCCTAAAAAAGCTAATACCAAAATGGTCCTTAGGGCCAGTTTGATATTGTTAGAGCTTATAATAAGTTGCTTATAAAAATAACTTACTGAGCAACTTATAGGAGCTGCTAAAAATAACAGTTTGGTAATCAAACAAAAAAAAACTATTTAAAAAGTAGCTAAGATGTTAGGTAGAACTATGCTTAATTAATGATCATTATTAAAAGATACAAGGAATATATGATATACAAACTAAAAAAGTAGAAATTGATTTTAAAAGCATCTCAGACTGCTTTTAAAGTCACTGTAGGCGTCAAAAAATGCTGAAAGATATCCAAATACAGCTCAAGAGGAAATCATCCAAAAAGGCAGAAGAACACAAGTTTGGGATGCCTCGCATGCGAGACAGTCTTTACTGTCTCGCCAGGCGAGACAGCATTCTCTGTCTCGCAGGCGAGACAGCATTCTCTGTCTCGCCCGCGAGACAGCATTCTCTGTCTCGCCCATGAGACAGTTTTCAAAGAAGTTAGAAACCACTTTATAACCGCCGACACGTGGCCACCAACTGTTCAAGAACGTGGGGAACGTCGTGGGCGAGAATCACGTTGATAACTGCCAGAATAACGGAGTTTAAAACGTGGGAAGACAGTTACAGCAAGAAACTGTCAAGAATATTCGTTTTCCAAGATAGTATTTACTGTCTCGCTGGGCGAGACGTTCTTGAGCTTCCGGCAATCCCTTGATATTCAGGCTTTGACTTGATTTTAAGAAGAACGACTATCTTACATCGATAAGATATCGTTTCAATTCTCACTTCGATAAACGAAGTCAGAATCATAAACCCCTCACGATTCAATCAGAATATGTGATTTGATGGTCCACGGGCTAACGCACCCCCGGCACAGGCAAAGATCCCACGCAAGCAGTGATCCATACAACGATCCTGCGTTTGTTTCCTAAGAGTTGTAATTTTCATTTTGTTGTGTAAGAGAAGTCTTATAAAAAGGCTATTTCTTTTGAATTTATTGTAATCGACTGAAGATATAATGAATTCCATGACAAAACCAACTTTTGACGCAAACAGTCACCCCTTTAAAAGTGGAAGCAATTTCAATAAGCATGCTAAATTATTTTCACAAAACACCATTTCTTGCTACTTCTTAAAAATAAAAAAGCAAAGACACCCAAAAAACAATACTAGATTGATCCTTAGTCCCCCAACAAAATTTTCACTCAACTACTAATTAGAAACTAGTTCAGAATATGAAGATTTGGGGACTAACTTCAAAGCACGTAAAAGATTTTGAGGACTAATTTGAAAATATCAAAATACGGGGAACTCCCTTCAAGGTAATGAATTGGCAATTTCGATTTTATCTTCAAATAATCCGAATTAGGTATTGGGTCAGACTTCAACCCTACATCTAATCGGGTCGGGTTCGCGAGACCCGAAATCGAATATGTCTTGGGTCGGATCCGGGTTAAGTAGACCGTAACCGAACCCACTGGGCTTTTCTTGGCATACAAGCACGCACTATTTTCTCCTCCAATCTCCAAATTCCAACCCCTAAAATTGAAGCCCCCGTTATTTTTTAATCCTTCTCTCTTCTCGATCTCTCAAAAACCCTAAAAATCTAAACTAATCGGTAAGCTTTCTCTTCACTTCGATCAAATTGCTGCACTTCAATTCGTCGATGTTATAAGATTCGATCGATTAGGGTTTTGTTGTTGTTGTGGGTTTTTAGGGAAATGGGGAACCAAGATCTGGTCGATGTTCGAGCATCAAAGGGAGGATTCAGCTTCGATCTGTGCGTGAGAAATGAGATGCTGATTAAGAAAGGGATGCAGCCTCCAACCTTCAGAAAGACTGGGACCACCATCGTCGGTCTCATATTCAAGGTTAGCATCACTTTATTTAATCTTGTTTTCTTACAGATTTGGATATCTCAGTTTGTAAAAAAATTGATTCTTTTTTTGAATATTTTGTTTTTGGGTGCAATAAAAAAACCAATTATGGTGGATGAAATTGAACAAGTTACATCCTAGGAGTAAAAGGGCACACTGAATCTAGCTTACGATGAGGTTACTTATTGTAATTTTGTGCTTTTTATCGTGATTAGTGAGGTGTTTGTATCACTCATTGAAACATCTTGTTGTTTGGTTGCTTGTTGTTGGAGTCACTATGCATCTTTGATAGTGTTTATTTACTACTGTTGTTGTAGCTGCATAATACTATTTGCCTTGCTAGCTTTTGAGAGCACATTACCAAGCTGTTAAGAATGCATAGTTCTAGTTTAATCCTCTTTTCAAAATTTGTCTGAAAGGGGAAAAACTTGCCATGTATGTTATTATTTAGAAAATTTGATGTGGAAGCACTATTCCACATACCCCAATATGTTGTTGGGAACTTGGAATAATGCTCGGTTCAGATGCAGCCCCAGCTACACCACAAGTCATCGCAGTTTGTGTGACAACATGTTGTGATGTGAAAACATTTGACCGAACAATAGATTGAAAGTGGGGGAGGCATCAAACTTGATAGTTTAGTTAATTATTTTATTTCTGTACCCTCTTTTAAAAATTTTGGTAGTAAGTAGAAATTTGGGCATGCATTTGTTTAGCTGGTCCCTTTTGAATATTTATTCGGGTGGTAAATATAACTTAGTAGTTGAAAATGCGTCATAGTGTCTGGATTATGCTGCTGAGCTGTTGCAACTTCACCATCAATCATTATGAATGAGCGTATATTTTCTAATGTTCTTTTAGTATCTATTTAAATGAGAAAACCTTGCAGGTCATGTTATTATTATAATAAATCTGATGCAGTGACATTAGTACACATTATCTAGAAATGTATTGAAACTGCAATCTATTCAGATGCAGCTCAAAGCCTCAAACCATGACAAACACCTCTTATTTTGTTATCGCAATTTCGCAACTACATGTTCAGATGCAAAACATCCAGCCAAACAAATTCTGTAAAATGGCGTAGACAGCGAACCAAGCACCATTTTTTTTGGCTTGAAGTGAAGTTGAGAGAGCACAATAATTATATGAAAATTAAATAGTTCATTTTTTGACTGGATACATATTAGTAAGCATTATAATTCTAAAGATATTACCTTTTCTGCGCTGCATGTGCAGCCTGTATTTATTTCTTCCCATGTGCTTGTATGCACACTAGCAGAGAAGATAGTCCATAGTCTTTGACTCCGAGCAAAACTGCTATGTACAACTCCCCATGTTAGGAATCAACACATGGAAAAAGTAAAGTCACGTTAAAAACCATCTGCAGACAAGAGGTTGGTTTCACAAACTTGTAGCACAGAAGCTACATGGTTTACCTAAAACCGGCAAACCTCCATAGGTAACGTCTAGAAGATCCCTCTACTAGAGAGAAAATTACTAATAAATGGGCGTACATCTGATCCTGACTGGTACAAATAATAAGGGTGGACAACTCATCCTCACTGGATCTTTTAAATGCAATTGCCAAATGAATCACCAATTGCCAATATGAAAAGCTCTTAACAAATACAAGAAATTTCATTTTACAGACCATGTTTATACAAGAGAGAGCACATAGAAAGAAGGGTAATATATACTAAAAGAGGATCCTCTCTTACTAGCAATGTGCTATCATCTTGAAAATTTCTTTTATATATCTCTCTATGACTATCAATGGAATAACCATCCATACATTGATGAAAACCGCCATCAATAATCAAAGAGTAGGAAGAGCCATGGGTTGCCAGTGCTTTTTCTCCAAACATGCACATAAATATAAGTGGTTTTCATAGAATCTCAACATGATTTTAGAAGATTATGTTTCTTAAGAACTCCAATGAGATTTAAATTTATATTTTTGGAGACTCTTAATTAGATTAGAAAACTTTGTTTTCTGATTGAACTGAGTGCAAGACATGTCGATCAATCTTCATCTTTGTTTGCATTCAACTTGATCATAGTTAAAATTTTTAAAATGTGCCAGTAAAAATTTGGTCAATTAATTTTGATCCAATTTGATAGTCAGGCAGTTGATTGCTGGTGGTTTACCTTTGGCAATGCCCTTAGGACTGAAATGATAGATCTTACAACAATTGTTGCTTGTCAAACAAAAGGAAGAAGCTTAGTGGCAAACCAAGTAGTTAGCATAATCACCTTCCGAACAGGGGTGGTGTTATTTCTGCTGCCAATTTCAAGCAGAACATATAAGAGATGACTCACTTTCCTGTTGGGCCACATTGATTCCCAAGCTTTCCCTTTTACAAGTGAAAACTAAAGCACTAAGAGAGTTAATTTAGGTTTAAAAAAAATTTCCATAGGACTTGTTGATTGAACTTCTGAAGACTGCCTATTCAATTCACTACTGAAGCTGGTTGTCAGGCTTTGTCTACCATTTTTAAGCTGACTCGTAGCTAAGTTCCTTTTGTTTCACCTTTTTATAGAAAGTTTCTTGTCATATCTCTACCTAGAACTTGTAATCCCTATTATTACACAATCAGCCCAGCAGAATGCTCCAATGGTAAACTGCTAATTGGTAACCGGCACAATTGGAGATGTAAAGTGGGGCACATATGGGACAAATTACTACCCCCAGCCCAAACTGAAAAAATAAAATAAGGAAAAAGAATTAGAGAATAGTACGCATGCAAGTCGCACATCTGCACGCATGCTCACACTCACTGAAGAGACTTTACCCTCATTATCCTATCTGTTTTAATACCATAATATCAATTTTTATTTCAGGATGGAGTTATTCTTGGAGCAGATACTAGGGCCACAGAAGGACCTATAGTTGCTGATAAGAATTGTGAGAAGATCCATTATATGGCTCCTAACATTTACTGTTGTGGAGCAGGAACAGCTGCCGATACAGAGGCTGTAACAGGTTTGTTCTTGAATGTGCATTGGTGCCTTTTGTTTGGATTTGCAGAATTACATGGCTCCTAATATGTGAATTGTAACTTCGTTGACATTAGCAGGGTATTCATTTTTTGTTATGACATTAGTAAAATAATAAAAAAGAAGTAACCTTTTTTTTGTTTGGAAGATATGGTCAGTTCTCAGCTGCAGCTGCATCGCTATGCAACTGGACGAGAATCAAGGGTTGTTACTGCTCTTACCCTCTTAAAGTCGCATCTTTTCAGGTGAATTGCTTTGCATTCGGCGAAGTGGGTTTCATTTTACTTTTCCCTTTGCTATTTGTCAACATTAAGATAACAGTTTTATGTATTTATTACATTTTTAAATCCCTTGCAGCTATCAAGGTCATGTCAGTGCTGCCCTGGTCCTTGGAGGAGTTGATGTCACTGGACCACATTTGCACACTGTGAGTAAATTCTTGCGAGATTTTTTTGGGCTACTTATAAGATGTGCAATACTCATTTGCCTGCATACGCAGGTATATCCTCACGGTTCCACTGACACTCTTCCATTTGCGACAATGGGATCAGGTTCACTTGCTGCTATGGCTATTTTTGAATCAAAATTCAGAGAAGGCTTAGAAGTAAGTTAGAATGTGCATGAGATTTGTTTTCTTATTCTGCTAGAGATAGCTACTATGGTATGTATGATTAATGATCACTCTTTATTTACTTATATGTTTTGTCCCGAGCTGGTGTAGTTTCTGTTAGGATTTCTTTTTTCTTTCTAATTTTTATTGAGGAGGTTATGATATCCAATAGTATAAGGGCATGTCTACTTATGAAAGATTATATTTCTCACAGAGGATTCAATATTATGTTTGTTGGAGATATTTCTCTAAATATTACATGTTTTGCTTGCACTTGATGAAACAAAATGCATTCATGCTATATGTTTTTATATGCTTATCTTATTGAAGATTAGAAACGTAAGTTAATTGCATGTAAGTTTCTCACTGAAATGTGGATAAAGATTCTTCCACGACTGAAAATCCCTTGTTGTTCCAAGTAGTCTTTTTAACATTGTTTATCTAGCTGATAACCTTCAAGTTTCTCTAGGCTGCCAGAGATCCTTTATGGTTGGCAACTCAAAAATTTTCCTCCTGCATATGATTGATAGATTAGGAATATATGAAGGTTGTGGTCTTACGTCGCATATGCTATGGTACATGCAACTGCTTGGGCTCACTAGTACCTATAGCTCCATTTTAATCTTTTTGAATTGCTAGAGAGTACTATCATAGGGCTTTCTTCTTATAAGGTGAACCATAAAATATTTATCCTTTTGTTCTCTAAGGTCACTCCAAAGCTTCAAATATTTATAAATGAATGCATATATGCATATGTACAATATATTTATTTACAATATTATGGATATATAGGGTTACTGGTTATGAGGTGGTGGATTATTTCGTTGAATGAGCTAAAAAGAGAAGAGGGTGGTTAACCACAGATCCAATTTGACTGCATGGGTGGACCTCAAAACTAGTCCGTCTCTTAAAAGCTCATTTAGCAAAGTGAACTGCCAGATGCTAGACTTTTAAGTCTATTCGGTCTGAACCTTATGTTTCCGAATTACTTTTCAACGTCCCCTCCCCCCCCCGCACTGCTCATTTGTCCATATACTGCACTCTAGATATTCGATATGTTGATGAATCATGTGAACCTTTATGCAGAGAGATGAGGGAATACAACTTGTATGTGAGGCAATATGCTCTGGCATCTTCAATGACTTGGGAAGTGGAAGCAATGTTGATGTTTGTGTAATCACCAAGGTATTGCATCATGTGACTATCCATTTATGCATTCTTTCTTCTCATTATTTTCCTCCTCTCTTCCTGGGATACTCCAAGTTCATTGGGTCCTTCTACTTCCAACATCGCATTTACACATGTAGATTTGCCTCACCTTTTCTTGTATTCTAGGGTAAGACGGAGTATTTGAGAAACCATCAATTGCCAAATCCAAGGACCTATGTTAGTTCCAGAGGCTATTCGTTTGCCAAGGGGCATACTGGTCAGTAATCCAGTCCATAATTTTTATAGATGTGGCACAGTCTTAACATCTTTCATTTTCTGTTCACTGACTGTAATGTGATTGCAGAGGTCTTGTCAACTAAGATCACTCCATTGAAGAAGAAAGTGGAAGTAGCTGAGGGCGATGCAATGGAAGAGTGAGCACTGCCTGGTCAGTGGTTTATTGAATCTGAAGATTCGAAAGTGGAGATTGTGTTAATGGTTAAGCTGCCATTTCTTTGTGCTAAGATCAGAGAACATCTTTTATATCAGACCATTGAACTCATTTCCAGCTGGTTTTTTTCTTTGATTTGAAACATTTGCTCTTTGGATCAAACCATATCATAACCTGTATGAATTGATAGGCTGTAAGTTGTGTAGCAGGGACAGTACAGTGCTTCTAGTTGCTGTGTTCTTGCTGCTTGCTAGATTTTGCTGTTTTCACACATTTTAATGGGGCATGTTGTAATATCCCTTATTTCTCTGCATGAAACTCCAGTTTCTTTTTTTTTTCTCCTTCGCATCCTTGCAGTCTGGGTTCTTGATAGACGCTGCGTTTGTGTGTCAAAGTCTTAAGTACAGACTGGAGAAGTTGACTGCAGCTACCGTAGTTTAGGGATTTTATCCTCTGTTTGTTTGAAACCCCCCTGTTCCTATAGTGGTGGTTCTGCTAGGATTTGTATCCTGTAAACGCGAGATGTTAGTTCTAGCGAATGTCCCTCTAAACTGTTTATGGTTTTGCGGAAGAGGCTTCGAATTACCTGTAGAAACCTCAAGAATGTTTAGTCATGACCCACTCCCTCTTTAAGCTCTTTGTACTGCATACCTTTTCTAGGAGTACTCTGGCCTCATTTTGTAATCTGAAAGCATGAGAATTGAATCGTTTGTGATCTTGTGGTTAACGGTGTCATAAAATTTTGGAATTAACGATGAGAAAAACAAGTTATTATCCTTGTAGAAATTAGAAAACCGTACTAATTAGTATCCAAGGTGTGGATACTATGGACAAAACTTCAAGATTCGGGTTACTAATAAATCGAGAATCAGCATCACAGAATGTGATTCACTTCTAATCAACTATTAATTTTTAATACCTAGTGATTTCAATATGTTTTAACTACACATTTTACACAGTCGGAATTAATGTTCTACAAAATCTAGTAATCTTGTGCCTCTTATTACATCATTGAAAGCTCAACAAATTTATTCAATTTTGGTTCTTGACAGGCTAGTCTATTACATTACATCTAACAATATGAATTTTCAATTTTGGAAATCAAATTCTAGACTTGGATCTTTAACATCCACACTTTGGATACTAGTGTATCTCAACTCTCTTTAAGTACATCATTATGCAGGGAAAATCAGAAATATGCAACAAACATTACACCATCAGAATGCCTCCTATTTTCCGGCCAATTTACTCCTAATTTATTACATCTTTCCAAAGCACCAATTGTAAGTTTATCGACATCTTTCCAAAGCACCAATTGTAAGTTTATCGACGTACGCACACTAACAATACGAAATTTAACTACTCCCAAGTAAAGGATATACAAAATTTAATGGGGATTTTAGACGGCCTGAACAATTTCTGAAGGAAATAAAAGAAAACTGTGAAGAAGCAAGTAAAAGCTTCTTAAAGGGAAGAGAAGATGGGAACACCAGGGAGCGTTGCTCCAGCATCAGCAATGAAGATATTTCCATTGACATACTCTGAAGAGTCTTGGATTAGATAACGGATAAGAGATGTTATCGCTGGATCAGAGGTGCCAAATGTTTTCAAGGGAATGGTTCTTATGGCAATATTATTCAACCAATCTTTATGCATTAGGCCTTCAGTGATCTCAGATTTGAACAATCCGGGTGCAATCGCATTCACTCTGATACTGTACTGACCAAGCTCCAACGCCATTACCTGTAGATTTATGATAAGGAAAGTGAGGAAGGATCCTGATAATATGTCTACTTGTTTAGATGAAGACATTCAAGTATCTCTGGACATTTACCTTTAATGTAAGCGAACTGATGACTAACTAGTTCAGAATTTTACCAGCAAAATATGAGGACCCTCTTAAGTACTAAATTCTGATTACTATCTAAAAATAAAATACTCTGGATTAGGAGGTTCGTAGGTGTATTATAGAGGGAAAAAAGGGGGTATTAAAGAGCAAAAAAGTGGTATCATTCAATTGAAGAAGTTAACTGCCGTTGTGAACTTTGATGCTTCAGAAGAGTGCAACATTGTAGATATGATGGATCTGCAGAACAAATAGGTGAACATTCTGTTGTCAAGAAAACTGCAAGAAGTGCCTTTGGATTCTTAATTAGGTAGCCAAAATAACACCTGTCCTTATAAGTATCTTTAAACACCGGATATTAGCATTACCAAACATTACTTCTACATACTGATAAAGTACCAATTATTTAACATCCTCATGATACTTTTATTAATTCAAATAGAGTTCAGGATGATTAAAAGCTACGCTGATGAAATTAAGGCACAGTTGAAGAATGCCGTATCAGTAGAACGATTTACTAATTTACGCATTTTTACATATCTGATGTTACTATTACCATGCGCATCTTCCCCAAACTTCTATCGTCTCAACAAGTGTGCATACTAAACACAAATTACTCAGCCACATGCTTTCCAAGCATTTACATTTGCAATTTTCAGATAAAAAGAGATGGAAGATATCCATTTTGAAGCATTGCAAATACGAGATGAAGATCTTAAATTTAGTTCCTCTAACCATTACACCAAAACTCTAAAGTTATGGTGATGATCAATGATCATAGTTTTATATTAATTCTAACATGCCCCCGCAGGTTGAGCGCCCTTTTTATGGGTCGAAACCTGGACTCACGCAGCGGTGTCAAGTTTTAAAATACCCGTTTTTAATTCGTGGCATGTGAGATTTGAAACTGAGTTGCTCTGATTCCATTTTAAATTTAGTTCCTCTAACCATTACAACAAAACTCCGAAGTTATGGTGAAGACCAAGGATCATATATTAATTCTAACAGAAGAAACATGCAGAATGAACATGAGAAACTCGAGTTATTATGAAGAGGGAAGAAGTGACTTAGCTTTGTTACCTTGGTAACAGCAACTACGCCCATCTTCGATGCAGTGTAGGCAAGTGCACCTGGCAGCTGCCCACGATCGAGACCAGCAATAGACGAAATATTGATGACTGATCCTTTAACCTTTGCATCACGCATTCGTCTACAAACATGCTTAGATACTAGCCATAATCCAGTTAAGTTAGTCCTTATGTTGTCATCCCATTCCTCTTCAGGCCAATCAAGTGGATTATTAACAGCACCTATGGATATTAGAAGTAAAGTTTGGTTAGCATGAGGATATAACTTCTGGTAGAATATTCGTCATGAACGTAAAAAAGAAGTAATAACAAATATGAATCAAACAAGCAACTTGTTCCAACTTAAAGAAATGCTAACGTGGGTCTAGAGATACATGAAAAAGCTCAACTCCAGTGACTGATAAATTTTATCATGTAATTAAAGAGAAATAAGCAGAACATGTATGAATGAAATAAACAACTCCTTCCAACTTAACGAAAGATTAAATGAGGCCTGGAGATATCTACACAAGTATAACTCCAATTAAGATAAATTTCACCAAATGCTGCAACTTACTGGCCATTTCATATTTCTGAATAATGAATTAGCTTCTTTGAGTCCGAATCTGAATTTGAGTAATTCTTCGAATTTGATCAATTTTCTCCAAATACCATAGTACCTTTTCCATGTTGTTTGATTTAAATATTCTGTCATTTCATTGATGAAAGAGGTTTTATTAAGGGCTGTTTGGTTGTTAAAAAAAAAAAAAGACAAAACAGTGCTACAGGAAATGGTTTCCTGTAACACTTTTCGTACTTTCTGTTTGGTTGCATGAAAAGAGAAAAAGAAAAAAGAATGTCACGTGAGGTCCATGTCATAGAAATAACAACGTGTAAAGGACACACAGTAGGAAATCCATTTCGTATCTGTTTGGTTCATTTCATTAGAGGAAATGGAATGCCTTGCAAAAAATCACATCCAATGCTTTCTATGAATTTCTTGAAAATGTTAATTTTGTGTTTGGTTCACCATGATTATAGGAAAGGAAAAAAAAAAAGAAAAAAAAAATTTGTAAATCTCTCGTTTGTTTCAAACGTCAAAAAATAGAAAAGCAAAACTAGAAAAATAAATAAATAAATAAATAAAATGAGAGAGGGGGAGATGCTGAGATGACAACAATGTGTAAGCTCTTCAAAAACAAGGATTTGACTTTACTTTTCCTAGACTTTGGTCAATTTTCCTACTTCATAGAAAGCAATTGTATAAAGAAAAATTTCTGAAATAAACATGGATGTATGAACCCTATAACGCTCAACAACCCACTTTGTGTACCTTTTCCTATGAATCCACGCGTGTTTCTTTTCCTTCTTTTCCTTCTTTTTTTTTGGCCGCGCTAAACGGCCCTTTCTATCACAAACAGGTAGAAAATAGGCTTAAAACAAGAAAAATGGTTCAATGTCCAAGTTGGGTTTCTTTACTGGAAACCAAAATTTGATGTTTTCTCGGAAACGAACCAAACAGGGCCTAGCCTAAAAAAATGATTTCTTGACTATTCAAACTAATCATCACATAACAAACTTTTGTACATTTCTTCTTGCAGAATTTATATTAGATTTTACAAATATCATTATATATATATATTCATTGTACAGAAATTTCAGAAAGAATTTATACAAAAATATATGACTTATTTCTAAAGAAGAATTTTTCTAAATAAATTTATTCATATTTTTTTCCTAAAAATAGACCCTTTGAGTTTTATTTACAAAAATAGACACATTTTATCTTAATCTAGTTCCTAAATAGTCGGGTTGTCAACCCCGACTATTTAGAAGATTGTAAACCCCCCATTTATAATCCTAAACTCTAACATTCTATGCACTAAATAGTCAGGGTTGACAACCTCGACTATTTAGAAACTGTATTAAGACAACATGAGTCGATTTTTGTTAAAAAAACTCAAGGGGGTCTATTTTTAGAAAAAAAAAATTATGAATGAGTTTGTTTACAAATTTTTTGCTATTTCTAAACTAAATGAAATGGATAGCAAGTAAGAAACAAACAGAATAAAATCCCAATTCCTCAACCCAAAAATTAAAAATAAAATAAAATAAGATAAGCTAATAAACAAAACGAACAAAGTATTATTAAAAAAAAAAATCATTTAACTCAAATCAATTACCTCGAATGCCAGCATTATTAATCAAAACATCAATCTTTCCCCAGAAACCCCACGCCTTCTCGACCGAAGCCTCGACCTCCGAGCTTCCCGCGCTAACGTCGAGCGCCACCGCCACCGCTCGCACCTTATCGGATCCGGATCCTGATCCGAACCCATTAATCTCATCGCAGAGCGATTTGAGCCGATCGATCCTTCGAGCGGCCGCGATGATCTTACAGCGGCCGGCCTTGGCGAGGTCGAGGCAAATATCGCGACCGATGCCGGAGGAAGCTCCAGTCACCATTACCACCTTCTCCTCCTCCGCCATGGCAGTTTTGTAATTTTGTGAGTTCTTATGAGGTTTAGCGTAAAATAAAGTTTTTAAGTCCGAGAAAGCAAAAAGGTTCGGACCTTTTAATTTGGGGTTAATTTGAGAAAACACCCCTGATCTTTTGGGAGTGTTGCAATGAACCCCCTGAAATTTTTTATTTCACTAAACTCCCATGAATTTTAGAGGGGTTGTTGCTCACAATCCCCTATTTTTTTTATTCCGCCAAATCCTATTTGAAAGCTTCTCTTTTAATCACGCGAATTAGCATCCTCAATTTTAACTAACGTATGACATTAAAAGAACCCAAAAAGTTTACTCTTTTGTTCTTTTTAGTAAAAGATTTTGAGGCTAAGAAATAATATTTATACTCTTTGTCACATGATTACCATTTGATATGTTATAGACTTATAGTTGATGATGCTAATTTGGTGAATTACATAATAAATTTTTAGGTGAATTTAAATGGGGAAAACGGGTTCAGGTTTGTCATGTGCAACAACCTCTAAACTCCAGGGGGTTAAGTGAAATTACAAAGATCAGGGGTTTCAGTGCAGCGTCCCCTAAAGTTGAAGCGTGTTGACCAAAATCAACCCTTTAATTTACGGAAAGGCCACTGTGATGTTGACAGTTTTGGTCCAGGTGACTACTTTGAATGCTGTCAGCAAATACGTTTGGCTTAATCGGCAGATAAATACGTATGTTAATAATTACCAAGGTCAACCGTAGTGATTGGATTCCCTTCGGCCACATAAGTCCTTAAAAAATTAACAAATAATTAGAATATAAGTAATTTTATAATAGTTTTGTTTCTAGATCTTTCTTTAACCCAGAAACAAGATGCAAGTCCTTAATATTTGACAACTGACGAACATCAATGAGATGCAGGGTCTACGCATTCACTTCGTTGGTTGAGAGACAAATACACGTGAGACTGCGTATGAAAAATTTTCTTCACCAATAAAAATTATCTGTTTATTAAGGTTTAATTTATGTTATGAAAAGGATATTTTTAAGCAACTTTTTAAATTTAAATAAAATTTTATCAATTTATATTTACAAAAAAGCTTTTTTTATCATTTATTTAATTACCTTTGCATTTCAAAGGAACTCGAGTTTTCAACCCTTGGTTCATTTAGGGAGTTTTTTTTATAGAATCAAATTTAACAAGTGTTAAAGTAGATCCGCGTCAACTTGCAAAGTAATACAATGTTTGTTTACAAAATAATTTATTGCTAAACTTAGAAAAGTAAACATGATATGATCATAACATTTGTTCGTGTGTTTTATGCCTGTTTGCGGTAACACAACTGGATTTTCCTATTTTCAACCGCGCAACGTTATACTCGGATAAATAAGGAAGGACGTTTGATAAAAACTATGGAATCCTGTATGTTAAGAATTTTGTTAGTAAAAACGGATTAGTTATAAAGTTTTAAGTCTAGTTGAAACTATGGTGGTTGGAACTAAAACATTAATTTGATCGAATCTTTAAATTGCTAAAATATCCACACTGGTTTCCTTGGGACCAACTTCTTCAGTTTTGCGTCACAAACAGATTGTATCAAATGAGTAGAGCGCTGGAGCAAAATCCGAAGACGTAAAAAAACTTAAGTTGTTTTGACGTAGATAGATTTAGCAGGTAAATTCGCCCTTATGTTTTAGATGTAGAACTATAAGATGGTTGAGATGAAGATGATGTAGGTCTCTTGTAATTTTCTCCAAGCATGAAAAATTTCTCCAAGCATGCAAAATTTCTTACCGTGAAAACGGCGAAGGAATTGAGGAATGAATTGAGAAAAACATGAAGAATAAACAAAACAGACTCCACCACACCCTGGTGTGGTGTCTGCCATGGGTGTGGCAGAATCTGCCCTGTCTGTCATGGGTGTGGTGTCTGCCACACCCTGGTGTGGCAGAATCTGCTCTGTTTGCCATGGGTGTGGTGTGTGCCACACCAGGATGTGACAGACTCGTTTTTAGAATCCCAATCAGTTTGGGATTGTGTTTTGTTATAAATAGAGACACGTTTTTTAGGGTTTCTTTGACTTTGTTTAGGCTTTGATTGGGCTTTGATTAAGGGCATGTTTGTTTGCACGGAAGTAATTGTGAAGTAGCTGAAGTAAAAGAAGTAAAAGCTACTTCTGCTATTTCCAAGCAAAAAAATATGTTTGGTTCTCTGAAAAACTTACTTTCAATACTTTCCTAAATGCTTATATGGCGCCTACATATCATCCTTACTTCCAAAATATTTTTTCAATCCTCAATACCCAGAAGTAGCTCGGAAGTAGTTGAAATACATATTAATTAAGACATAAATAATTTTTTTATTAATATTTCCTTTATTAGTTACTTCTAACAACTTTCCAATGATAAAATTACTTCCTAGTAATATTTCCAAATGTTATCCAAACAAAAAAAGTAAATGAAGAGGAAGAAGTTCTACTTCTATTACTTCTAAAAAAATATGAAACAAAAAAAAAAAAAAAATTTCCACTACTTCCTACTTCATAGCTTTGAAAGTTACTTCCATAACCTACTTCTTACTTCTAATACTTCCATTATGCAACCGGGTTCTAAGCATTGATTGGGGGATATTTGGAGCAAAAAAAGAGGTATTTTTTTTGAGCTTTTGGTTAGGGTTTTGTTTGGAGAGATTAAGAGTTTTGTTGGTGAGATTAGTTTGTTCCTTCGGGTGATTTGTAATCTCAATTTATACTCTTCTTCTCTATTAGTAAAAACCCCATCCCCTTCTTGCCCCGTGGACGTAGGCAACTTGCCGAACCACGTTAAAATTGGTGTTTTGTTTGTGCATTGATATTTAGTTCGTTTGGCTCTCTTGGATTGACGTTTGGTTTGGTTTCTCGATTCAACTTTTGGCACAACACTTACCACTTTGAAGACTGACTTCACTACTCTTTTTAAGGTAAGTTAAATATTTCTAAGTTTATGAAACTTGGTGGTGATGATCTTGGCCCCTTGTAGCGCACCTTAACCTTGATATATGCTATAACGGCACATGATAGTTAACCAATCTATCTAAGACACCATCTTGATGTCTAACAATTTGTGGCCAGTATCTAGTAACTAACTCCTAACGTTTCGTACCTTCTTAAATTTTTTTGGTAACATTATATTCTTAATTTTTTTGATAACAGTATCTTCTTAGTTTTTAGTGGCGATGAAATTCCAGCAAGGAGGTGAAGCCATATGCTTGACAAAAAATGGAAAACATCGAGATATAGTTGCTCAATTTAGGTTGTTAGATATTATATACATGTTGTATAGTATCAAGAGCAAAATTATCACGAGTTATCTCAAAATGAACCAAACTTTTTAAGAAGAAGTTTATACTTGTAAAGACAAAGAAAATGAACCGTTTATTTGATCCGTGTGTTGGATACTTTTGCATTGTCATTCGTCCCACTTAGGCAGCTGACCACTTTATCAATCATAACAGTCAAAACAGTACTGATGATGTTTATATTGTGTGAATTAATACTATTGGTTCATGTGAAATATATTAATTTTCACTTTACATTAAAAACAGAAATCACAGCATTTTAAAGTATCAGTTAATTATGGTTTAGTACAATGAAAATAATCCCATTGTGCCTGTTGTTTGTTGCAAAATTGTTACAGGAGGCAATATGGGACATTCACATTGTGAAGAATGAAATTCACTGTAAGCCAGTTTAATTTAAAGAGACGTTCTTTTAAAGTAGATTAAATGAGCCAGTTACTACAGGCCCAGCTGTGACACAACGTAAAAAAATAAATAAATAAAAAGGCCCATAAGCAGCACTAATTTAAATTATCCATAATTCATAATAAATAAACAGATACCCTGAAAAGAATATACACGCCGCCGAGAGTTAAATTATGTGCGTTTTTATATAAACACTTTTGGCATAAGATTTCTCAGTTAGTTATCATACAGATTGAACTGAATATTAAATCAAATACATTGACGGTCTAATGTATCGATCTGGAATGCATATTCACTCGCTCCTTTGCACTTCATGCCTTTCTTTAACTCGCCTTGTAAATTGAACTTTACGAGACTAAGAACAACTCTTGCGGAGAGAAATTACTATTAAAAAAAAGGTAAAACTTCATGAGTCGCCCAAAGCTTGAGTCATGAGAGATAACTGCCAAACTTCGGGAAATTTCATTTAACCCCCTAAGTATTGAAATGTCCACAAAGCCCTCATAACCTTTGAAATTTTCATGTGCGTGGGGGCTGGGATCTCATTTTGAGAGTTCTCATCCTTTGGTGGGATGTGATTACCCGCTTCTTTGGGCTGTTGAGAGGAAATTGAGCTCGTTACTTGGTTGAGAAATATCTAACGGGAACTATTACTTTGAATTGGTCTTTAGTATCCAAATCAACGTTCATTTCTATGTTACAAAAATCGTGGAAACATGGGTTTGTTGAGAGAAAATCTCTTATGGGGTGGATCTGAGGGGGGTAGAGATAGTGGGTTTAGCCCCTATAAAAGGAGGATCAATCTCTTTGAGAAAACAACAACGAAGAAAAGAAAATAAAACTCCTTACCCATACCGGAGCCCCCCCTCAAATAAATCCTCTTTCTTCTTCTCTAAGTTCGATCACTGGTATCAGAGCCACGACGATGGCTACTGAGAGTTGAGATCACCGACGACAACGGCGACGACGTGTCTGATGCTATTCAAACCCCTCCATTTCTTCATCGATCTCACAGGCTGCTTCCGATCTCATCAATTTCTTGATCGATCTCTAAGCTTGGCCGCCTACGAGCTTTGATCGATCTACCATTTTTGGAGTTAGGGTTTCAAGAGAGGGTTTTGGGGAGAAGAGGGAATAATAGAGGAAGTTCTTGATTTGGCACACACTTCAAAATATTTTTAAGGGCAAAACCCCATAATCAAGATAAGGTGAGGGATTTCATCACCCTTTCCTTAGCCCAAAAATCACTAATTCCTCACTACACCACCCAAGCCTAATAAAACTCATTAGACGTTGGCCCTAAGGATTCGAGCTCAATAAGGAACAAAGAATCCTTAAGTGAACCGGTTTAAGTTTTCTTGGATTAGTTGGTGTCTAAGGCAAGGTTTAGGGGTTGCGTAAAGCGCTCCGCAAGGAAAGAGGTACTTAATTGATCTTTGATCACCCTCTAGTACTATCCTTACCTGGCTAACTACCCGGGTAAAACTTTTATCTTTTCACTTTAGGAATTTTTGGTTAAGAGCTAGTCTAGTTGAGTTAGGCTTAACCCCAGAGTTAGAGTGATTGAAAAGTGATTGATTTTGATTTGTTTTAGTTAGGATTTTCCTTTTTCTTCAAAAAAAAAAACTAACTTTTATTTTTCAAAAAAAAAAATTTATAAAAAGAAATTGTTTTTGGTGCATGCAAAACGTGGATTAAGGACAATACACATCAACAAATTCATTGTAATAAAAAAAAAATTAAAAAAAGTGTGAGCTTATAACCAAGCTGTGAAATAAGTATAATAGTGGGGAGAAGTGGGTTGTGAAATAGTGGGACATTGGGCTGTAGTTGACCTTGGTGACTAATGTTGTATGCTGCCACACCCAATCCAAGTTGGGTTTAATAAAAACTAACTTGTTTGAGCCTTGTAGTTGGGCCTTGTAGAGAGAAACAAGCTTGCGGTTGAGTTTGAGATCTCAGTGTGAGCATGAAGAGTATTATATCTGTAGAAGTCTCAAATTCTTCACACGTTGGACCTTCTCCAAAATCCAGTTAGACAAGTGCTTATCCAATCAACACCACTAAGTGACAATCTCGCTCAAATTGGAGCTTCTTTCATCAACTCGGAACAGTCAGGTTTATTTTAATTTATTTAATTTTATAATATTTTAGTATAATTGTCTGCATACCAACCTTATACATATTTTAAATTGGTTTTTAGTTTTAGTTCTCTACCGAATGACTAGTAAACTCGTTCTATCAGAACTAGGAAAACTTAACAAATTTAATGACAGTAATTATGACACGTGTCATAGAAAAATAGGATATGCTTTTATTCATGACAATATCGATGATTTAATCGAAACCACTGTTCCAACCCTTACTGATAAATCTACATCTGAAAAAAAGAAAGTGTTTGAACAGTGAAAGTCGAAAGATAAAAAGGTAAAAAGCCTAATGCTCATGTTCATGGAAGATAACTTAATCAAAGTTTTTGAAACTTATAAGACTTCCATGGACACGTGGAATGCTATAAAAGAGAAATATAACACCGTCTCTAAAGTAAACATTCAACTCCTCTTGCATGAGTATAATTCTTATTGTATGTAAGAGGGAGACAATGTCGTAGAGCATATAAATAAAATAATTGTCATGACTGAGGATTTATCCACTGCTGGGATCAAAATCTCGGAAAGAATGCAAGTCACAACCATTTTGAATAGTCTACCCCCTTCCCTTGCTGTGGCTGCCACCACATTGATAATGAACCTTGCCATTAAATCTGTCACTGAATTTCTTATGTATCTAGCGATAGAATAGGGCTTAATAGTCAGTAAGAAAGAACCAACATTGAAAATTATACAGCAAGAGCTGAATTATGTCCGCCAGAAGTATAATGCTGGAAGTTATAAAAACCCTGGTTCTAGCAAACCATAACTGTGAGGACCAAAATCAAAACACTTCAAGAGAAAGAAAGTACCCCGTGGAGCCTTCTACAATTGTGGAAAGCTTGGTTATTTCAAGCCAAATTGCCCACAAGGTGAAAAACAGGAGAATAAGGGAGGCTATAAGCATCCAAAATAAGGGGTACTAGCAAAAGAGAATTCGTCGGTGTGACGGAATGCAATGCTGTGATGACAGATATTAGCGGTTGGTGGATCGACTCCGGTGCGACTAGATATATCGCAAAGGAAAAGAATAGAGTCACAAAATTCACCAAGCTGAAGAAAGGAGAACAGAGAATCTATATTGGAAATAATACCTATCTTGATGTAGAAGGTATTGATTCGTATAGATTGGATCTTGGGGACATCATTCTTGTCCTAAAAAATGTGTTCTATGCGGTAGGAATTCAGCGCAATCTGATCTCTGTTCCCAGCTTTAAAGAAATGACTGAAAGTTAGGTTCTATAATAACAGGGTTTCTATAGACAAGATTAATAAAATATATGCTATGGAAAAATATGTGCTCGAACATGAATTATGCATTCTTCCATTAGTTTGTAATAATTCTGATAATAAAATTTTGAATTTGAACTACTTGTCCTGTTATATTTATGAGTCTGAATTGTTGCATTCTAGACTAGGACATGCTAGTATTTTAAAAATAAAAGAAATTATCAGAATGAATTTACTTTCTGTACTATCAAATGTTCAATTGCCACTACGTGAACATTGTTTAACTGGTAAAATAACTAGAATACCTTTCATTGGTGGACAAAGAGCCATTAAACTTTTAGGGTTGATACACTCAGATATTTGTGATCCCCTAAGTGTCAAAACTCATAGTAATAAAGAATATTTTATTACTTTTATAAATGATTATTCTAAGTTTACACATGTCTATCTATATCTAGAAAATTAGAAGCTATTGACTGCTTTAAAAGATATAAGACAGAAGTTGAAAACCAACTTGGAATAAAAATCAAAAATTTGAGAACTGATAAAGGTGGGGAATATAACTCCAAAAAATTTAAAAGTTATTGTATTCAACATGGAATTAAAAGACATACAATAATGTCATATACACCACAACAGAATGACGTTGCTGAAAGAAAAAAAAGAACATTGCTGAATATAGTTAGATGCATGCTATCCCATTCTGGTCTCTCTAAAAACTTTTGGGAAGAAGCATTGTTAACTGTAAACTACATTCTAAATAGAAATTCCACCAAATCAGTTGTATCTACACCTTATGAATTATAGAATGGGAGGAAACTTAATCTGAGTCATCTCAGGAAGTGGGGATCAATAGCCCATGTTCTCATTCCATATCAACTTAGAGATAAGTTAGATTTTAAAACAATAAAGTATAGATTCATAGAGTATTCAGAAAAATTAAAAGGTTATAAGTTCTACAATAAAGAAAAAGGGGTCATTGAAAGCAGAGATGCTACATTTCTAAAGAATCTAGAGGAAGATGAACAAGTTCGAGAGGAAACAAAACTTCTAATTGTAATAGATAATGATTATTACGGTATTATTCCCACTAATGATCCTAATATTGTGAATGAACCTAATCTTGGAAATGATAAAATACCTATAGAAAATTATGTACCTCATCAACCGGTTGTAAGCAACAAAAGGCCAAGAACACAACCATCATAGATGGATGATTACTATTTGTATTCATGCGAGTCATCATGTTTCTCAGTAAATACAAATATAGAAGAACAAGATCCCTTAACCTTTTCTGATGTGATGAAATCACATGAATCAGCTTTATGGCTAGAATCTATGAGAGAAGAACTTGATTCTATAGAAAAGAATAAGATATGAGAGCTATGCGATCTACCGGAAAATAGAAAGACCATAGGATGCAAATGAGTGCTCAAAAAGAAATATCGTGTTGATTGATCTATTGATAAATTCAAAACACAGTTAGTTGCCAAAGGTTATAACCACAAAGCAAAAATAGATTTTCAGAAGACGTATTCTTATGTAACTAAATTTATATCCATTAGAATTATTTTGGTTATAGCTGCATATCTTGATTTGGAGTTATTCCAAATGGATGTTAAAACTGCATTCCTTAACGGAGAGTTGAAGGAAGCAATATATATGCAACAACCTGAAGGTTTTCAGGAGAAAGGACATGAACATAAAGTTTATAAATTAATAAAATATCTATATGGTTTAAAATAGTCTTCTAGACAATGGTATCTCAAATTTCATGATGCAGTCACTAAATTTCATTTTATTCAAAATAAATTAGATAATTGTGTATATATCTTAAAAAATGGGATCATGTTTACTATATTATCCTTATATGTGGATGACATATTGCTCGTTGGAAATAACATAGAAATATTGAATAAAATCAAGGCAGATCTCAGCGAAAAGTTTGGAATGAAGAATTCCAATCCGATGCCAACTCCGTTGGTTATGGGAAAGAGATTATGTAAAGAGCAAAGTCCTAGAGAGGGACAGAAACTATTAGATTTTCCTTATGCTCAAGCAATTGGAAGCTTGATGTATGCAATGTTGTGCATCAGACCTGATATAGCTTCTGTTGTGAGTCTAGCCAGTTGATATCAAAGTAATTGAGGACTAGCACATTGGGAAGCTATTAAAATGATTATGAAGTATATCATAGGTACATTGACTCATAGATTAGTTTATCAAGCTGACTCACTTGAACTCCTCGGTTATTCCGATGCTGATTTTGGAGATGATAAAGATGATGGAAAGTCCGCTTCGGGATACTTATTCATCTTTGGAGGAGGAGCTGTTTCTTGGAGTAGCAAGAAACAATGATGTGTTGCTAGATATACGCAAGAAACTGAATATATAGTTTGCAGTATAGCAATTACACATGATGTCTGAATAAGACAGTTTTTGATTGATCTCGATCTCAATTTGTTAGAAGGACCTATCGATATTTATTATGATAATCGAGCAACAATTAGCTTAATCAATAGTGACGTGAATATCTCCAAAAGGAAAACATACTGAGATCCAGTATCACTATATTCGAGATATTGTAGAAAAGAGAGAAGTCAAAGTTACTTATATCCATACTACAGATATAATTGCTGATCCTTTGACAAAAGGGATACCAACGGAATCTTTTATCAAACATGCACGTTTGATGGGACTTAGTAATAAATAAGTCCGATTAAAATTTCATGAATAATGAAATAAGAGTTACTCACAATTGATAGTGGGAGTAATGCTAATGAGAAATATCTGATCTCACGGATAGTGGGAGGCATATCACTTGGTTGATTTGATCAAGTGGGAGATGTTACTTTGAATCGGTCTTCAGTGACCAAATCAACGTTCGTTTCTTTGTTACAAAAATCTTGGAAACATGAGTTTGTTGAGAGGAAATCTCTCATGGGGCGGATCTAAGGGTGGGGGGGGGGGGGGGGGGTGGAGATAGTGGGTTTAGCCCCTATAAAAGGAGGATCAATCTCCTTAAGAAAACAACAACGAAAAAAAACTCCTTATTACCCATTACGGGAGCCCCCTCAAATAAATCCTCTTTCTTCTTCTATGAGTTCGATCACTTATATTATTTGGTGTGGAGCGATCAGAGTCAACTCTCTGCATAAAAAGGAAAGGAAGTTGTCTTTTGCAGTAACACAAAAACATGCTCCGATCATTGTAGGCGTCAAAAAATGCTAATAGATATCCCAAGCATAGAGAAGATCACTCAAAAATTCACAAGAAAGGATTTCATACTGTTTTGGAAAAATCAAAACAAGTATGAACTGTCTCGCCAGCGAGACAGTCTTTGCTGTCTCGCCAGCGAGACAGTGTTGAAATAGTCAAAACTACATTTGTAACTGCCCTACACGTGTCCATTAACTGCCAAGGGACGTGGGAAACATCATGGGCGAAAATCACGTGGATAACTGCCAAAATAACGGAGTTTGAAACGTGGGAGAACAGTTACAGCGAGAAACTGCCATTTTCCGAGACAGCATTTACTGTCTCGCTGAGCGAGACAGCAAATTTACTGTCTCGCGGGTCGAGACAGCAAACGCTGTCTCGCCCAGCGAGACAGTAAACACTGTCTCGCCGTACTGACTTCTTCGATTGTTAAGTTTTTGCAGTTACTGACCCTTGAGGCTATAAATACCCCCCTAGGGTCACTTCTGACGAGGATCGAGCATTTGTTAGAGCATTCCAGAGCAGAGAGAGAGCAGATTTGAGTTCTTTTCTTGCAACGCCTTGAAATTAAGCTTCGACTTGATTTTAAGAAGAACGACTATCTTACTTCGATAAGATATCGTTTCAATTTCTACTTCGATAACGAAGTTAGAATCATAAGCCCCCTCTTCACGATCTGTGAATCGGCGGTCCACGAACCAAAGCGTTCCCGGCACAGGCAAAGTCCCACGAAAACGAGAATTGATAGACGATTTTCGTGTTTGTTTCTCAAGAGTTGTAATTTTTGTTTTGTTGTGTAGAAAAAGTCTTATAAAAAGATTATTCTTTCGAATTTGTTGTAATCGAACAAAGTTATAATGAATTCCACAGCAGCGACTTTTGAACCAAACAAGCTGGCGACCACAGTGGGAGCCAGCGGTCTCGCTGCCGAGACCGCGGTGTCGCAACCGATCAAGATCATCATCAATGAAGAGATCGAATACGAATTCGATCAGGCGAAGTTTGAGGCATGAGTTTGTATCTTCTGGTGAGCCTGACTCACCGTACCAGGTAGAAAGGCCTGCAGAAGCTGGTGACATTAGGGAGACCGTCGATGTAGGACCCGGTTCGATGAATCCAGGTACATCTATCATTAGCGATACACAAAGAAGTTGAATGATTTGGAATTTGTGCATTCCCTAATTGTCTCTATACTTCTTGCTCTTTTAGATAATTCGCAAGAGGCAAACGTTGATCTTGGGAATAGAGAGGCTGACGCACCCATAAGAGGTAACTCATTTCTATTGGTCGTAGTCTCTTTATTCTCCTTTCATACTTATATTCTCTTGTGTCAGATTTCTCGATTGATGATTTTGACGAGGAAGGCTTGCTTGTGGACACCCCGATGCTCCACTTTATGTATGGGGATACAAAGGCGTAAGGCGAAGGCTGCCCAAACTCGCGCTCTTCGTCAACAAGCGCAAGGAACCAAGAAAGAGACGGTGTCTGAAAAGTCACCGAAGAATCGTAAAGTCTGGATGCCAAAGACGCCGCAAGCATCTGTTCCGGGCCCATCTACTGCGTCGTCGGTGAAACCCTGGGTTAGCCCAGATTTGTCTAAGTTTAAAGTGACAATGGCAGATCGCCTCGGTCCTTCGGTTGACGATCGAGGCAAAGCCCCAGTTAAACAACCATCAGATGCTGCAAATAAACCCATAGTGGTTTCATATGCAGGGGGTCGTAAACACCCACCTGTCAGAACCTCACAAGTCCAGAACGAGAGAATACCAGTTCACTCTCGTTTAGGACCTATGAAAACTCCACTCCCGCAAGGGGGTGGATTCAAAAATTCAACTTTGGATCGCTCAGAGGCGACGACCAGTCGTCCTATGTATGTTAACAAAGTTCAGAGGCAAAGGATAGGTTGCTCGAATCACAATAATGACGAGCTGTACTATCAGAAGAAGAATTTAAGAAAGAGGATTGTCCGAGAGAATGAGTCCCATTGCGCTTGCGAGAGACTCATCAAAGCAGTGCTGACAGAATGCGGATGCTCTAAGAATAATTCAACAAGAGTCTCCGTATTTCAAAGATTGTCCAATGAAGCGTCAAAACCCAAAATGAGACGTTTCAACAAGAAAAAATCTGTAATCCAACGAGATGAATTCCCTGAGGTCACTATCAACATGACCAACAAAGGAAAGAAACAGTTAGTTAACCCCGACCCTGATTTCTCTCCGGGAGGGAGAGTTGAGCAGGGTCTTTCTCAAAGGATGGCGCGATTACAAAGAAGAGCCAACCTACGACGAGATTACAAGAGAATGCACGAGGGGTTATCTTCGGACGAAGAATTATCAGACACTTGTTCTGCTGTCGCTTCTGACGACACCACATCCAGTGTTGGACAAGCCAGAGAATCATTTGCAATTACGCCAGATCAATTGGCTCACATGCTGCAGGAAGCGTTGGCTAAACAACGCGAAGAAATTAGAGCTGAGTTCAAAACCGAAATGGAGTTGACTATGCAGCAGATGCGGGATTTGCAGGTTCAGCAACACCAACCGGAATCAAGCCAAAGAGCAGAATCCAGTCGGCGTAATGAAGAGGATGAGACGATATTTGAAGATCCTCCTCCAGATAAAGACAACTCCGGAAGCGATCCGACCAAGTCAGCCACTCAACCTCCACAGATCTATTTGAAGAAAAGCGAGGAAGAGGACAAGAAGATGCACGATCTTGAGAGCAAAGTCAACGCTTTGATGACGGCTCAAGAAGTGAAGAAAACGGGCATCCCATACCCGTACCCGAGGGAGTGGGACCTGATTCCTTATCCCCAGAAATTTAATTTGATTAACTTTACTCCTTTTGATGGCAGGGGTTCACCAACTCAGCACTTGATCTATTTCAAGTCGCATCTCGGCGCAATATCTGGGAACGAAGCCCTGATGGTCCGGTCATTCGTAGGAACCCTTCGCGGGCCTGCCTTCGATTGGTACCGACGCCTTAAGCCTGGGAGTATCACTAGCTGGGCAGACATGGAAGAGTTATTCCTCACCAATTTCTTCGACGACGACACGGAAGTCTCGATCGGCACGTTGTTGGATGAGAAGCAGAAGGATGGGGAATCGGTTGATGTCTTTGTCAAACGATTCCGGGACAAAGCGGTGAACTGCAGAGATCCACTCACTGAGGAATTTATTCTGCAAACATGTCATAATAATCTGTCCTTGGATGTATTAGAAGTGGTGGGGGTTGTTCCCTCTAAAACTTGGAAAGAGATGAAAGTAAGAGGTGAACAAGCTGAATGCTTCCTCAAGAGAAAGAATTTGGAGCGAGGTTTACCACCAGCTAATAATCAGAATCAAAATCAAAAGCAGAACTTTAACCCTCGAGGCAGAGGAAGAGGGTCTGTAGCCGCTGTGGACGCACATCAGACGTCACAACAGCCACCGCAACAACCGCAACAATCATCCTTCCAGTTGGCGCCAAACCAGAATCAACAGCCTTCGAAGCAGTTTAAGAATTCTGAGCCCAGATTCCCAAAGGAATACTCTTTCAAAGATGATGAAGTTCCGGTCATCTTCAAATACTTGTTAGAGAACAACAAGATCAAGCTTCCACCGGTCACAAACCAAGAAGAAGCAACGAAGATCAATGACCCAAAGTATTGTGCATATCACAGAAGGGTCCACCATCCTACTAAGACATGTTATGTTTTAAAGGATAAAATTCAAACATTGATTGATGTTGGTATTGTGACACCGAAGCCAAAGGAGAAGAAGGTAGGCGCAAACGCGGTCTCTATTAGCTTCGGATCGGTTCCTTTGTCCTGGTTTCAAGCCGAGCCAGTATCAAAGGTCAAGATGCAAACCATCAACGATGACCCTCATGGACAGCGCCAGAAGGGGCTCGTATCTCACACAGCCCCCAACGGCGAAATCCTTTGGGTTCATCCGGATTTGCTTGAAGATGAACAGTGGACGACACCCACATCAAAGAAGAAGTCAAAAGGCAAGGGAAAGGAGAAGTCCTGCTATGGAGCCTCGGCGATTCCCGAGAAGAACGATGAGGATATAGCAGCTTTATCACTTTCTGATGGAGAACAGGAAGTTTTTGCTACAAGAAGTGGAAACGAGTACCATTATAGGTATCCGGAAACCTCAGATCCAAATGCCAAAACTCTTACGGAGCTGGGGGTAGCCATAACTCCACCAGTAGCAGCTGAAAAACCTCAGAAAGTTGTTAAGCAAAAAGAAAAAGAACCTCAACACAGAGAGGTTCAAATTCCGAAGCAGTCTCGTTTTAGTCGACCGATTGGACGAGACAAACCGGAAAGCTCGAACGCACCATATCGTTTCGACGTTATGGCTCAGCTGGCTAATATCCCAGCAAGAATCACATTGTACGAGTTGCTGCGCCTCTCAAAAGAAACCAGAGAAGCTTTACAAGAAGCTTTGGCTGATTCTGAAGTATTCTTAACTCAGGTCAAGCCAGCTCCTGAAGAGCCAGAATCGTCAGTGCAGCATTGCAATCTGGCAGCCACCAAATTTCCTTGCATTGCTTTCACAAAAGAAGACATGCAAGTCAGGAATTCAAAGCATGATAGACCGTTATATTTTACTGGATATATCGGTTCGAGCATGGTTAACCGGATCCAAGTCGATCCGGGTTCCGCTGTTAGTATCATGCCACTTCGTTTGATGTACCACCTCGGAATTCCCGCCAGCAAGTTAGCCTCCACTGGAACGGTTATCTATGGTTTCAACACAAGCGGGTCACGACCGTTGGGAAAAATCCGGGTGAAGTGTCAACTCGGAGATCTGAAGTCTGAAGTCACCTGCTATGTGATCGATGCGGAGACTTCCTATAACTTACTGTTGGGTCGCCCATGGATCCACGGTAATCTTATAGTTCCCTCCACCCTCCATCAGTGTTTGAAATATGTCGACACTAATGAGGAGGTCAAGACGGTGGTCGCGGATAAGCAACCATTCAAGGGGTTAGAAAATTACTTTACTGACTCCCTTCTTTATGGTGCTGAGTCCGAAACTGAACCATCGGCCCATGGCACGGACAGCGGAGAAGAAGCTGATACCGAAGCCGGGCTCGATTATAGTGAAGGTCTTGTACTAAATGACATTGAACCTCTTGTAATCGATCTTGACGGTGATGAATCGTCGGACGAAAGTTGTAACTGGCAGCTTGCCGATGAAATAATAAATCATGATTTAGAGTACTCGCATTGTCTTGATGATGTAATGCAGAAATTGTACGACGACTCTAGTCTACATATGCCACTTCGTTCGTCTTGTACGGCGACGAAACACCTCCAAAGCTCATCTGGAACAACTATGATCCTACCCGCAAAGGCAGGGGGTGAAAAAGAGATAATCTTTGGAAAAGGGGAATCATCCCCCACTCCAGATCATTTCTTAGATAGTAATTCGGATGAAGAAAAACCCGGGCGACACTTCTCTCGGTATAGTTCTCAAGCGAATGATTATATGATGAGTCGAGGCTATGACCTTTCACTTGGTGAAGGCCTTTATTTTGGTCAAGGTATTAGGGTTCCACCCCGTTCTACCTATGTACCAAAAGGAAAACCAGATAATTACTACAGTCGTAATAGAGGTCTGGGTTATGATTCATCCGAAGACGATTATGGCCAACAAATCATTAACCAATTAATAGATAGGAGCGGACATTCATCCGACACTTCAAATTGGGATTCTGACGTGAGCATTGGTGAAAGATTCAAATCCCTAATGTCGAACATGGCGACGGTTGACCCTTCCACAACAGAAGAAGACGATCAGTTACCTGTTTGGGAAGATCCATGGATGCATTACATGAATATCCAATACGGTGATCGATTTGAGCAAAGAGAACCTCCTACCGAGGATAAAGTGGTTCAAGTTAATATGGGTGACGAAAATAATCCGAAGCCTATATTTATCAGCGGTGATCTCCCGCCAGACGAAAAAGAGGAATTAATTGCCCTCGTTAAAGAGTATATCGACGTTTTCGCATGGAACTACGAAGATATGCCAGGACTCGACCCAAATGTAGCAATGCATACCCTTAACATAAAATCGGATGCTAAACCTGTCAAGCAACAACAAAGACGGTTTCGTCCGCAAATTATGGAGGCAATAGAAGCTGAAGTTAAGAAGCTAATTGACTCGGGTTTTGTCAGAGAGGAACAACATCCTGAATGGTTGGCCAATATCGTTCCAGTCCTCAAAAAGAACGGAAAAATCAGAATCTGTATTGACTTCAGAGATCTGAATACAGCATGCAGGAGGATTCGTCAGATACGTTTTGATATCTTCGAATGCTTTTTGGCAGGCATCGTCCCAGATGAATGCCACCCCTTTCTTGTTTAGCTTGGAGAATGGTTGTCACTTCCCAGAAAGGTTTGAGATGAACCGCCGGGTGTAAGCTAGCCGTCCTTACAACCCTCTGAGTTCTCTCAGGTTTCTAGGAGGTTGCAGTTCGTGTATCGCCTTTACTTTATCAGGATCGATATGTATACCTTTAGTGGTGACGACGAATCCAAGGAATTTCCCGCTAGACATTCCAAGGAAGGATTTAGTAGGGTTCATCTTCAAATGATGACTTCGCATGAGATCGAACATCGTCTTCAAGTCCTTGATGTGATCTTCTTTGTTACGGCTTTTCACAACCAAATCATCGACGTGGCATTCAACTGTTTTCCTGAGATGTTCTTGGAAAATCTTAGTCATCGCTCGTTGATACGTGGCGCCTGCATTCTTTAGACCGAATGGCATCACCGTGTAACAGAATACACCAAGGGGCGTTCTGAACGCTGTATGCTTCTCGTCATCTGGGTGCATCTTGATTTGGTTATATCCTGAGAAACCATCCATAAAAGACATTCTCTCAAATCCGCATGTATTGTCAATAATAACATCCGTGATTGGGAGAGGAAAATCGTCTTTTGGACATGCCGTATTTAGGTCCCTGAAATCAATGCAAATCCTGATTTTACCGTTCTTCTTCATGACTGGAACGATATTGGCTAGCCAATCCGGATGTTGCTCCTCTCGGATAAATCCTGATTCGATCAATTTCTTAACCTCTGCCTCGATGGCTTCCATTATCTGCGGACGAAACCGTCTTTGCTGTTGCTTGACAGGTTTGGTGTCCGGCTTGATATCGAGGCGGTGCATTGCTACATTGGGGTCGAGCCCTGGCATATCCTCGTAGTTCCAAGCGAAGACGTCAATATACTCCCTGATGAGAGCAATTAACTCCTCCTTCTCATTTGGGGGGAGACTATCGCTGATGAATATCGGCTTTGGGTTAGCCTCGTCGCCCATGTTAACTTGGACTATTTTATCCTCAGTGGGGGGTTCTCTCTGTTCGAACCTGTCACCATACTGCATATTCAGATGATGAACCCACGGGTCTTCCCATGTTGGCATTTGATCATCGTCCTCCATTGTAGACGGATCAGCTGTAGTCATGTTTACCATTAGGGCTTTGAATACCTCCCCTAGACTTGTGTCGGAAGAATCAGAAGAGTATCCGTTCTTAGTTTTGTTAGCAATTTGATCGATGATCTGCCAACCACATTCCTCATCGGACGAAGAAACATAGCCTAAGCCTCGCCCGTATTTATAATAATCCTCAGATTTCCCTTTTGGTACATATACCGCTTTGGCTGGATTACGAGGACCTCGATCGAAGTATAAACCTTCTCCGAGTGTGAAATCGTACCCCTGCTTTTCCATGAGCTTGCGCGCTTCCGGACTATACTTAGATAAATGCCGACCAGGTTTGTCATCATCTTCATCTTCACTTAGGAAATGATCTGGTAACGGAGAGCTTTTTCCTTTACCATAAATTACTTCTTTTGCACCTCCTATCTTGTTCGGGATGATCATGGTTGTTCCGAAAGAATGCTGAAGGCGCTCCTTTGTTACATAGGACGACCGAAGCGGCATGTACAAGTCAGGATTATTATACAATTCTGTTATCACATCATTAAGAGACAGGGAGTACTCCAAATCGTTATTTATTTCAACATCGGCAAGTTGCCAATTACAACCTCCATCTGACGATTGTTCATCGTCAAGATTGATTACAAAGGGTACAATGTCATTTAAAACAAAACCACCATTGTAACCAAATCCGGCTTCGGTATCAGCTTCTTCTCCGCTGTCCGTGCCTTGGATCGATGGTTCCGTGTCAGATTCGTTACCATAAAGGAGAGAATCAGTGAAATAATTCTCATACCCTTTAAATGGTTGCTTATCCGCGACCACCGTTCTAACCCTATTATCAGTGTCGACATATTTCAAACACTGATGGAGAGTTGAGGGAATTATAACATTACTATGGATCCAAGGCCGACCCAATAGTAAGTTATACGACGTCTCAGCATCAATCACATAACATGTGACTTCTGTCTTCAAATCTCCCATTTGACACTTTATCCGGATTTTACCTAAAGGCCTTGACCCGCTGGTATTGAATCCATAAATGACTGTGCCTGTAGACGCCAATTTGCTGACCTGTGGAGTCTTCGAGCTTTCCGGTTTGTCTTTTCCAATCGGGCGACTGAAACGAGACTGCTTCGGATTCTGCACCTCCTGAGGATTCTTTTCCTTCGATTTATCCACTGGCTGGTGTCGAGCCTCTGCTCCCGGTGTAGGACTCGTAATCACCCCCATCTCCGTAAGAGTTTTGGCTGGTCCCCGTTTATTCACCCCCTGCTCACTAGGTGGTGGATAGTTGTAGTGATATTCATTTCCGCTTCGGGTCGCAAAAACTTCTTGTTCTTCTTCGGAGAGCGGGAAAGTAGGAGCTTCAAGACTTCTTGTTCTTCTTCAGAGAGCGGGAAAGCTAGGATTCTTTCGTCATCTTCTCCTGGGATAGCAGAGACTCCGCAGCAAGACTTTCCTTTCCCTTTGGACTTCTTCCCAGATGACGATCCAGCCCATTGTTCATCTTCCATCAGATCGGGGTGAACCCAGAGGATTTCGCCGTTTGGGGCTGTATGTGGCACAAGCCCTTTTTGGCGCTGTCCATGTGGGTCATCATTCACCGTCTTCATTCCCACCTTGGTGACGCGTTTCGGTTCGAATCATGTTGTGGGCACCGATCCAAAACTGATTGACACTGCGTTTGCCCCCACATTCTTGGCTGGTTTCGGGGTTATGACCCCTACGTCGATTAACGCCTGGATCTTGTCCTTGAGGTGGTAGCATGACTTCGTAGGGTGATGGACCGCTCTGTGGTATGCACAATACCTTGGATCCGTCACCTTGTTTGCTCCTTCTTGATCCACGATCGCCGGCAGCTGGATCTTGTTGTTCTCCAGCAAGTATTTGAAGATGCCGGGAACTTCGTCATCCTTGAAGGAGTACACTTTAGGAAACCTCGGCTCCGCAGATTTCTGCTTCTGAGGCCGTTGTTGCCATTGCCCTCGAGATTGTTGTGGTGCTTGTTGCTGTGGCTGTTGCTGAGGTTGCAATTGGAAAGTTTGATTAGCATCAACTGCATTAGCATGTGCCTTACCTTTCCCCCGTGGGACGAAATTCTGCTTTGGAGCATTCGTCGCCTGTTGGCCTCTCTCCGCCTTCTTCCTTCTTAGGAATCGCTCGGCTTGCTCTCCCCGGACCTTCAGATCCTTCCATGTCTTGGACGGTGCTGTCCCTATTTCTTCCAACACGTCGAACGCGAGGTTGTTGTGGCAAGTCTGGAGGATGAATTCCTCGGTGATCGGGTCCCGACAGTTCATCGCTTTGTTCCGGAACCTTTTGACGAAGGTGTCGACTAACCCTCCGTCTTTCTGCTTCTCATCGAGCAACGATCCGATAGATACCTCGGTGTCGTCGTCTCGTCCCAGCTGTTTATGCTTCTTGGCTTGAGGCGGCGATACCAATCGAAGGCGGCTCCGTGAAGAGTGCCAACGAATGACCGCACCATCAGAGGCTCATTACCGGAGATTACCCCCAAGTGCGATTTGAAGTAAATCAAATGCTGAGTGGGTGAACCCATCCCATTAAACGACGTGAAGTTAATTAAGTTGAACTTCACCGGATATGGGATTGATTCCCACTCTCTTGGATATGGACAAGGAATGCCCGTCTTTTTCATCTCTTGAGCGGAAATCAATGTATTGATTTTGCTCTCGAGATTTTTAAATTTTAGATTTTCATCTGTGTTTTCACCAGCATTCTCGTTACCACCCCTTGCATTGATGGGAGGATTATTGGTATTACGAGCTTCATTCGTATCCTCATCTTCCAGATTCACCGGGTTACGACGACTTGGCTCGCCTTGCTGGTTCGTCAATGCCTGGATTTGTTGGTCATGCATTTCTCTCATGTTTTGCATGGCCATCTGCATTTCGAACCTGAAGGTTTCCTACTGCTTAGCTAAGGCGTCTTCAAGCATTTTGGCCACTTGCTCCGCACTTATCATAAGTGCCTCGCGGGGCTGTCCCTCGCTGGATACCGTATTATCTGATGCAACCGCGGAGCCAGCATCAGATTCTTCATCTTCTGAAGGGAGCCTTGTTCGAACCCTACCATAGGTTGCTCGCTTGATGGTTCCGGACTACAGACGGGTTCTAGGCCGGGAGGCTCTCAGAATTGATTCGAGATTGTCCCGCGCCGATGTCCCTCTGCTGGTCATGTTGGTGGTGAC
>NC_033798.1:120032123-120080570 GCF_001876935.1 Asparagus officinalis | reverse complement strand
GAATGCATGATATATATATATATATACAAGTTTACAAGTCATAGTTCAAATTTCATGTTCACGAAAAACAGGTTTTCTGAACACTTTTCAAAAACAATGAGTTTTCATATCTTTTATTTTATGTTTACAGCTCATTCATACTTTATTATATATATATAACATGATATATATATATATATACAAGTTTACAAGTCATAGTTCAAATTTCATGTTCACGAAAAACAGGTTTTCTGAACACTTTTCAAAAACAATGAGTTTTCACAAATAAAAATTATATTTCCAAAAATTCCTTTTTAAACATGTTTATTTTATCATTTAGAAACTTTCCCCAAAGTTTTACTATTTTTGGAAATGAATTGATATTTTTTATATATTTTCAAAGTCAGCCAAAAACAGGTTCAAAACCTAATTTCATCATATATCAGTTTGCAGTCGACCGCCACGGTCGACCGCCAGCAGTTCTTTTTCATATTATGCTTCTTATTGGATCACGGTCGACCGTGACGGTCGACCGTGGCTCAATCGAGAGATTTTCACGGTCGACCGCTACGGTCGATCGTCAGCTTTTCAAAACCGTTCTTTTGGATTTTGTGCTTCGTGGTCGACCGTCATTTTCTCACGGTCGACCGCCGAACTGATGATTGCTTTCTAACGGCTATTTTCTGATTTGAATCTCTGGGGCTATTTTGGTCTTTTCAAAGTTGTTTTGGCTGATGTCTTGAGTGGGTATAAATACCCCATTGCTCTCCTCTTTTTAAAACCAAGAGTTTGTTTTATAGTGAGTTTTTAACAAAAGATTAAGAGGTGTTTAAGAGCTGTTTAAGATGATTTTATTTGTCTGTTTCAAAAGAAGTTTTCTACAATAAGAAGGGACCTTCAATTCTAACTGAGGATCCTATCCTCATCATCATCTACTGTTCTTCTTGTTTATTGAGAAGTTTTCTAAACTCTTTGTTATATAGCTTATTGATTCATTTTCATAACTTAGCTATATTTAATTGAGTTGCTTATTTAAATTTACTGTTATTACACACACCTTATTGAGCTTATAATATTTCCATACAATATATTGTTGGGTAGTGGTGTGTGATTTAGTGAGAGTGAGCTTCATTGGGTTCTCATTTATTATCGAGAACAAATTATTGTATTTAACCATTATTGTGAGTATCACTTGTAATACACTTGTACATCGAGAGAAGTGTGAGGCGTGAGACGAGGTCGAATCCAATAGGAGTGGCGTCGGTTGACGAACCTGAGAGAGGTTGTATCCGAGCACTTGAGGAGGAGGACACGGGCTAGGTTCCTACATTTAGTGTGTAAAGTGTGATTGCATAGTGTTTAATGTGTGAGAGTTTTCGGTAACTTGTAAACCGAGTGTGTAGAAGTTCCGGCTTCCAAACCGGATTGTGATAGTGGAGATCTCCTCGAGTGTAGAAGTTCCGGCTTCCAAACCGGATTGTGATAGTGGAGATCTCCTCGAGGTGAGGAGCGGGGACGTATTTCGTGGTGACCGAACCTCATAAACATATCGTGTGTTTGTGTTTTGCTTAGCGTATATTTTATTTGTGCTTATTCATATCATTCTTGTTCATATCCATATCATATAGTTCTAGCAAGAACAAATTAATCAATATATTTTAATTGGTATTTAATCGGGATTAGATTAGCATAAGACCCTAATCACCCTCCCTCTAGGGTCTAACAGATGGATGGAATCAAGCATTCATGATCAAATCCAATGGAGATTGGCAGAATAGTGGTTGAAGCAATGCAATTCAAGTTGGAGATCCAAGTTTTCCCGCTTCATCCACAAGTGTACCAAGATAGAGCTTCGTTGAAGATCACAAGCTTGAGTATATTTAGTTTAGGTTTTTATATTATTGTAGGCTGTCTAAAAATCATAATAGATAGCTGATCCCCATCAAACACCGATGATGGAAGTTACAATCTGACGACTTCCAGAAGGCTACAATTTGAAGACTTTCACGTGGATTGATGAAGGTTACAATCTGACGACCTTCGCAACAACTGATGAAAGCTCTAATCAACAGCCTTCACAATCAACATCGAGAGTTACAATCTGACGACTCTCACATATCAAAGAGCTAAAACAAAGATTACAAAACGACGATCTTTGCAACACTTTGACAGAAAGAGACTACAAATCGACGGTCTCTTCAAATCAAGACGTGGAAGTCCTCCCCGTGTACCAGCATCAAGATGCGCCGCGTTCATAGCCACGAACGCAGCTCAAACGCAGCTCCAAAAGCTGCAAATGCAGCTCAGATCCGCTGCCAAACGTAGCTCTTAAATCGTACAAACGCAGCTTCCAAATTGCTATAAACGCAGCTCAGATCCGCTGCCAAACGCAGCTCTTAAATCGTACAAACGCAGCTCAGATCCGCTGCCAAACGCAGCTCTTAAATCGCTGCAAATGAGCTTCCAAACGCTGCGTCCGAGCTTCCAGATGCTGCGTTCAAGCTTTTAGGCATTGCGTTTGGACACAGAATTCATGCCAGAACGCGGGCCTGCGTTTAACTCGTTCAAACACGAGCTGAACGGTTTCAAAACCGTTTTCCACGATCTGAGGGGATCACAACTCCACTCAGGAGTGATTTAAGGGGGCGGTTACATCCCATTAGCTCCACTTAGGAGCGAATTAAGGGGGCGGTTATACCTCTTAATCCCCTATAAATAACTGAAAATCAATTCAGTTCGGGGTTCGGTCTGCTAGATCTTTCATCCTTCTTTTTGGCAGCAAAGAAGAGATCCTTGGCTTGTCTAACCAATTACAGTTAAGATCAATCAACTCATCAAGAGTTCTAAAACTTGCCACACAAGTTCTCCACAACGTCAAATCGTGAGGAGAAGATCATGTTCCAGTGAAGCAAGACGTCAGATCGTCAACGAGAAGCAAACTCGACGCGAGCATTCGAGGGAGGCATCTCATCGCCACCGTGAAGAACCCAGATTTAAACAAAGGGGAGAATCCAGATCATTCTCTTCTCTTTTGTAATCAGGAAATCCAATTGTAACTGAGATTAAAGGAATACAAATCAATTTTCTTTCATTTCTTTTACTGCAAATTTTCCACAAACAAAAGATGGCGACTCCGCTGGGGACAAGCTTCTCTGACGAAGAAGTGGTGGTGCAATCCGATGTTTATCTCACTGGAACCACGGTTAAAACTCTCGTCATAGAGTTCGATCAAGCCAAGTATGAGGAAGCCCTCTCCTCCGGATCCCTTAGCCCCAAGGCTATGAGCAAGATCCACAAAGTCTCCAAAGAGACTAAAGCTCCAACTGCTCCAATTGCAGCCGAACCGCCTAAGGAAGACTACTCGGACAACCCCTCCCCCGATGGAGTGGGCTCAGCTTCAGCCAAACCCGCGCCAAGACGACGGGTATCGGGTCGAAAGATGCCCATTGAGGCGACAAAGGCCTTGAAGCAGGCTAAGAAGAATGCCGCTCGACGCAGGAGGAGATCCCTACGACGAGCACATCTCCGGGAATGTCGATCCTCAAGTCAGCACGAGCTTCGTGTTTGTGCGCCTAAACGCGACCCTATGCCCTGCATTTCTGTTTCAGAATGCAAGTCTCGCGTCTATGAGCCCAAACATAGGCTCTGTGTGAAGAAGACTGAGCGCAACCCTCAGGGGCGCGTTCCACAAAATAAACGCGACCCTCAGGGGCGCGTTCCACAAAATGAACGCAACTCTCAAATATGCATTTCAGAACCAAAATGCAGACTTCAAGACTGCGTTTCACCAGCAAAACCTGGGGCTCAGGCATGTATTCAGGCAACAAAATCTGATACAGAACCCGATCAGCGAGACCCCCGAATACTCTGCGTAGTGTTCGCGTGAAAAAATCGTAGCTTTCTTTGTTATTGATTCCATTGTCATCTTGAGTTACAACTTTTTGAGTTACAAAAGATCCGGTCTTTTTATAAGATCCGGTTACAACGAAAATCAAAGATTACAACTTTTTTTCCTTCTGTGTCGAACGAATCGCGAGCTCCTGTTTTGCGGTCGCTCGCTTTGGTGGGTTCTTTGCCTGCGCCGGGGTTGTTTGCCGTGGACCACCGCGAGATCTAGATCCGGTCGGATCTACGCAGTACGACGGGTATTATTTCACCAAGGAAATAATAGCCGGGGAGGATTGATTCACCAAGGAAACAATCGTCCAAGTCTCGGGATCTAAGACCAAGCCTAGATCCGGAGTTCGTACGCGTAGATCTGAGATCTGATCCTCTCGAACACCTGCCTTATTTGACGTTGATGATCGCCGAGCACCAGATCTGAAGGAGTGAGTCCCCGAAGTCCCAAAGTTTCAATCTTTTTTAAGTTCCGAGTCTCCAATCCAGCAGGGCTTCGCCTCTCTCCAAAATTTCCAACCCTTCAAAATGAACAACCCCCTCTCCTATTTATAGCCAAGCGTCACTGTGCCCGTGTGCACGTGTGGCCGACACCCTAGGTGGCCGGCCACCTCAAGGTGGCTCGGCTCATGCCGAGCCACCCTGAGGTGGCTCGGCCACCCCAGGGGGTGGCTCGGCCTTGGCCGAGCCACCTCAGGGTGGCTCGGCTTGGGCCGAGCCACCTTGAGGTGGCTCGGCCTTTGGCCGCGAAATGACAACTGTCGGCCACCTCTGGGTGTTGTGGTTTTTGCCGTTTTTTCCGGTCTCGTGATTCGGTTGATTTAGATCCCGATTTGGCAGTAAATCTGATTCCTGATTTGGCAGTAAATCTGGATCCTGATTAGGCAGTAAATCTGATTCCTGATTTGGCAGTAAATCTGGATCCTGATTAGGCAGTAAATCTGATTCCTGATTTGGCAGTAAATCTGGATCCTGATTAGGCAGTAAATCCGATTCCTGATTTGGCAGTAAATCTGGATCCTGATTAGGCAGTAAATCTGATTCCTGATTTGGCAGTAAATCTGGATCCTGATTAGGCAGTAAATCTGATTCCTGATTTGGCAGTAAATCTGGATCCTGATTAGGCAGTAAATCTGGATCCTGATTAGGCAGTAAATCTGGATCCTGATTAGGCAGTAAATCTGGATCCTGATTAGGCAGTAAATCTGATTCCTGATTTGGCAGTAAATCTGGATCCTGATTAGGCAGTAAATCCGCTTCTGAGTTCGAGTCCGAAACTGATCTTGATTCGATCGTGATTCGTCCGAGTTTGTCCTTGGTTGGATCACTCGTTGACTCTTTAACACTTGGCTTGATTCCAAATGCGAACGGATGTATTCCGTTGCTTGCGTGCGATTCGTCGATCTCGTCGCCTCGTTGGTTCGTCGGTTTGTGCCGAGCTGTGCTAAGGGACCTATAAGCAATTTTATATGCCTACAGATACCCCCTCCAAAGTATTTCAGTCTCGTTCTTTTATAGAAGAGTCTGGAATACTTTGGATATGATTGTCCCCACCTTCAGTCGGTGTAACGGGACCTTGGAATGGCTTCTGTTCTTGATTCCTTCAATCCTTCAGGCTATTCGGTGCTTTGTCGAATGTCTGTAAGGGTTCCGGTGCTGCATTTATTGTCTGACCGTTGTCGGAAATTCGAACTTGAAGTCAATTCCTGGTTTTCTGATTTTTAGCTCGTGCTTGTTGGTTGAACACAGAACTGACCCTCGACTGTCGGCGTTGAGTCTTTATTTGCGACGCGTTGTCCGGCGTAGTGTTGTTGAGTTATCCTTAAGAATGAAAATATTCTCCAGGAACTTCTCAACCAACAATAGGGAATAGTTTATACTCGTATACCTTATTGGAGTATTAAGAAGCAGTTTAACCTCATGCACTGTTGGAGGATTGAGGAGCAGTTTATACTCATATACTCTTCGGAGTGTTAGTTCTTTCATTGCAACGCATTGATAGGCGTTGACCTAGGGTTACGCGTTGTCCGGCGTTGACCTAGGGTTTTGAACGTCGTACGTTGATTTTTTGATCGCAACGCATTGACTGGCGTTGACCTAGGGTTACGCGTTGACCGGCGTTGACCCTAGGATTTCGAACGTCGTACGTTGACTTTTTGATATCTCGGTCACTGTGTTAGGTCTCTTCCAATCAATAATTGCCTCTATCTTTGAAGGATCAACCGACAACCCTTCTTTAGAAACAACATGCCCCAAGAATGAGACACTCTCCAATCAAAATTCACACTTCTTCTACTTTGCATACAATTTGTATTCCAAAAATAATTGCAAAATAGTTCTTAAGTGTTCTTCATGTTCCCGGCTTCTAGAGTAGACCGAAATGTCATCAATAAAAACAACTATAAACTGTTCAAGATAAGACCTGAACACCCTTTTCATCAAGTCCATAAAAGCAGCTGGAGCATTTGTCAATCCAAATGACATCACCAAGAATTCATAGTGTCCATATCTTGTTCTAAATGCAGTCTTCGACACATCTTTAGGCTTAATCTTGAGCTGGTGATAACCAGACCGAATGTCAATCTTTGAGAACACCTGGGCGCCCTTCAACTGATAAAATAAATCATCAATCCGAGGCAAAGGATATTTGTTCTTCACAGTCATCCTGTTCAATACTCGGTAAACTATACAAAGTCTCATACTTCCATCTTTCTTCTTCATAAAAAGTACTAGAGCACCCCAAGGAGATACACTCGGCCTGATGAAGCCCTTATCTAACAACTCCTGCAATTGAGTCTTCAACTCCCTCATCTCTATTGGTGCCATTCGATAAAGTGCTTTTTAGATCGGCCCTGTTCCTGGAATTAAATCAATAGGGAACTCAATTAGAATTTCATCCTGTTAGGTGGTAGCCCTAGCAAGTCTTCAGGAAAACCTCAGAGTATTCTCAAACAATTAGAATTTCATCCAAAATAACTTCCTTTTTCTCGGTACAAACTACACTAGCAAGATAACCCTGACAACATTTTTTTTAGAAGTCTACAAGCTCGCATAGCTGAAATAACACATGGAGGTACACTAACACCCGTTCCCTCGAAACAAAACTCTGACTCCCCAAGAATTCTGAATGAAACTCTCTTCTGAAAATAATCTTGATATGCATGATAAGTAGAGAGCCAATCCATTCCAAGAATAACATCAAAATCATGAATATCAAGTAACACAAGATTCGCAGGTATTGTTCGATCTCCTACTACGACCTCACATCCCTTAAAGATGTGATTAGTGATCATACAATCGCCGGATGAGGTGGAAACTGATAGTTTAGATTCTAAAAAGTCTTGAGTTCTGCCCAACTTACTAGTAAAACCATGAGATATAAATGAATGAGAAGAACCAGAATCAAACAACACATGTGCGAGCTTAGAGAAAATAACGAGTAAACCTGTAATAACAGAGGTAGATGCGAGAGCATCATGCTTCGTCAAAGAAAATACTCTCTCTTGTGCCTTAGATTTCTGACTATCACCTGGTGTAGGCTTCACTTTCTGATCATCAGTCTTGGGTCACTTCTTTGCTGGACAATCTCTCATAATATGGCCATGTTGGCCACACTCAAAACAACCTCGGAATAAAGAACAAACACGACTTTTGTGATTTTTTTTCGCATTTATAACATTGTCTATCATGTCTCTGAATAGGAGGACTTGTACGTCCTCTACACAAATTGCCCCGATCTCTGCATTGGAGCTCCTGACCCTCGAAATGCTAGCTTCTTAAAAGGCCTAAAAGCTAACGGCTCGGCCATGAGCCGAGCCACCCCAAGGTGGCTAGGCACAGTGTCGGCCACCCCGAGGTGGCCGACAGTGGCCCGAGGTGGCCGACAGTGGCCAGAGGTGGCCGACGATTCTCTTTTTGCAGCCACTGTCCTGAGAGCCTATAAATAGGCCTAGAGATGTTCATTTTCGGAGGTCGAACTTTCAAGAGCCGAAACTCTGCCGGATTGAAGAGTGAACTCGGAGCTTGAAGACCAGAAGACTTGCACCATTCAGATCTGATCCTCGGCGACCATCCACGTCAGAAAAGGCAGGATCTCGAGAGGAAGAAAGAACAGATCTGAGATCTACACGAGGCTACACTCCAGATCTAAGCTTGGTCTTAGATCTCGAGATCCGAGCGATTATTCCCTTGGTGGATTAATCCCTCTCGGCTATTATTCCCTTCGTGGAATAATACCCGCATACTCGTGTAGATCCGACCGGATCTAGATCGCGCGGTGGTCCACGGATTAACCCCGGCGCAGGCAAAGGACCCACCAAAGCGAGCGACCGCAAAACAGGAGCTCGTGATTTGTTCACAGAGGAGAGTTAGTCCTTAAATCAAAGAGCACCAAGCTCTGATACCAACTGTTAGAACCTAATGCCACTAGGAAAGAAACCTAGAGGGGGGGGGTGAATAGGGTTTATGCTAATATAATCCGATTTTATGCCAATTAAAACTTACTAACAAATATCCTAGCAAATATGATATGTAACAAGATAACTATGCAAGGATATAAAACAAACACAAGGGGAAACAAAACAAGATAAATGAGATAGTAGGCAATAGAAACAATGAGCAATTGACAAATACTATATAATGATAAACACAAAAATAAGTGCGCCAATGCAATCACAAACAAATGATATGTTCATGAGGTTCGGTCCCCACGACCTACGTCCCCGCTCCTCACCTCGAGGAGATCTCCACTATCGCACCGAGTTTTTTATGCTTACCCGAAAAATGTTTACACCTCATAATACGGTTTTCTAGCTAACCGAAAATTCTACACACTCGGTTATCAAGTTAACCGACAACTCTCACAAATCCTCACATAGTACATACACAAGCTACAACCTCAAGTGTTGGTCCTCACGTATCGCCTCCCTCAAGTACTTGGAATTATCACCTCTCACTAGGCCACCGACGCCACTCCTCTCGGTATCGACTACGTCCTCACCATACACTCCTCTCGGTGTACAAGTGTATTACAAAGTGAACTTCAAAAATTAAGCACAACAAATGATTGTTCTCTAAACAATGTGAGAACTCAATTAGCCACAACTCTAACTCACAAACCCCACAACCTAAAATATACTATGAATGTAAATACTATAAGCTCAATAGGTTGTGTGTGAACAAAGAGATTCAATAAAAACAATTTAACTAAACTCAATATAAATCTAGCTTATGGAAATTAGAAACAAATTCTAGGTTATGGAAATAAAAATCAAACAAATAAAATAGCTAGATTGAGTTTAGCAAAGAGAGAGAGAGAGAGAGAGAGAGAGAGAGAGAAGAGTTGAATGCTCAAACACTAATAGATTATCTCCACTTGCTCTTGTGAAATTCTCTTCACAAACGAAACTCTTAAATAAGGCTTAAAACACCTTTAAACAAACTTAAACCCTTGTTAAACTTGATTAAAACATTTTCTTAGTTAAACTAAAAAATGAGAGCAAGGGGGGTTTATATAGCCACCTAAAACCTCAGCCAAAAACCCCAAAAGAAAAGACTAAAAAGCCCAAGAATCAGAAATCTGGTTTTGTACAAATATAGCCGTTACAGTATTATGGGTCAACTCATCACTGTTCATGAGTCGACTCATAACTAGTCGTTACAGGCTAAAAACAACTTATGGGTCGACTCATAAAATTCACGAGTTAACTCATCATGCATGGGTCGACTCATGACTTCATGGGTCGACTCAGCAGAAACAAAACTAGTTTTCCAGCACATTTCATGAGTCGACTTATGACAGGCATGACGACTCAACCTGATAGGTTGACTCATGATGTTATGAGTCAACTCGTCAGAACCAAAATGTAAACTACACAACAGTTTATGAGTCGACTCAACACTGTTCATGAGTCGACTCAACACTGTTCATGAGTCGACTCATGACATGCACACAACCTGTTTTAAACAGTACATGTCAACATAAAACAGGGTTTAAAAATATCAAATAAATTCAGAAAAATATAAAACTTTAGAAAATGATTGTAGAAATGATTGTAAAACTAGTTTTCTAAAAAGACTTCCCAAATATAAAATATCATTATTTTGCAAGGAGGTCCAAAACACGAAAATATAAACATATGAGTTTGACATTTTAGCTAAACCATGTTTTAAAACTTTACACAATAATTATATAGACTTAATAAAATATGTATATGATTATTGTTAAGTCTAAAAACTAAGAATACAATATTTTCACAAAATTGCATATTTTGCAAACTTTTCAAAAACAATAAATATGATTTCATTGAACTAAATAAAATTGATATTGATGAAATCATATATATGCATATAATTATGAAACAAGAAATGTATTTTCAATTGTATTCAATTGTTTCATATTAAAACTCGAGTAATGTTAAACCAAAACATGTATGTATATATATAACTATATATACATAGAAACCAAAACTATAATGTGTGTGTATATATATATAACTATATATATATACAAGGAAACCAATAAAATATGTGTGTATAATATTGAGCTTAAAGTACTAACACACATATTATAAATCTAAACTAAATGTTACCCAAGCAATCTTGATCTTCGATGTAGCTCAACTTGGTACACTATGTGGATGAAGCTTGAACTTGGATCTTAACTTGAATTGTAAGGCTTCACTCCACAATTCCGCCAACCTCTATTGGATATGATCGTGAAAGCTTGATTCCATCCATCCTCCAACATGTTGTTTGTCTATAATTGATATAAAAACACAAACACTAGACAAATAACATTAGAAGCAAATTGTTTGTAAATCATCATCAAAACAAGAAAGCCAACAAATTGTTTGTAAATCATCATCAAAACAAGAATGCCAACATTAAAAACCTAAAACAGATGATGAGCTCCTGTTCTAACAGCTCAAAAATCAAAATTGCTGGGATATATCGAGCTCTCTTCCCTGCATCAAATACAGTTCCATAGTATAACATGGTTTGGGAAGGTTTATGCTATCCAAAGCACTCATTTATCTGTTGGTTAGCTGTAAACAAAAGATTGCAAACTCAAGACAAGTTATTAAGAAAAGGTATTGTTAGTGCAAATCAATGTAAGCTGTGCACTGGTGCATGCTTAGAGAGCCGAGACCACCTATTCTTTGAATGATCTTTCTCAAGGGAAGTGTGGAATCACATCATGGATTGGCTTCATTTAAAATGGAGATCATGTTCTTGGAACTCTCTCTTGGATTGGTATTGTACAAGGTTAAGAGGGAAAGATATAAAACAAAAAAAAAATTAAGAGATCAGCATTATTGGCTACTATATATCATCTATGGTATGAGCGGAACATGAGGATTTTTTAGCAGAAACACAAGTCTGTGGAGATTTTGGTTAAGAAGATCAAAGTCGACATTCTAACAATATGCCTAAACTCTCCGAATATTGCTGGAAATGTAGCTGATTGGATTAGTTCATTATAAATCTGTATAGTCATAGAAGATCAATGTTTTGTCTTCTGATAGTATTCTCAAAAATTTGAGAATCTAGATGTATATAAATGTTCATATTTGGTAAATAAATAAAAGTTTTTTCATTGACCAAAAAAAAAAGAATGCATAGGATTGTGTTTGTAATTTGGATAGTATATGCTTAGTAGTTTGTGTTCTAGATTAATTAGGTTTAGTAGGAAGGTGGTTTCACAATCTAAGTTGCTTCATCTGTCAGAGGGTTATTTAAGAAGGGAGAAAAAAAGTGAAAGAAGCCATTTAGTTGAATGAGTTTAATGATCTTGAGTTACAATAGAAAACACTCATTGTTATATAGACATCAGGTTACATATGGACTAAAAAAATGTACTTGTACATTGCAGAAGGAGTTTTACCATCGCAGACATATTAGACCGTATGTGATATTCAATTTTTCAATGGGGTACTTTGCACTAGTTTAGATTCACAGATTACTCAATTAGGGAAAGGGTCAATCATGCTCTTCTCTAGACACTAAACTTATGGGTGTAGATTCTATAGGAACATCATAGAATATATTATTCATAGGTGGTTGGGAGTTTTGTTTGAACATTTTAATTCTTCTATCTGTACTATAAACTATCACATTTCTGTAAGGATGGTTCTTGTTATAGGTTGCCTCAAATACTCAAATCTATATTGCTTTCTGAGTTCTTTTTTAGGTTGGTTTGTTTTGATCAAGAGTTCTACTTACATTAGACTTTGCACAACCAATCATATTAGAGGTTTATTCCTACTTGGACTCTTGTTGGGTTTTAGGATATGTTGACCTCTATTCTTATTATAACTCTTATTCCTTAGATAACAATGAGTTGGGATCTTCAAGACTATATAAGAACATTCTTTCAAGCCAATTAGATGCATCAATCTTCATAGCACCAATCAAGAAGAGAGAGTTCTTTTGTGAAGCCTATTAATATTCTTCTCTTTTGTTCCTTTAGTTGAGTGTTGTATTAGGTTTTTGGGGTGTTATTTGGGATTGAGAGATTTTACTTTGTATTCCTTACAATTAGTAAAGCTTTTCTCCTCCTTCGTCCGTGGACATAGGCTACAAGCCGAACCACATATAAAGATGACGACAACTACTACAAATAAAACTTTTACTCTTTGTGTTCATGCGTTCTTGATACTTTTCATTCTCTCATGTGATTGATATTAGCTTATCCTGGGGAATTTGTTATAACAAATTAGTATCAAAGCCCTCAGCTATCTATCGGACGAGAAGATGATGACAACTACTATAAAGTGGGATATTGAGAAGTTTGATAGCAACATCAATTTTAACCTTTGGCAAGTTAGGATGATTATCGTCAACGCAGAGTGGATTGAAGAAGGATTTGTTTGGAAAGTCAAAAAAACCGGCTACTATGACTGAGGAAGATTAGAGCGAGTTGGATGATAGAGCTCTCATAGTGATCCAGTTATGTTTAAAAAATAAAGTTTTGTAAGAAATTCTCACTGCGAAAACAACTGTTGATTTGTGGTCTAAATTGGAGGATTTGTATTTGACGAAGTCTCTCATTAATCGCCTCCTCTTGAAGCAGTGTTTGTACACACTTCGGATGTCGAAAGGAACACTCATCAAATCACATATTGGTGAATTTAATTCTGTGTTTATAGATTTGAGTAAGATTGATGTTAAGATCGATGATGAAGATCAAGCCCTATTGTTATTGTGTTCTTTGCCACCCCCTACAAGCACTTCATGGATACTATGATTTATGGTTGATATTTTATTGGTATTAAGGACATCAAAGAGAACTTATTGAATAAGGAAAAGATCGAAAAAGAGTTAACCACAAATGAAAGTGACGATAAAGCTGATGGCTTATTTGTTCGAGAAAGATAAAAAAAGGGGCTTTGGAGGTAACAAGTATAAGTCGAAGCACATGAATCTGACTTGCAAATATTTTAAGAAGAAAGGGCACATCAAGACCAATTGTTACAGATTGAAGAACAAAAATAAATAAAGAGAGTATGAAGAAAAATTAAAGGAGGACTCCGTTGAAGTTGATATTGTTGAATATGTGATTTTGTTGGTTACAGATAATATAAACAGGAGCATGGATAATTGGATTTTGGATTCGAGTTATTCCTATCATATGTGTCCTAATCGAGTCTGGTTCACCACTTATGAAGCTATTGAAAATGGAGTTGTTCTTATGTGGAACAACGCCTCATGCAAGACTATTAGGAAAAACATAATTGGATTAAGATGCATGATGGAGTCATCATGACTTTGACAGATGTTAGACATGTTCTAGGTTTAAGGAAGAATCTCATCTCTTTAGGCACACTTGATAGCATTGGGTGTAATTTTTTAGGTGAAGATGGATGTAGGCTGTCTAAAAATCATAATAGATAGCTACCAATGATGAAAGTTACAATTCGACAGCTTCCAGAAGACTATAATTTGAAGACTTTTACGTAGATTAATAAAGATTACAATCTGACGACCTTCACAATAACTGATGAAAGCTCTAATCAATAGTCTTCATAATCAACTATGAGAGTTACAATCTGACGGTTTTCACACCCCAAAATAGCCAAGGCTAAGATCACTCAACAATGGTCTTTACAACGCTCTACATGAGAGGTTATAAGTCACTAGCCTCTTCTAAACGCGGAATTCATCTTCGCGTTTCAGTTCTTGAGACGCAGGCGACCCCTGTGTTTCTAGCCCTTAGCAAACAAAACACGGGCGACCCTCACGTTTTTCAACATCCAACGGGTGCTCAACTTTGCGTCTCCAGTCTAAGACGTGGAGTTAGGATCCTGAACATCAACTTGGGCATTTGACTCATTCAATCATGAGTCGAACGGTTCCAGAACTGTTTTTTTCCTATGATCCGAGGTAATCACGCCCACTTAGGAGTGAATTAAGGGGTGGGTTATATCCCTTAATCCCCTATAAATAGGGGTAAACTCAACTGAGTTCGGGTCCTTGGATCCTCCATCCTTCAGCCTTCGATTTGGCAGCGAATAAGAGATATTTGGCTCGGCTTCTTCAGATCTTCTTGGAGTTTTGGAGATCAACAACTTGGAGGAACTCTTGAATCATCTTGGAAGGCTTTTATTGAAGCTTTTGAGATTACTCGGCTTGGCTTTTGAACTCTTTCTAAGAGTTCTTCTCAACTCGATCAGAATTCAAAACTTGCTCTGTAAGTTCTTCTAAACTCATTCAGAGTTATAAAACTTGCTTTGTAAGTTCCCCATAACGTCAAATCGTAAGGAGAAGACCACGTTCCAATGAAACAAAATGTTCGGATCGTCAACGGAGAGCAAACTCGATGCGAGCATTCGAGGGAGGCACTCTATCGCTACCGTGAAGAACCCAGACTTAAACAAAGGGGAGAATTCAGATTAATTCTCTTCTCTTTTGTAATCGAAAATCCAAATTATAATTAAGATTGAGAGAATACAAATCAAATATATTTCTTTCATTTTTTCTTTTTACTATAAATTTTCTACCAAACAAAAGGTGACGACTCCGCTGAGGATAAACTTCTCTAACGAAGAGGTAGTGGCGCAATCCGACGTCATGCTTATTGGAATAATCGTTGAAACTCTGATCATTGAGTTCGATCAAGCCAAGTTTGAGGATGCCCTCTCCTTCGGGTCCCTTAGCTCCAAGGCTATGCGTAAGATCCATAAAGTTTCTAAGGAGACTAAAGCTCTAGTTGTGGCCGACTCATTGAAAGATTGTCTCTCTTAGGGGTTGCACTGTTCATACAGTCCCCTCTCTTAAGGAGAAGACTTAGCTTCAGCACAACTCCAAAAAAGTCGATCCTCCAATCAACGCGAGCTCCGCATTTGTGAGGCTCAACACGAGCTCTGCATAAGCCAAGCTAAATGTAGCCCTCAGGGGTGCGTTTCCCAAATAAAATGCAACCCTCTGAAACACGTTCCAACATCAAAATGCAGACCTCAAAACTGTTAGACCCTAGAGGGTGGGGGGGTGATTAGGGTCTTATGCTAATCTAATCCGATTTTATGCCAATTAAAACTTATTAACAAGTTATCCTAGCAAGTATAAAATACAACAATGTATATGAGCTAGGATAAGCAATATGAACAACAAGATATATCCTAAGAAAGAGATATATGCAATGTATGTGCAAGGATATATAAACTCAAGGGTAAACAATCTAAACTAGATAGTGGGCAATATAATCAACAAGCAATATACAAAGGTGATATAAGATATGAACATAAAAGAGAGTGCCAATGCAATCACAAACAAATAATATGATTACGGAGTTCGGTCCCCACGACCTACGTCTCCGCTCCTCACCTCGAGGAGATCTCCACTATCTCAACCGGGTTTTCTACGTTCACCCGAACAACGTTTACACCTCACAATACAATCACTATGTAATCACACCTCACACACTAAGTGTTGGTCCTAGCTCGTGTCCTCCTCCTCAAGTGCTCGGTTATAACCTCTCCCTAGGCACGTCAACCGACGCCACTCCTCTTGGATTCGACCCCGTCTCTCACCACACACTTCTCTCGGTGTACAAGTGTATTACAAGTGAATCCTCACAATTAGGCACAATATGATAAATGATTGTTCTCTCTAACAAGGTGAGAACTCAATTAAGCACAACTCTTAGTCACAAACCCACAACCCCAAATTATACTATGAATGTAAATACAATAAGCTCAATAGGTTGTGTGTGAACAAAGAGATAAAACAATATAAACTCAATATGAAATCTAGCTTATGAAATTAAGAACAAACTTATAAAATGCTAGAATTGAGTTTAAGAAAACTTCTCTATAGATGACAAGAGAGAGGGAGAAGAATGAATGCTCAAACACCAAGGATGATCTCCACTTGCTCTTGTGAAGTTTGCTCCACAAACCAAACTCTTGTAAATGCTTAAAAGCTTTTTAAACAAACACTAAAAACAAACTTAAACCCTTGATTAAATCTTTCTTAAACTTGTTTTTAAAACTCTCTTAGCTTATAGGAGAGCTGAAGGCAATGGGGTATTTATACCCTCTCAAAACTCAGCCAAAAACCCAAACAAAAAGACAAAACAGCCCCAAGGCAACGGTAAAAAAACTACGATGAGAGCAAAAACACGAAGAAAACTTTCTGGACTAACGTCGGTCGACCGGAAATTCTGTCGGTCGACCGATTTGAGCTCTCGGTCGACCGGACCGGTCGACCGACGACTCTCTGGAAAAATACTGACGAATGGTCAATTGACCGGTCGACCGTACCGGTCGACCGAAAACTGACATTCTAGAAAAATCGGTTTTAGAGCTGATTTTAAAACACTGTTTAAAAATATCAAATAAATTCCAAAAAATGTAAAACTTTGGGGAATGATTGTAGACATGATAATAAACATGCTATAATGACTGGTTATCAAAAAGGACTTCCCAAATGAAAAATATTATCATTTTACAAACTAGTCCAAAACATGAAAATATGAGATACTTGAATTTTGATGTTTTGACATAAACCAACTTTTGAAACTTTGTGAAATATTTTTATAGACTTAGTAAAACATGTATAAACTGATATTGAAGTCTATAAACTAAGAATACAATGTTTTCATAAAATTGCATATTTTATGCAATGTTTTCAAAAACACAATAGAGAATATGAACTATATAATTTCATATATATAACCATAAAAACTCAAAACATATGTATGTATATATATAACTATATATATGCATAGAAACCAAAACTTATGTATATATATAGACTACATATATATACAAGGAAACCAATAAAATGTGTGTGTATAGATAATTGAGCTTAGAGTACTTAACACACATAATATAAATCCTAAACTAAGTTACCCAAGCTTGATCTTGATCTTCATTGTAGCTCAACTTGGTACACGTTGCGGATGAAGCTTGAATTTGATCTTTAACTTGAATTGTATAGGCTTCAATCAGACATTCCGCCAACCTCCTTTGGATATGATCGTTGAAGCTCTATTCCATCCATCCTCCAACAACGTTGTTTGTCTACAAAACATAGGAATGCACAAACACTAGACAAACAATATTAGTAATAAATTGTTTGTTAAACATCATCAAAACAAGAAGGCCAACAAAAACGACATTGATCTGGCAGAACACAACTCTCAGGAGTGTGTCCCAGAACCAAAATGCAAGTCTTAGGAGTGCATTCTACAAACTGAACGCAACTCTCGGTCATGCATTTCAGAACCAAAACACAGACTTCAAGACTACGTTTCATCAGCAAAACACAGACCTCAGGACTGCATTTCTCCAGCAAGACCCCCGAATACTCTGCGTAGCGCGACTAGATTAAGGTGCAGATATAAGAAGTTAATGGATTAAAGGCATCTCAACCATATCCATGTTTACCAAGAGCCAGTCCTGTCCAATCACGGACAGGGGGTTCCATCTCTACCCTCACATTCTGTGAGAGGTTCATCCTAAGTCTCTGACTTGTAGGAATTACTATCGAGAGAAAGACCGATGCAAAGAGTTGTTCGTTCATTCCAATGTGAACGACTGATTCCTACGGTCCTCTCGGGATATCAATGCTGCTCATATACGGTCAAACCATCAGTGTTCGACCAATTAACAAACGTTGCCTTACCCAACCAACGACGACGTTTGCACAGGAAGAAGTCTCCAGTGACCGAGTATTCTAAAGTCACCATCAATGTGATCGGTAGAGGGAAAGCCTCAGGTCCTAGTTCCGATAACTCTGAGATAAGTCGTTCACTGACTGTCAGAGAAATCGCTAACGAGTTTGAAGGAATCTACCAGCGCACTCGGATGTGAACAAGAGCCATTCCCCCTTGTAAACTATCGGAGGTTAGCCAGAGGAACCAATTCTGATGACGAACATTCAGTCATTGCGGAGTCTCAATCATCAAGTTCTTTCGTTGAACATGAGAGCTTCGCCCACATGGCAGAAAATTCTAAAGATCTTGCAAAGAGGGTTGCTGAGCAAGATGTCATGCTCAAATCATAGCAGAAGACCCTTAATGAACTCCTGGCCCTGTTGACTCAAATCATCGCAGACAAGGTCATATCTCAGAAGACAGATTCGCCACCAAGGTAAGAATCTTTCCAGAGAGGAAAAGCGTCTTCATCCCGACTTCACACAAGTAAAAGGAAGGGAAAAGTGGTTGATGATGCTGCTTCTGACCAAGAAGCCCATAACCCGGAAACTTCCTCTGATGAAGGAAGCGAGACTGAGAACGAGCAGAATCTCCAGTCTGCCAAAATGGAAGAATTGGAAGCCCGCCTCAATGCTATAGCCCACAAAAGAGAGCTCGAAGACGAGGGAGTTACTAGGCCCTATCCTGACGAATGGGATGCAGCCCCTTATCCTTCAAAATTTAAGGTCTCGACACTATAAAATTTTGACGGTAACTTTTGACGGTACGGAATCACCGAACCAACATATCTATTATTTTAAGTTACAGACTGGGAATGTGATATCAAACGACGCCATCCTGGCTCGATTGTTCATTGGCACCCTCAAGGGAGTTACCTTTGAATGGTTCAGGAAACTACCTGTGTGATGTATCCAAAAGTGGGCGGATCTAGAGAGACTCTTCCTATTAAGATTCTTTAAAGATGATACAGAAATCTCCATCCATACCCTTCTCGCCACTAAGCAGAAGAAGAGGGAGTCTGTCAAAGCCTTCGTCAAAAGGTTCCGAAACATGGCTCTTCGATGTTCATCAGGTATGACACAGTCTACCTTAGTGGAGACCTATCGACACAACCTGCAGACCGATCTTCTAGCACAAATGAGGGTTGTAGAATGCCATTCTTGGAGACAATTAATCTCTTAAGGCGAACAAGCTTAAAAGATTATTACCAGGATCAAAGCTGAAGAACAAAGTAAGAAAGAACAACCTGAGCAATCGGACCAAGCCCAATCTTTTTAATCAGAAGGGGAAGATACTACGGTCACTGAAGCTAATCCTTTTCAGTAGTATGGTGGGTATAACAACTATCATGTTAACAGTTACCTCTGATAGTCAAACTCGTTAGATAGTGGCCCACTAGGCGATGTGTCACATCTACCCTTTTTCCCCCTGTACTTATTTAAGACTGAGGATTGGTTTATTTTTGGTTCATTGGATTATGAGTAATAAATTTTCTGAGTTGTCATGTTTAATAGAATACCTCTGTCAATCACGAAATTGGTCAAAACTATCAAGTTAACCATACACCTCTGATAGTCCATTTTTTCAAATTCCCCCACCAATCCCCTTCAAGTAGGATAGCGGGTCTATCAAAACTATCACGTTAACATTTACCTTTGATAGTCCATCAATTTATCAATCCTCTTCAATAGGATGATAGGTTTACAAAACTATCACGTTAACAGTTACCTCTTATAGTCCATCAACTTACTAATCTTCTTTAATAGGATGACAGATCCACAAAACTATCACATTAACAGTTACCTCTGATAGTCAAACTCATCAGATAATGGTCTACCAGGGAATGTGCCTCTATTCCGACTTCATGGATAGTGTCCTACTAGGTGATGTGCCTTATCTATCTCTTTTTATTCCCCTGCTAAGACTTAATCAAGACTGGGGGTTGGTTACTTAGAATCTATTGGATTAAGAGTAATAAATCTTTCACATCGTCGAGTGAACATTACACTTCTGACGATCATCACCCCCACAGAGTATGAATGCATCTTGTATTATTCCTAATTTGTCATGTTAATAATACACCTCTGATAATCTTATCAATCATTGTTAATAGGATGATAGGTCCTCAAAATTGCTCAAATCGTAATCTTCCCCAGTAAGACACTAAGTCTTTAAAATCTTATTCAAATTATAAGTATCAAAATTCATCGCTTCTAGTGATAAACTCACCTAGAAAGTTTTCCCAGCGAGACGCTAATTCCCAAAATCTTGTGCAAGTCACAAGTACACATTCTCTTATGACGTTAATATCACACCTCTGATAAATTAACTTATTAATCCTCTTTAATAGGATGATAAGTCTACAAAGTTTCTCCGATCATAATAAATTCCTATCACATTAATATCACACCTTTGACAACCTACTTATCAATTCTCTTTAATAGGATGATAAGTCCACAAAGTTGCTCCGATCGTAATAAATTCCCATCATGTTAACACCAAATCTCTGATAATTAACTTATCCACTCTCGTCAATAGAGCGATAGGTCCTTAATGTTGCTTCGATCGCAACAAATTCCTGTTACGTTAACACCACACCTCTGATAAATCAACTTATCGATCCTCTTCAAAAGGATGATAAGTCCACAAAGTTACTCCGATCGCAACAAATTTCTGTCAAGTTAATATCACACATCTGACAAATCAAGTTATCAATCCTCTTTAATAGGATGATAAGTTCACAAAGTTGCTCCGATCGTAATAAATTCCTATCATGTTAATATCACACCTCTGACAAATTAACTTATTAATCCTCTTTAATAGGATGATAAGTCCATAAAGTTACTCCGATCGTAACAAATTCCTATCATGTTAATATCACACCTCTGACAAATTAACTTATCAATCCTCTTTAATAGGATGATAAATCCACAAAGTTGTTCCGATTATAATAAATTCTTGTCATGTTAATCCCACACATCTAATAAAATCCACTTATTGACTCTCTCCAATAGAGCGATAGGTCCTCAAAATTACCCTGATCGTAATATTCTTCCTGTCATGTTAATATCATACCTCTGACAAAATTAACTTATCGACTCTCTTCAATAAAGCGATAGGTCCACAACCCCGTTAAGTTAACATCACACCTCTGACGACATAAACCAATTTATCTACTCTCTTTAATAGAGCGATAGACCCATAAAATACTATTAGGTTAACGTCACACCTCTAACAGTCAAACCCCCCTAATGAACTTCTTAATCTTTTTTTCGACAAGAATAACAAGTTTTTATTATAAAATCACTAGCGGATTAAAATTTTTATGGAATTATCCTAGTGATAACCAATTTTTTTTTGAATTTCACTCTAAGTAAAAATTCATGCCAAGTTAATACTACACCTCTGACACTTCCAAATTTCTTCTAGTGTTTCAAGTGAAAGTATAACACAGAAAGAAACAGTGATAAAGTCTACTTATTCAATATCGTAGTCAGTGAATATCATTAAATTAATAATCTCTGAATCCATATCTCGCATATATGGGGAATTTTATCCCGAATCATAAGTAAGGATAAGTTAACGCCTAATACGCGTTGCCGGTTAGTCTTTGATCGTAAAAATGATAAAAACCCACGTATTCAACATCGTGGCAGGTCGTTATAAATAATGTCAAAATCCATACCTTACACACATGGGGGACTTTATCTTGATCCCTAAATAGAGATAAGTCTGCTGTTTGTGGAAAATTTGTAATAAGAAAAATGAATGAAAGAAATGTATGTGATTTTATTCTTTCTAACCGCTTAGAAAAAGAATGTTTACAAATCTCTCAACTCTCGATTATAATTGGATTTCCTGATTACAAAAGAGAAGAGAATGATCTAGATTCTTCCCTTTGTTTAAAACTGGGTTCTTCACGGTGGCGATGGAGTGCTTCCCTCGAATGCTCGCGTCGAGTTTGCTCTCCGTTGACGATCCGAAAATTTTAATTCACTGGAACAACTGATTTGTCTGGTTGATAACTCTTGAGGAGTATTGTAGCTCAGAACGAGTAACAAACTCTAATATGAAAAGAGTTATCGGAATCGAAAATGATTCGGTTAATAAGCCAAGTATGGAGTGTCTGGAGTCTTCAGTTGATGATGATTCCCCAGACTGTGTAAGGAGCTGATCCTCCAATTCTCACCCTCTGAATCCGATCTCCATAAATCCAGCCCAAGGATCTCTTCTGTTACTGCCAAGAAGTTCTAACAGACTGAACCCTTAAACTGAATTGATTTTTAGTTATTTATAGGGGATTAAGGGGTATAACCACCTCCTTAATTCGCTCCTAAGTGGGGCTAATGGGATATAACCGCCCCCCCTAAATCACTCCTGAGTGGAGTTATGATCCCCTCAGATCGTGGGAAACGGTTTTGAAACCATTGAGTTCGTGTTTGAACGAGTCAAACGTAAATCCTGCATTCTGGAATGAAATCTGTGTTTGAACGCAGCGTCTGGAGGCTCAGACGCAGTGTCTTGTTGGAAGCTGCGTTTGCAGCTTTTGGAGCTGCGTTTGCGGCCGAACATGAGCTGCGTTGGCGACCGAATCTGAGCTGCGTTTGCAGCTTTTGGAGCTGCGTTTGTGGCCGAACATGAGTTGCATTTGCGGCCGAACATGAGCTACGTTGGTGGCCGAATCTGAGCTGCGTTTGCAGCTTTTGGAGCTGCGTTTGCGGCCGAACATGAGTTGCGTTTGCGGCCGAACATGAGCTGCATTGGTGGCCGAATCTGAGCTGCGTTAGAGCTGCGTTTGTAGCGATTTGGAAGCTGCGTTTGGCAGCGGATGGAAGCTGCGTTTGCAACTTTCGGAGGCTGCGTTTGAGCTGCGTTCGTGGCTATGAACGCGACGCATCTTGATGCTGGTACGCGGGGAGGACTTCCACGTCTTGATTTGAAGAGACCGTCGATTTGTAGTCTCTTTCTGTCGAAGTGTTGCAAAGATCATCATTTTGTAATCTTTACTTTAGCTCTCTGATATGTGAGAGTCGTCAGATTGTAACTCCCGATGTTGATTGTGGAGGCTGTTGATTAGAGCTTTCATCAATTATTGTGAAGGTCGTCAGATTGTAACATTCATCGATCCACGTGAAAGTCTTCAAATTGTAGCCTTCTGGAAGTCGTCAAATTGTAACTTCCATCATCAGTGTTTGATGGGGATCAGCTATCTATTGTGATTTTTAGACAGCCTACATCTACATCTAAAACATGCTGTCGGGTAGCCTATTCCCGCAATAATGACCAAGTCTATGTATTCAACATCGTAGGACCAAAAATCCATGTCTTTCTCGCATGAGGGACTTTATCTCGATCCCTAATTAGAGATAAGTCTACATCTAAAATATGCTACCGGGTAGCCTATTCCCGTAATAATGACAAAGCCTACGTATTCAATATCGTAGCAGGTTGTTATTAATAACACCATAATCCATGCCTCACACGCTTAACACGTGTTACCGGTTAGTCTTTTTCTGTGAAAATAATAAAGTCTATGTATTAAAAATCATAGCATCAAGTCTAAGATAGTTCATTCTCTTAGCACAACGTTACATGTGAAACAGATTTAAATAATTCACATGCTAGCCCGACTCAAACGGTAGTCGGTAAAGGTTTATTAAATCCGTTGATGGCTGAGGGTTTTCCAAAAAGCCTATGCATGTTTGTAGGCCCATCGACTTAATGGATGTGAGCCAAGACTTGAAACAGATGAGCTAAAAACAAGTCTCAAAGGCTTAGTCAAAAATGCATGAAAGCCACCTCTGCGTCTCAAGTCAAAACACCGAGGTCAGACCCACGATGCAAAAACCACAACACCGAGGTCACACTTGAGTTCCGAATTTAAAACGCAAGGGTGAGACCCGCGTGTTAAGTTCAAAACACAGGTGATACGAGTCGCCGTGCGAGCACCCTTTGGTCGTGGAATTACCAAAAGTTGGGTTGAGAAGAAGACAACTAAAACATAAGAACAATTCAGTATGACGAAGAAAAATACCTTCTCTAGATTATGAAGAATCAATTATTACAAATCTCTCCCTCACAATTTTACTAGAATCGAGAACAACCTCTCAATCCTCTCTAAACCCTAATACAATGATTAGAATCTCTCTCTGATCTAAGATCTCTCTAAGTTGATCAATATGATGTTTAGAAACCCCAAACAACCCTTTATATAGGTGTACAAACGTGGATGATAATCTGGTAAATAACCAAGCCCAAAACCAACAGGAATTCGTGTGAACAGAAACCCAAACGAATCAGGAAACTATCGATGAGTCGACTCATGACTGAGATGAGTCGACTGGTCAGAGACTTTTGCTAACAGGGCTTGATTTCGCGAGTCGACTCATGACAGGTATGAGTTGACTCAACCTGATGAGTCGACTCATGTTCAGGTATGAGTCGACTTACGAGCTGAAAACTGAATTCTTCAAATCTGCTGCTCGCCGTCTCGTTCCACGCTTCCACCTGCGTTCCACTGAACTATTTTACACCCCTATTCTCATGCTATTATGAGAATCATCTATCCTCAAGCTCCCATGAGGATCGCTAAGCTCCAAAGAGAAGATACACCCGTATCATAGGTCCCCTCTTTAGAAACTTGAAGTCCCGTTCAAGTTAGAACTTTTGCTGAGGAAACTCTCAAGCTCCTCCATCTTTTCTGTACCATCTGGCCTTGCTAGGAATCTAGTCTCGACGTCCGATCAGAAACAACTCATTCGTCCCGCATCTCGTCGTAGTCACCGTTCGCTCTAAGTTGCAATCCTTTATCGATGGCTTTTCTGGAAGTCTAATGCACAGTGAGACAAACTTATTACTTGCATTCACCAGTCTCTTCGCTCACGTCACCGTCCCTAAGCTTGTCTCCCTCGGAAGATATCGAATGAAATCTGAACTTTTCACCATCCTTAGCAAAGGTGTACTTCTGAGCCCGCCTCTCGTAGATCGCATATCTATCCCATAAGTACAGATTGCCTAGTATAATCTGACAAATATCCAATGGAACGACATCGTACGTGACCTCGTCAATATATGACTCGTGGAGAGCAAATCTGACAGTGCATTGATCAACTATACTCAGTTTCTCCTCCTTCTGAATCCACCCCAATAGATAAGGCTTCAGATGGACCCAGCTTCTGAACCAATACCTCGGATATTAAATTCTTTTCACTACCCGAATCAACAATGGCATCAACCAAACTGGTCTTCACTTACAACTTAAGAACAAAGAGTTGCTCTCTCGGGTCGTCGTCCTTTTTCGTGGTCTGCTTCCCCATCATAAGGTTGAGATTGCTGTTGGGCTCTGTCATCCCCGAGACTTCTTTCGGATCTTGAGCTATCATGTATGCCTTTTTCTCCTCCTTCTTCTTCAACCCTCTTGGCTTGACATGTGGATACTTCTCCCAGCACCGATCAGCTGTGTGTCATGTCTTCTCGTAGTGACTATAAATCAGCCCTGCTTTTCCTAGATCACCCTTCTTCTTCTCCTCCTTAGATTGAGAACCACTAGACTCACTTCCCATCTGTTTGGAGTCTCCCTTAGCCTCGTTGTCCTTTTTTTTGCTTTTCCTCGAGGGTAATAGCCTTCACGCTCGCCTCTGCAATTAATTCCACCGTGAATAGCTTCATCTCTTTTTGGATGTAATCGTTCAATCCCGCCATATACTTAATAAACACGGAATATTCCTCTATCGTAATGTTGAGGATCATCGCCTGCTACTGGAACTCTGTGATGTATTCTTGAACGGTTTGATTGACCCTTTGGCGCAAACCGTACCACTTGTACCAACGCTCTTCAACGAATCCCACCGGGTAAAATTCCTTTCTTAGTAACTCCTTGAACTTGTTTCACGACACCACCTTCTTTTTCTGCTTGCAGTAGGATTTCCACCACGTCAACGCGTGCCCTGAAAGATTCAAAGTCGCGAACACAATCTTCTCTTTTGACGAATAGCCATAAAGAGTAAAATACGTCTCCATCCGCGTCGCGAACACAATCTTCTCTTTTGACGAATAGCCATAAAGAGTAAAATACGTCTCCATCCGCTCAATCTAGTCATCAAGCCTCTCGATGTTAATACTCCCATCATAAACAGAAATCTCCACCTTGAAGTTAATCTTCAGGTTCTGATAATAATTCTTACTCCCTTGATGCAATGCAGTCTTAACGGTCTCCTCCTCCTCGTCGGAATCTGAATCTACTCTCTCCACATCGGACTCAACAGTTTTTTTTGAAGAAGATTCACCTTATTTGCCACCTCTATGGATAAGACGGACGAGTTGTGTGAGAGTCTAACCTATCGTCTCGATCTGCTTCTCCAATGCATCAATCCTCGCTAAATTGTCTCATTCAGTCATCTTCTCCTTCCTTATCTTCTGGACTTCTTCCAAGGAAATAAGGATCTCGCTAAGCTTCTTGTACTGTGATCGAGTAAGGACCATACATAGGATGTCCCTTCACCGGATCTGATTAGTCTGATACCAACTTGATACGAGTCGCCGTGCGAGCACCCTTTGATCGTGGAATTACTAAAAGGTGGGTTGAGAAGAAGACAACTAAAACACAAGAACAATTCAGTATAGCAAAAGAAAATACCTTTTCTAGATTATGAAGAATTAATTATTATAAATCTCTCCCTCATAATCTCACTAGAATCGAGAACAACCTCTCAATCCTCTCTAAACCCTAATACAATTATTAGAATCTTTCTCTGATCTAAGATCTCTCTAAGTTGATCAAGATGATGTTTAGAAACCCTAAACAACCCTTTATATAGGTGTACAAACGTGGATAGCAATCTGGTAAATAACCAATCCTAAAAGCAACAGGAATTCGTGTGAATAGAAACCTAAACGAATCAGGAAACTGTCGATGAGTCGACTCATGACTGAGATGAGTCGACTCATGACCTCATATGAGTCACCTCATAACTGATGAGTTGACTGGTCAGAGACTTTTGCTAACAGGGCTTGATTTCGTGAGTCGACTCATGACAGGCATGAGTCGACTCAACCTGATGAGTCGATTCATGTTCAGGTATGAGTCGACTCACAAGCTAAAAACTGGATTCTTCAAATCTGCTGCTCGCCGTCTCGTTCCACGCTTCCACCTATGTTCCACTGAACTATTTTACACCCCTATCCTCATGCTATTATGAGAATCATCTATCCTCAAGCTCCTATGAGGATCGCTAAGCTCCAAAGAGAAGATACACCCGTATCAGCAGGGGTCCACCCCCACATTCCAGAAGCAGGATTATGACACATACCTTAATACACTACCACAAAATAGATATATGGGGACGGTTATTTGGGAACGGTTTAAAACCGTCTCCTTTGCCTCCTAAGGGAACAGTTGTGTGACGGTTACAATCGTCACAATAGAGTCTAAGGCAACAGTTCAAAATAAAGTGTTGGGCTTGAATTAGGCTTCAAAAAAAAATTTTGGTAGGCTAAAAGGACGGTTTTATTAAGGGCTCGCGCCCAAACTTTTTTAAGAAAAGTTATTTTCTTTCTCAGAACCGCGCCCTCACCTGATAAGTCTAAAAACTTTCTTCACCCGATAGTTCTAGGGTTTTCTCCGCTCTCATCGACTTCTCTCGGAACCGCGTCCGCCACTCCTCTCCGCTCTCGTTTTTCCTCTCGTCGACGCCTCTGTTCGCCGCCTGCCACCTGATCTTTGTCAGTTCGCCGCGCCTCCCCTGTCAGCCGCGACTCTCATCGCTATCCCCTCTCTATCATCTTGTGATTTGGGGTATATCTCTCTCCTTTTTAGTCATCAAACCTAGGGTTTCAATTTTTTTTTCTCTATTTAATGAAAATTTTATTTGATTTTACAAATTAGGGCTTTGTTGTTTTGGTTGTGTCAGTAGCAGTTGTTTGCCTCATGACGACTTATAAATGCGGTTGCAACCACAGTTGTAAAATATCCTTCGGTTGCAATTGATGACTTGTTTACAAATTTGGGGGTATTTGCAGTTGAAACTTTTTTCAGGCAGCAATAGAATTTAAGGTTGTAACTAATCCACAATAATTAGAAATAGATTAGTTTCCGTAGACCCCCTATAGTATCCCCTTAGAAGCTCTGTAATTATAGCTGCATAGACCCTGACTAAAAACTTTTTTAACTCTTTAATTCTCAGAGAAAGAGAAATTTTGTTTTTGTTTTACAAATATACCCTCTGACGGTGAGTGAGAAAAAAAATTCACTCAGGGAGTCTATGTTTAATAATAGCGCTGCAGGGGTGGCCCCCTAATTAACCCAATTCAAAAAGGACCTGATTCCTAAAAACAAACACTCAAGAACTCAAATTGTAAAATTTTAAATTAGTTGATGAATTTTTATACATGATTGTTGCTAGGATATATATTATTGATGTCTCAATATATTTACTTTTCTCTAGCAGATACAAATTATGGATAGAGATAGAGGTTGGATGTATAATACTTCTCGCGTAAGTGCCGAGTACATTGAAAAAGTGAATGACTTTCTTGATAAAGCATTTGCAAAAGCAGCTAAAGGGAATGAAATATGTTGTCCTTGTCGTGGTTGTTTTAATCGTTGTTGGCATCAGTGAAATAATGTCTGCAATCACTTGATTGTCAAGGGATTTATAGATGATTATTACAAATGAGTTTTCCATGGTGAGGATTTGCCATCAAGATTGAACGTCCATAGCGAGAGTGATGATGATGATGCACGTACTCATGATGATGTAGGCGGATTACTACATGATATTTTTAGAGGCACAATAGAAGAGTTTTCAGATAACGATGAAGAAGACATAAAGGAAGGCACAGAGGAATTGACCGAGGATGCTAAGAAATTTTATAAGTTAGTGGAAGAAGGCCAACAAGAGTTATTCCCAGGATGCAAAACTTGCATAAGTGCATACATGGACTAAGCAATGAGGCATTTGATGATTCTCTGACCTTGTGGAGGGAAGCAATTCCAGACATAAAGTTGCCAAAGTCTTTTTATGAAGCCAAAAGGATTGTCAAGGACTTGGGTCTCGATTATGAAAAAATACATGCGTGCTCTAACGATTGTATGCTATTCTATGGAAATGTAAATGGGAAACTGAATAAGTGTAGTAGTTGTGGTGCTTCTCGGTGGAAGCCAAAGAAGGATGATGTAGCAAATGACTCCAATCAACTAACTAAAAAGGTGCATAATGTTCCAGTAAAGGTTTTGAGGTACTTTCCTTTAAAACCTAGAGTTCAAAGACTATTTATGTGTTCTCAAACTGCTAAATCTATGAGTTGGCATTCTAAGGAGCGCATCGAGGATGGGATTCTAAGGCATCCGGCTGATGGTAAAGCTTGGAAAGACTTTGATGAAAAGCATCCAGAGTTCGCATTAGACCCTCGTAATGTGAGATTAGGGCTTGCTAGTGATGGATTTAACCCCTTTCGAACAATGAGTATTGCGCATAGTACATGGCCAGTTATCTTAATCAACTATAATTTACCGCCATGGATGTGCTTGAAGGCAGAATATTTCATGCTATCTCTACTTATTCCTGGTCCTCAATCCCCTGGCAACAACATTGACATATACTTGCAGCCACTGATTGATGAATTGAAAGAGTTGTGGGAAGTTGGATTGCTTACATATGATGCTTCTATCAAACAATCATTTAAATTGCGTGTAGCTTTGCTTTGGACAGTTAGTGACTTCCCAGGATACGCAATGTTGTCCGGATGGAGTACTAAAGGCAGGTTGGCTTGTCCTTATTGCAATTATAATACATGCTCTGAGTATTTAAAATATAGCAAGAAGATGTGTTATATGGGGTCATCGTAGATTTTTAAAAGATGACCACCCATGGCGATTTAATAAAAGATCATTTAATGGTGACATTGAGCTTGGAAGAGAACTGATATCGCTGTCTGGGACTGAAATTATAGATGAATTATCTGATTTTGTCAATGAATTTGGAAAAAAGCAAAAGAAACTGGCAACAACATTGACATATACTTGCAGCCACTGATTGATGAATTGAAAGAGTTGTGGGAAGTTGGATTACTTACATATGATGCTTCTATTAAACAATCATTTAAATTGCGTGTAGCTTTGCTTTGGACAGTTAGTGACTTCCCAGGATACGCAATGTTGTCCGGATGGAGTACTAAAGGCAGGTTGGCTTGTCCTTATTGCAATTATAATACATGCTCTGAGTATTTAAAATATAGCAAGAAGATGTGTTATATGGGTCATCGTAGATTTTTAAAAGATGACCACCCATGGCGATTTAATAAAAGATCGTTTAATGGTGACATTGAGCTTGGAAGAGAACCGATATCACTGTCTGGGACTGAAATTATAGATGAATTATCTGATTTTGTCAATGAATTTGGAAAAAAGCAAAAGAAAAAAGCAAATAGAAATTGTCCGTGGAAGAAAAGGTCAGTATTTTTTGATTTACCTTATTGGGAGCATAATAGATGTCGTCACATGCTAGATTTAATGCATATTGAGAAGAATGTTTGTGACAATATTGTTGGCACATTGTTAGACATTCCAGGAAAGACGAAGGATCATGTTAAAGCTCGCTTTGACTTACAAAAAATGGGCATAAGACGAGATCTTCATCCTGTGCAGTCGGCTGATGGTCGTCGTGTTACATTTGCGAAAGCTTGCTTTTCTATGACATCACAGGAAAAAGAAATGTTTTGCAAAGTGTTGGCAGATGCAAAAGTGCCTCATGGTTGTGCATCAAATATCTCAAGATGTGTAAATGTGAGGGAGAAGAAAATATCTGGGTATAAGACTCATGATGCTCATTTTCTCATGCAATATTTACTTCAAGTTGCATTAAGAAGAAGTTTGCCTAGGAGTGTTGCTATTCCTCTCATCAGATTATGTGCTTTCTTCAAGGGTTTATGCAGCAAAGTTCTCAAGCCAGTTGAACTTAAATCCTTGTAGTCTGAGATCGTAGAGATACTTTGTCAACTTGAGAAAATATTTCCACCAAGTTTCTTTGACATCATGGTTCATCTTCCTGTTCATTTAGTTCAACAAATTTTGGATTGTTGACTTACAAAAAATGGGCATAAGACGAGATCTTCATCCTGTGCAGTCGGCTGATGATCGTCGTGTTACATTTGCGAAAGCTTGCTTTTCTATGACATCACAGGAAAAAGAAATGTTTTGCAAAGTGTTGGCAGATGCAAAAGTGCCTCATGGTTGTGCATCAAATATCTCAAGATGTGTAAATGTGAGGGAGAAGAAAATATCTGGGTATAAGACTCATGATGCTCATTTTCATATGCCTTGTACAATTGTGATAACAATGAAGTTGATAATTATATACGGTATGATTCATTACTTAAATATTACTTCTTATTTAATGTTGTTGTCCATATTTCACTTTATAGACCTATGTATTTTGTATTGTTATGCAGTGAACATAAACTTTTGATTGAGAATCAGTCAAGAAAAAGAGGCAGAACAAATAAATGGACGGGAGCTCAAAAGCACAGCAAGGACTTCACTGACTAGTTTAAAATTAGTGTATCTGAGTTGGAATCAGCGCCTGATTATCTAAAATGGTTATCAATGGGTCCTAATTTTGTAGCAAAAAAATACAGAGGCTATTATGTGAATGGTTGTACTTTCCACATCAAGGCGCGTGATGAAACATGCAAAACTCAGAATAGTGGTGTGTCTGTAACCAGTCAAGTAGACAGTTATGCAAGTTCTAAGGATCATAATCCTAAAACTGGAAATGTTACTTTTTATGGCGTCATACAAGATATCATTGAAATAGACTATTGGGGCAAATTTAGTGTTGTGCTATTCAAATGTGACTGGTTTCATTCAGAAGAAGATGAATATGGGCTTATCCGCGTCAATTTTAATAACAAAGGCCATATAAATGATCCTTTTGTCATGGCATGTCAAGTTCATCAAGTTTTCTATGTGAAGGATCCTGTTGAAGAGGCAAACAAGAATTGGCATTATGTTTTAAAGAAGCTTCCTAGTCATGTTTATGATATTGACCGTGATATTGGTGCTACACATGGAGGTGACTATTGGGTTGAAAGTATTGACATTGTCAGTGATTTAATCCCAACTAGTAATGATGACATAGATGATGTGGGTTGGTGTAGAGATGATGTGCCGAGGTCCACTGTTGACATTCCTCCAAATATATATATTCATGATGATAATATAATGGAAGGTGATGAAGACAGTGACTTTGATGAAACAGATTGGGATTGGATGGAGTAAAGACATGAGACTTTCTGTATGTTTTGAAAGAAATGAGCTTTGAACTTTATGTTTTGAGTATATGGGTTGAGTAGACTTTGTCATTTTCTTTATGATTTGAGTATGAATTAGTAGTTTAAAGAACGCAGAATTTTTGCTCATATATAGACAAGTTGTGCGAGTATTAGTATCTTATACTATCGGAGTTAGGCATGTTAACATCGTCACATATTAGGCCAGACTTTTGCATATCTAACAAAGAGCCGCTGTGGCATTTATTTTGAAAAAAAATGGTAATACTGTTCCTCCATTCTAACTTTCTTGCATTGCTGATGTTCGGATGAAACTTAAATTGTAGCGCCTATAGAACTCCAGTGCCAAAGATTAGTATCAAATCGTTCACATCGTATGATTGGCTAATACAAAAAATGCACTTTGTATCAAAATAGGAGGAAGAACAAAACAGTTGATGACGCAATTACTTTATGCAACTTGATGGTCAGATGAAGTAAATCTTTATTTAACGCAATTACTTTTGTATTATTCAACCAAAAGTTTAATTGTAGTCATGCTGTAATTTTCCTTACAAATGTGAAAATTTGATGTTTTATCCCATTTGCCGTTGAAGGATTAATTGTAAGGTGGGGGACCTTAGATTAATTTGTAGCTAAGAGCTGAACATATATTTTACAGAAAAATGAGTTTCTTCTTGAACAAAGAGACATGTCCTGGCTATAGCTTCTAAGTTCTGATACCATTTGTGATTAGAAGCCAAAAAACAATCAATCAAAATTATATGCATCAAGTTGCATATAATTCAGGTTGAACTTATTAAGTGAACTTATTGAGTAGAAAAATAAAATACAAGGACTGAGGTTCGGTTCATGACCATCTGTTTTGACTAGAAAAAATTACAATTCGCGATATTGAAAAACCACTGAAACCTATAAACATCTTATGACAAAACGTATTTAGCCTATTATGCAGAGTATGGGGGTACACATGAAAAATAATTGATACTAATATACAATAAAAATTATGTTTCTCAATGACCGCTGCATTGATATATGCTTATAAGAATAATTACTCAAAACTCCAGAAGTTGGTAGCATCGCAACTTGTGAATGAAACATAAGGATAAGCCTCTGTTTCACCTCCTAAACCAGCAATGTTTGCGTCTTCTTCGGATTTCCAGTAAGTGCTGAAAACAAAATAAAACTCCAGTCAGCAGAAAGCCTACAAAATAAAAATTATGTTATCATTTATATCTTTTTTGCTTGCTTGCTTCGAACAAAGTTCTCTTAGGCTGACAGCTAGTTCTGTTTTGTCTCAGTAACCATAATCTGATATATGGAATAGCGTAGTTAGTAATATTCTCTTATAGGATAATTCATATTCATTAGGTTTCTTATATCTGACTGTTTGGTTTTGCAACAAAAAGGCACACTTTTCTATCAAAAAAGAAAAAGAAAAAGAAATAGATCATTTGAGTTACCATGGAATATGCATTCCCTGCAATTCATCGAGAACTTTCATGCATTTTGTACGAATATGCATTCTGATGTATCTTTTGTCCTTGGAGTTACCAGGGAACAAACAAAAACATGGAAGCAGAAAAAAATTCTGTGTCAACCTCTTCAAAACAGAAGAGATCATTTGAGGTAAGTTGGGTTGATTTTTAATTGTATATTCTAAGTTTCTTTCTCTAACTGTATTAATTTTTTTACTTTTCCTTGTTTGTAGGTTACGAGCGCAGAATGTGGACGTGGTGACAAAAAGAAGCAAAACAGGATCTTTTATCCTCCGAAACAGATTACAAATGTGGCAACGACATGTCCACAAGTGCGCTCAAAAGAACATAATCGGGTAAATAATATGGATATTATGAGAAAGCATGCGCCCAATATATGTGAACCACCTACTAAAAATATTGCAATACAAAGAAAAGAGTTAGAGGTGCAGACAAAGAAGAAAATGATTCGTATGAGACAATCAAGAGAGGAGAAAATGTTGGATGAAATAGAAAATGTGGAGCGAGATATTCGGAAAAAAATCATAGAGCAAAAGGGACAATCTAGTAAGGCACGACAACAACTTCACAATCATGCACAAATAAAGGTGATCGCAAGAGGAGAACATTCGGCCAACATAGAAGATGAAGAGGAAGATATTAGAGAGGATTTCAAAGAAGATGCTGAAGGAGATGTTAGTGAACATGATGAGCAATATGAAGAGGAAAATATTTTGGATGATTTTACAAACGAGTCTGAAGGAGGTGAGGACTTAAGGGAACAACCAACAAGACAGGTAGCCAATAAAGTGGTAGACAAACCCAAAAAATATCGAGGGCAAACTAAATGTGAAAAAATTCATGCACGAAGTGTCCATGATCGACAAGTTATTTTTTTAAATGGATATGGACAACCCATTGGACCGTCAGATAAGGCATGCAGTGAACTTAGCAGTTTCTTAGGCACACTTGGAAGAAACTCAAGTTTTGCACCTCTGGATAAGGAAAATTGGCACAAAGTTGAAGAAAAAGATAAAGAAAAAATATGGGATTATGTTAAGGTACGAGTTTTATAATTAATCGATATTTCCTGTTGTTCTTTCCCTCTTATTTATATCAAGTATTTATGATCAAAATTTTGTTTATTGTCAAATTATGTTAATGTAGGAAAAATATGACATTCCGGAGGATGGAAAAAAATGGACCCTAGAAACTGTCAATTGTGCATGGAGGCGCTGGAAGTCCATATTGAAGAAGAAGTGTTTTGACGGGTTCAAAAATGAAAAACAAAGACTAAAAACACGGCCAAATACTATACCTGAAATAGAATTTAAAGCCTTGCTTAAATTCCGGAACTCTGAACAATCAAAGGTAAATGAGAAAACAGACATGCAGTTTCTGTTCTAGCATCAATCTTAAAGTATTATTTCGAAACATGAGCTTTCCCTTCTTTGATAAGTCATCTTGGAGTAGAATATTTATGCAATATAAGTGAGCTTTCCATTTGTTTTAAGAGTAAATAATCCTCAGTTTGAGCTGATTGAGATTCAGAAACCTGACATCGCTGGGTTGACATCGCTGGGCTGCAATATAATTGAGCTTTCCATTTGTTTTAAGAGTAAATAATCCTCAGTTTCGAAATAGTATTATTTTGAAACATCAATTTTAAAGTATTTGTTTTATGTAAATAATCCTCAGTTTTGTCTACTCTGAAACCTGACATCGCTGGGCTGATTGAGATTCAGAAAGAAGGAATTTGAGCTTTAAGTCTGGGAGGGAAAGAAAAGGGAAGTCCAATCTATGTGAGTCCTATACAACATACAAACACTATTTATTTCTCTCTTGTGGTAGCCCTTCACAGCTAGAGGATGATGCGTGCATTTGCTTGTTTGCATGTCCTTTTGTGCTTGGAGTCCTTAACCTTGTTATTAACAGGGTAAGGGAATGAAACAATGTTGGCCTGTCCTTTTTTACTTCTCCTGTTTTGATTCTGATGCCTCACCTTGATGAGTGTGTACAGTGAATATCGTAAAGTGACATGGTTTATGTCTCTTTAATACTCGGTTCCATCAATTTCTATTTCAATGAATCTAAACAACTCTATGGGAAGGACTATATAGATAATAGTCCCTCAAACCTTTCAATGTTTTCATATTAATCCTCAACTCTCTGGACTTGTTCATCAGGCCCTCAAAATCCTAAAGGGTCTTGCAATTTTGTCCGTCAATGACCAAGATACCTGTCAGTTTACGTTTTCCGCCACATTCGCTCTTGTTCAGAAAGCATTAGGGAGAGGGGAGAGGGAGGGATCGAGGATGGGCCAGGGGGTCAGGAGCTCGAGCAATAGCGGGTCCCAGGTGGTTGAGGAATAAGGAGATCTACAGTGGGAGAAATTAAGTGAGGAGAGAGAGAGGAGGAGATTAGCTGGGCCTGAACACCCTTCTCCTGAGGAATAAGGAGATTTGCAAAGAAATTAAGTGGAAAAAAAAACATGCATACATAAATTATTGAATTCATACTTACAGGAGTTATAGGCTCGTTTATCGTTTCTTGTTCACTCGTTTATCGTTTCATACTAATGGTCTGGTTGTTATTTAAATCCATGTTCCTTCTATATGTGTAGAAAACAAGTGAGACCAACAAAGCAAATCGTGAAGGTCTAGAATATGTGCACACTACGGGGACAATAAGTTTTGCGAGGATTCGCAAAAAAATGGTATTTAAAAATTTTTTTAGTGTTACTTATTAACTGCATCCTTTCATTTTGTTTGTTTTTAATGTATTTATCAATATTTTAACTATCATGTCTTTATTATAGGAAAATGAGTTGGGAAGACCTCCAAGTGAAGCTGAAATGTTTATTGAGACTCGTAAAAAGAAGATAAATCCACAAGGAGAGAAAACAATCAATTTGATAGTATGTGCCATATTCCCTAAATATTAGTATTCATATATTGCTTTTTAGGTCCTAATTTTCATATAACATGCATAGCAACTAAATATAAATTTTGCTAATGCAGGGTGCTTTAGAAGAACTCAAATCTCAAGATGAAGCTGATGATGCATGGGATTTAGTCAAGAAAGATGAACATCCTGGACGTGTACGTCTTAGGGGGAGGGGTGTCACTAAAACCATGCTCCAAAATAAAAATAAAAAGATCATGGATCCCTCTGAGCAAGTTCCAGAATCTGTTGTTCAAACTATATCACAAAAAGTTGAGCAAGAGTTGACAAAAAAGTTTGAAGAGCAGAAGGCAGATTTGGTTCATGGTTTCGCCGAGCTCTTGACTGAAACACTTGGGCAAACAATTGATCCGGCGGCTATTGCAAGACTTATTGCACGCACAAGATCACCTGAGCAAGGTGGTAGTGCTCGAAATCATGATCATCCTCGCTCATCTGCAAGCAGCCATCAGCCACGAAATGAGGTAGTTTTTTCTTTTGTTATATCTTTCTTTTTCTTTTTTGTGTATTATGACAACTTGATTTGGATTGGTAAATTTCTCTTAGTTTTTCATGCGTTTGGTTTTGTAAATTTCAGGTATGATACAAGGAATTCCACTTTGGAATGGTCGATTCTTCTTATTCACAGCTCCAACTAAAGGTAACTTTATGATGTATTTGCTATACTTTTATACTGAGATATGTTGAGAATATCCTGCAAGTGTTTAATTTTATCTCATGTATGGACGTTAACAGTGGATCCATGTACTTTATTGTGCCTCCTCCTGATCCATCTTCATTTTGGATTTAAATAAAAAGGTACAGACTTAAATAATACATAAAAAGGTGTAGATTCTCATAAACATCTTTTTGAATCCATTTGTGCGCCAAAGCTTAAAAAGTTAGGTGTTGCATGTTATGGTTTTTTAATTTGCAAATGACTAAAATAACTAAATCAAATGTCAACATTATTCGGTTAAGGAGAATATGAAACATTTAGAAAAAAAACTAAATGTTAAGACATACGTACATCCATTGTTTTTGCTCGAGCTCAAATTGCATGACCAATAATGCAGGGACTTGACCAGTAAAAAAAAAACTGACTTTCTACCAAGCAAAAGGTAGTGGCTGCATGGGATCTTGCTTCTGATGAGGATTATGATCCATCGGAAATTTGCGATGATAGATAATCACGAGCTTTTAAGTCCCTGATTAGGAGAAAGAAAATTCAAGGGGTGGCCATTGCAATAACCGTGATTGATCTGAAATTGAGTTCATACATTAAGGAATAACCAACAAGGTTAATGTATGAAGAAAACATTAACTGGAGTGAAGAACTCATGTGCTAATTTGTTTCTTTCCATCTTCATAGTACGGCAACTGAGATAGAGAATCATGTGCTAATTCTAAGAGAAGAAGAGAGGATCCAAGCTCATGTGTGTCGCTAAGAGATAGAGAATCATGTGATAATCATTAATTTGTTTCATGATTAGGTGTATTACAGTGCATTTCATTCTACTTGTGCTTACTCATTTTTTTATCTTGATGTATGCAGGAAAACATCTGAAGATCCATGTTTGTCGCTCTTTGGGGGATTTATTTGTTGTGAAGATTTAGAACTTAATCGTCTCAATAGAGACATTTTGACCTTTTGATTAAGTAGTAGCTCTTTGTTTTAATCATGGAGGATGATATGGTAAATTAAGTTTGAAACGTCTAACAAGTGTTATAAGTTTAAGGATATGGTAAATTAAGAAGTATCTGCAAGCATCCATCAACTGTTTGCATATCAAAATATCACATATATCAGATAGGTCTTCCTTATGAAATATCAACAACACATGTTTCTACTCTACACTTCAAACCTTAAATCTGCCCTTTTTCCTTGCTTCAGAAATGCCCATATGACTATATCACATGAGGGATTACGAAAACTGTAAAGAGTGAAGGGTTCCTCATGAAGAAAGGAGAGGAAAGCTCCAGAATTAAGAGAAAAAAGAGCTTCCATGAAAAAAGAAAGAATAAAGGTTATTTATCGATTTATTCTTAAAGGTAATAAGACCGATAAAGTCACATGAAAATAGAAAGAAAAATCAATGTCTCTATGAACCAAAACGGTGCTAATTTGTTTCTTTCCATCTTCATAGTACGGCAACTGAGATAGAGAATCATGTGCTAATTCTAAGAGAAGAAGAGAGGATCCAAGCTCATGTGTGTCGCTAAGAGATAGAGAATCATGTGATAATCATTAATTTGTTTCATGATTAGGTGTATTACAGTGCATTTCATTCTACTTGTGCTTACTCATTTTTTTATCTTGATGTATGCAGGAAAACATCTGAAGATCCATGTTTGTCGCTCTTTGGGGGATTTATTTGTTGTGAAGATTTAGAACTTAATCGTCTCAATAGAGACATTTTGACCTTTTGATTAAGTAGTAGCTCTTTGTTTTAATCATGGAGGATTTGTGATATGTGCTTAATTTGGTATGTTTTTGTGTAAAACTTGTGAAGAATTATCTCAATCCTATTGCTATAATATTGTTCTTCGTTGTAATGAATTGTTCATTATATTAAGGCTAAAGTTTGGTTAGTTTTGTGTAAAACTTGGACTATTGTTTCTTTGTATGTGATGGACTGATGTGTGATATTTGGATGATTTGTTTTGATCAGTAAAAAATAAAAACCGTCCCCTTTGGTATAAAAAATCGTCCCCATAGATCACAAACAAAACCGTTCCTATAGACAATATAACCGACCTCTTAGGTCAAGCTCGAAACCGTCCCCCTTGGTATAAAATCCGCTCCCATAGAAACCGTTCCCCTTGCTATAAAATTGTTCCCATTGCTTAGAACATAAAAACCGTTCCCCTTGCTATCAAACTATTCCCGTTGCTTAGAACCTAAAAACCGTTCCCCTTGATATACAACCGTTCCACTTGTTCTAAACTAAGAACCGACCCCTTAGCACAACCGTTCCCTTATGGTACTATTGGGGACAGTTTACAAATCGTTGCACTAGGAGCATAAACCATCCCATTAGACCTACGGGCACGGCTGCAAATGAGACGGATGTAGAACCGTCCCCATAGACCTAGTGTGACGGTTTCCATGCCTAGGGTGACGGTTCAGAACCGTCCCCATAGGCCTCAAATGTGGTAGTGATACGGGTCTTGTGTGGCAAATCCCTTCAACCAAGATGTCTTTGAAGCGGTTGCAGAGAATAACTCCTTTACGATAAGGAATTAACAGCTCCAAGATCAGAATTGAGATCCAAAATATTCCGAAAATTCGTCCCAGTCAATCGCGAACTTTCAAAAATTTTAGAGGGGGTTCTATAGACTGTCTAAAAATCACAACAGATAGCTAATCTCCATTAAACACCAATGATGGAAGTTATAATTCGACAGCTTCCAGAAGACTACAATTTGAAGACTTTTACGTAGATCGATAAAGGTTACAATCTGACGACCTTCACAATAACTGATGAAAGCTCTAATCAATAGTCTTCATAATCAACTGTGAGAGTTATAATCTGACGATTTTCACACCCCAAAATAGCCAAGGCTAAGATCACTCAACAATGGTCTTTACAACGCTCTACAGAAGAGGTTATAAGTCACTAGCATCTTCTAAACGTGGAATTCATCTTCGCGTTTCAGTTCTTAAGACGCAAGCGACCCCTGTGTTTCTAGCCCTCAACAAACAAAACACGGGCGACCCTTACGTTTTTCAACATCCAGTGGGTGCCTAACTCGCGTCTCCAGTCTAAGATGTGGAGTTAGGATCCTGAACATCAACTTGGGCATTTGACTCATTCAATCATGAGTCGAACGGTTCTAGAACTATTTTTTCCCATGATCTGAGGTAATCACGCCCACTTAGGAGTGAATTAAAGGGTGAGTTATATCCCTTAATCCCCTATAAATAGGGGTAAACTCAATTGAGTTCGGGTCCTTGGATCCTCCATCCTTCAGCCTTCGATTTGGCAGCGAATAAGAGATATTTGACTCGGCTTCTTCAGATCTTCTTGGAGCTTTGGAGATCAGAAACTTGGAAGAACTCTTGAATAACTTGGAGGCTTTTATTGAAGCCTTTGAGATTACTCGGCTTGGCTTTTGAACTCTTTCTAAGAGTTCTTCTCAACTCGATCAGAATTCAAAACTTGCTCTGCAAGTTCTTCTAAACTCGTTCAGAGTTCTAAAACTTACTTGACAAGTTCTCCATGGTATCAAATCATAAGGAGAAGATCACGTTCCAATGAAAAAGGTGTTTGGATCAATGAAGAGCAAACTCGATGCGAGCATTCGAGGGAGGCACTCCATCGTCACCGTGAAGAATCCAGACTTAAACAAAGGGGAGAATTCAGATTAATTATCTTTTCTTTTGTAATCAAAAATCTAAATTGTAATTAAGATTGAGAAAATACAAATCAAATATATTTCTTTCAATTTTTATTTTTACTATAAATTTTCCACCAAACAATGGAGTTCGTAGGGTTACAAAAGGCTCTATTATGGTTATAAAAAGAAAGAAGATTCGGCAGCTTGTATGTTTTGCAAGGTTCTACAGCTACCGGCTCGGCTGCAGTTTCATCGTCGATGTCAGGAGTTGATACTGCCAGATTATGACATATGAGACTTGGTCGTATGAGTGAACGCGGATTGACCAAGTTAAGTAAGAAGGGTCTTTCATGTGGATAGAGTACAGGAAAATTAGGATTCTGTGAGTATTGTATCTTTGAAAAGTAGAAAAGAGCCAGCTTCAGTACGGTAGTGCATCAGACTAAATGTACTTTAGATTATATCCATTCAGATCTTTGGGGACATTCTCAAGTTACCTCGAGGGGTGGTAGTTCCAGATATTTATTGACCTTCATTGATGACTACTCCAGGAAGGTTTGGGTCTATTTTTTGAGATATAAATATGAGGTGTTTGTGACTTTCAAACAGTGAAAGTCTTTGATTGGGAAGCATATTGGGAGGCTAATTAAGAGGCTTAGAATTGATAATGACCTTGAGTTTTGTGGAGGAAAATTTAATGAGTTCTATAAGAAGGAGTGAATTGTTAAACATCGTACAGTCCCTCACATGCCGCAACAGAATGGAGTGACAGAACATAGGAACAAAACCTTATTGAAGAAAGCTCACCATATGATGTTCAATGCAGGTTTAGGCAAGGAATATTGGGTGGACACAGCGAATACAGTTTGTTACTTAGTGAATCGGTCGCCATCCACTGCTATTAGTTGTAAAACTTCAGAGGAGGTTTGGTCCGGTAAGCCTGCAGATTATTCTAATCTTAGAATATTTGGTACCCTGCATATGTGCATGTTAGTCAAGGGAAACTTGAGCCGCGAGTGAAGAAGTGCATATTCCTAGGTTATGCATCGGGTGTTAAGGGTTTTAGGTTATGATGTCCTAATCCGAAGTCTCCTAAGATTATTATTAGCCGTGATATTACTTTTGATGAATCAGCTATGTTCCACAAAAAACGATCATCAGTTTTAGTTGTTGATAAGGTGCGCACTAACGGATATAAGGTGGAGTTAGAAATTCGTGATTCAGCTCTTCAGTAGGATAAGACTACGAGAGTTCAGCAGCCAAATCCCGTTCAAGTAAATGAAGCACCTCAGCAGCTGCAGGAAGAGAGCGGGAATGCACTATTGCTAGATATTGGTCTAGACGAGATATCTGACCACCGCGAAGATATAAAGATATAGTAGCTTATGCATTGTCGGTTGATAATTTTGTACCCTTTAACTATTCAGGAGCTACTTCAGGTGATAACTTCGCTAATATTTACGGTCGTCATGTGGAAAATTCAATCAATTTATTAAGGAGGCCTCTTTCAATTAGCAAGTTCAAGCTGGACTTGGACTTGATTGATATGTGCCACACTTAGATGCCCTGCGAGGCTATTGGAGAAGGTGGAGTAAGTTAGCTTATTTTGGAGTGAGGAATTTTCTACGCATTTGAGTCAATGTGGAGAATTGTTATAGGTTGTCTCAAATACTCAAATCCATATTGCTTTGTGAATTCTTTTTTAGGTTGGTTTGTTTTGATCAAGAGTCCTACTTACATTAGACTTTGCACAACCAATAATATTAGAGGTTAATTTATTTCTACTTGAACTCTTGTTGGATTTTAGGACATGTGAACTTCTATTCCTATTAGAACTCTTATTCCTTAGACAACAATGAGTTTGGATCTTCAAGGCTATATAAGAACAGTCTTTTAAGCCAATTAGATGCATCAATCTTCAGAGCACCAATCAAGAAGAGAGAGTTCTTTTGTGAAGCCTATTGATATTCTTCTCTTTTGTTCCTTTAGTTGAGAGTTGTATTATACTTTTGGGGTGTTATTTGGGATTGAGATATTCCACTTTGTATTCCTTACAATTAGTAAAGCTTTTCTCCTCATTCGCCCATGGATGTAGGCTACAAGCCGAACCACATTTATCTTTGTGTTCGTGTGTTCTTGATACTTTTCATGCTCTCGTGTGATTGATATTAGCTTATCTTGGGGAATTTGTCATAACAGTTATGATAGGATTCTAATTCTAAGCTTATTTGGCCAATCACGCAAAGGGGTACAAATTTTTTATGTCAGAGCATCCGAGACATCAAGTTAGAGATAACGCCCTTCTTTTTCATCAATATATGCATGGAGTGTTAGCAAAATAGTTGAAGAGTTATGAGTATTATCTGCTCAGAGCGAAAAAAAAACCCCCACAGATCGATGATATATATAGAATGAACAAACGACAAAGAAACAATCACGGTCACAAAATTAAAATTTAACAATGTTCAACAATCAATGTATTTATCTCCATCCTCAGAGTACAAAAACGTTACAATTCCACTGTTAATCAACGAGAGATTAAAGTTTCATGTCTCAAAATCTAATCTCACATTCTTGCCTTTTCTATATCTTTACACTCTAAATAACAGGAGGTTGAAGGTACATGCTTATAGCACAGTGTTCCATTCTACATGATCGATAATACAAAAATATCGTCACCATTCAGAATGCATAATTCTCTAATTAATTGCTCCGCAGACAAGAATCTGCATGCATTTACTTCTTATTATACTCTTTGAATATAGAGGTACATTCGCATGAATCCTCATGAGCAAAGTTCACCAAACTCCTCCTGGTCAGTGAGACGTTAAGATTTTAAGTTATAAACAATATTACAAGGTGTGTTTAATTTCCCATGCAAGAAGAAGGAAGAAGAAGAAGGAGAAAAATTTGTGCTTTGTGCTTCCAACCGTGTGCCCGTGGGATGTGTGAAGAGTATGCACTGAGCGTGTGTCGAGTGTGAACAGTGCACACGTACGCTTACCCTAATAAATTATCAAAAAAGTCCCAAAAATGACAGATGAATGTGAAAAATAGCAACATCAACCCATGGGTTTTACAATTTATGGAAACGAGCGCTTTCTGCGTTGATCCAAAAAAATGTCGGGTTGAGGAGGAGCCCGTCTCATCCCAAGGTATAATATTGGGAAACCCTCTACGGTCGATCTCAACTAAAAATAATGTCAATTTGTAGTTTTGTAAAAGGATAAATTATTTCTATGTAGAGCTTCTCATAAAACTATCGCTAAACTATAATTATACAAACGTGAAATAGTTTGTATACTCTTGCTCTTAATCATTAGAGGCGCGCGTTTTAGACTTAATTCTTAACCACGTTTTTACATTGTCAAGGTAAATCTCTGATGCAAAATGATAATTTTTCTCTAGATGGTACGTAATATTTTCTCTAATAAAAATAGTTTACGGTAGTTTGGTGCAAAATTACTAGTAGTTTATAGTAGCTAGTTTTGAAATATCTAGTTATAAATACCTCCAATTAATTATAGTTTCTGAAACATGAAAAGCATGTAAAAGAAAAAACATATATAGCTCTGAACTTGCATTCGGTACCACACAAAACAGGCAGCTGGAATTTATGGTAGGATACAGAAAAAGGATACTTACTAGCTAATTAAATCTGTTGCCTATGGGATGAAAATCTATGAAATTATTTATGATCACCACCATTAATTAATTAATCTGGGTCGACCGATTTAATGACAAACTTTCCTCATTGAACAAAATTAAAATGAATAGACAAAACTTGGGTTGTTTTTTGGACCCGATCTCTGTTCATGGAGACAGAACTACATGGATCATGATAATTTGCCGATAAGGACCCGCGACCTATATTGAACTTTCTTAATTGACACTATATCTAGTTGAGTGAGGGACCGCCCTCTAATCTCAAACTCGTAACTGAAATAAATCATAACTTTGCTAGGGACGGTATAATTTGGTGAGTTAACAACTTCGTAGACCGTAGTTTATCATGATAAGCAAAAACTGGCTAGTTAAGGAATTACGTCTCATTCATTCCTTCTTCGTTTGGAAAGTATAAATATTATTTGTAAAAATGAAAATATGCACAACAAAAGAGCTAGAAGCTGACTTAAGCTAAGTAAAAAAAATAAAAAATAAACAATAAAAGTACGTAATAGTGCATAAGGTTTTATGTAGTAAACTTTTGGCATACTAGAAAGAAATGACAAGATAGTATTATAATTAAGAGTAATCCTACTTCAAATGTCATCAAGCGTCCATTTAGAAGGAGAAAACAAGGGAATCAAAAAAGAAACCAATGTATAAAACATTCAGATTCTAATATGTAAAAGAATTCAATTTTCTGGAGTATGTTTGAATATGAAAATACAATTGCAGTGTTCGCCGTATATATATACTATTAGATCTAAAAAATAAAAGTTTACTGCAATATTTGATAATATAAGAGGGAGCTTACTGCAATTTGCCTAATAAGACTATATACTACCAAATGGATCAAGGCCATAAGCTAACAAAAACCAGCTTGAATAAACTAACATTTAACCCTTTCTCTCTCATCTTTTGTAGGAGACAGCATCTAACCCTAGTATCTGATCTTGTCTTTTGGCTGATCAAAATTTACCTTCTCTCTCTTGTTTCTTTCCCTCTTGTTGGTTGGTGTGTTGTGTTCATATGTAATGCTTCTTCACATGCTTGTGGAAGTTTTGTTCTCCCAAGTCCCAAGATTATATATGTATATCATAATCCCTAATTACATAATCTTTTTATTTTATTATTTTTGTTCTATTTTATTTTCTCCTCTTTGTATAACTTTTCCATCATCTCTTCAGTGATCACCAGGTGATTTTCTCTCTCTCTCTCTCTCTCTCCCCCTCCCTCCTCCCTCCTATAAAGTTAAAACCCTTGACCTTTCTTCAACACATTCTAAAGCCATGGGAGATCCCTATACCAATTTCTTCAATGGCTTCTACAATCACTACTACTCCTCATCATCAAACCCTCCTCCCCTTCAATATCCCTCCTCTCTCTCTTCCTACAACTTCCACAATAATCTTAACTACACCCAGAACTTCACCCACTTTCACACCCGCCACCCTACCCCACCCCCCTCGCCTCCCCTCAGAGAAGCCCTCCCCCTCCTCAACCTCACCCCAAGAAGAGAAGATGAAACCATGTCATGTGATGATGATGGCCATGGCCAGGGATCACATGGACATCATCATGATCATGATCATGACCATGATGAAGATGGGGCTGTTACTGTTGCTCTTCATATAGGCTTACCGAGCCCAACTGCAGCTGATCTCATATCTAGGGTTTCTTCAAGCAGTGCTACTGTGGCAGTGGATGATGATGATCAAGAGGGGAAGGATGAGGGCGATAATTACAACAATACCCCTCTAGGGTACCCTACAATAGGAAGGCTTAACAAGGGTCAGTACTGGATCCCAACCCCTTCTCAGATCCTCATTGGTCCTACTCAGTTCTCTTGCCCCGTCTGCTTCAAGACCTTCAATAGATACAACAATATGCAGGTATTTTTTTTTTTTTTCATTTGATCAAATTATAATTTGTTTCTCTCATTCCATTGCCCATCTGTTCAAACGTTTTTACACTCAATTAATGCCCACCCCCCCCCCCACCCCCCCCCCCCTTCGTTTATTTAATTTTCTATTTCCCTATATATAGTTCATTTTCCCTAATTTTTGTCTTCTAACTTTGTATCATATGTAGTTTTGGATGACATATTATCATATAAGGCAATTAACTTGGTCAATTTAAAATTTTCTCTTATTTCTTTGTGTCGTGATGCGGATCTAATTTTTCTTTCTTTTTTTCTTTGCATTTTTTTTTTAAAATTTTCTTCTACTTCATCATCATAGAATAATAATTTTACTTCTTCCTTTATACCTGAAGGTCTTATGAGCTCAAGTTTCATTGTCTGGTCTAAGTGAGGATCAGACTGAGGAAAAGAGTAGTGAGAGAGAAATAGTAGCCCTTCTCTCCTTTTTATGTGATTGAACTACACATACTGGTTACCTCTGTATGTTCCATTGTGCTTTTTGGTACTTATGGAGTTTGTGTTAGCTTTGGCAGCTGTGATAATACTCTACAGGAAAAGATTTAACTCTGATCAGTTTCTTTTGATCAGACCTTGTTATAGTATAGCTTCTGTTGTTCCTCTCAGTCTTCAGTCTCTAAAGAAGATCACAGTCTTTTTTTAGTGCAGACCCTGCACTGAACTAGTCCTGACCCCATTCACTATGGACTTACCCTCCCCCCTCCCCGGTCTCTCTCTCTCTCATAGGGACAAGTCAATCTCCAATGAATAAAACTCTTGAATGATTCTCTTCTCTCCAATTAAACTATCAAGAACAAATATTCTAACTTGATGGCTACATACCATTCAAAATAATAATAATAATAATAATAATAATAATAATAAAACCTACTTGATAGCTACTTTAACTCCCCTTGAAAAACCAAGCATGCATTTTTTCTTGCCAATTTTGTTCCATAATTCTTGCCAAGTGTGGAACATAATGGATGAAGATTGCCATGATTCTTGAACATATCAGTTGCTTCTTTAGGTTCTCTATTTTTGTGTAATCCAAGGGCATGCCTTTGTTATGATTTTTTTTTCTTTTATATTTTACTTAAGGCATACTTTAAAACAATATAATCCATGGTCATATATGTTTTCGTGTTCTATATTGCCAATTATTTTTCTGGTATTAGTCCAACTTTTCTAATTTTTATTACATCTAGATACAATCATCATCCAGGGCGATGTTTTTCTTTAACAATAATTTCATGGTATTTTAAGTTCTTTCTCATCATTAGGGCAAAAATTTTCAACCATAGCTAGAATTGGCAATTATATCTTTCTCAAATGTCAGATGAGCTCACAATTCTTCTTGTCATTTTCTTTCCCTTCCTTCTTAAAAGTTGGGTGAAGACAAATTGTCTTGCTTATTGAACAATACATTCTTCTCCAATTCCCCTCCCTGACCTAATCAATGATATGTTTTTATGTATGCTATGACGTTCTACTGGATTTATTTTCATGAGTACTTCACCTAATTTTATTGGTATTGTCCCTTTAATTTTTACTACATTAGTATTTATCTAATTTTTTTTGGTTTCAAGCTTTTTCAAATTTTCTTTTGAACAATATCCATTGTCCTTCATTCTTTTGGCATAAAAAATGGCTCACTAAACATTCTTATCCAAAATTTCAATCTCATGAACATTTATCTAAACTAGTTCATAAAAAACAGAGACCACTTCCCATACTCAACGAGATCACTTTTGATTTTATTTTTTTTCCACACATTTTGA
>NC_033798.1:120022123-120024623 GCF_001876935.1 Asparagus officinalis | reverse complement strand
TTAAGAAACCGAGTTCGTAGTGAGGTTTTCGGTGAGCCTAGAAACCGAGTTGTGAGGAGTTTGACGTTGATCGGTGAGGGTTGAAAACCGATACTGTGAGGTGTAAACGTTATTTCGGCTTGTGAAGGTAGAAAACGCCGGTTGCATAGTGTATCTTCTCCCGGGAGTGGGAGCGGAGCACGTATGACGGAAAGGTCCGAACTCCATGATCATATCTTGTGTTTGAGTGCTGCTTTGGCGTTTATTATACTTGCTGTTTATTATTTCTTATCGCCGATTGTCATTAGCTCATTACTTTATATGATCCACTATTAAGTTCATATTGTTTACCCCTTCTTGTTAGTTTATATATCCTTGCATATATTTCTATCATATAGGATATATCACATTTTGCTATATTACACATTCTTGTACATAACTCTTTGTATATCCATCTTGCAAGATGAATTATTTGTTAATTAGTTTTAATTAGGCATTTAATCGGATCTTAGGGATTAGCATAAGACCCTAATCACCTCCCCCCCCCTCTATAGGGTCTAACAATGCGTATCAGAGCTTGGTGCTCTTTGATTTAAGGTCTTAGTTCGCTTGCAGTTTAGATCCAAGTTTTCTATTTGTGCTAATTTGGTTTTGATTGGATTTGCATCTTGCTTCATATTTTTGACAAATTATGAAATCATGAATGATGCATCTTTGTTTAGATATGATATTTAGTGTTGCTCGCTAGATTAGTAATAACTTTCCCTCATGTCCAATGGTGGTGTTAGATTTAAATGTATTGTTAGATCCTAAACATTTTAATTCTATGGGAAATTATAGATGATGCCTTATATTGTGCCATTTTGGGAGAATCCAAGTGGAATAAAATGATTCATCGCATGCTTTACTATGAACAACCATTTTTGTTAGAATATTTGTTTAATATGCTTTGTAAGCTCTATCTATGTCTAACAAGTTTGTTCATTTGATAGTGCGTTACACCTTATGGATATTTATAGAAGCACATCATAGCGAGACTTGGAACGGCGACCGCACAAGCTTTGGGAGGATTCCCGCCTTCAGTTCATGTGGAGTCCATGCACATGGCCACTTAGGCGATATCCCAGTTGGTGTTTGCGAGGTTCAATCTAATGCATTGATTTACCTAATTGATGAACTTGCTTGTGCTATGTGAAAAATTATTACATTGCCTTTTCAACAAGTTGCAAATGATTTTATTGATTTACAAAGCAAAATGTTACGTTTAAAATTCGATCTATGAGAAGCCTAGCTTTCCAATTGATATCATTTTCTCAAGAAACTATCTGCTCTTAAAGAAATAATGATATTTAAAATTGGAAAAATGCAGAAATTTATCATCATTTCCTTTTCTAGCTTATCTCATGCTAAGATTGATGCCCTTGCTTTAGAAGTAATTGGGAACATAAAAATAACCTGCAGTTCATTTATAAATTGACATATTTATGTTTCTTACTTCTAAAAATGCATATGTGCTAAGAATGAAGACTGAATCTTATGAAAAAATAGATATCTCATCTTTCATTATTAACTTTAAAACATGATCAAATAATCATAAGAAGCTTATGAGATATGTTGTGCCAAAGTCTACATATCATTCACTACTCTCATGCACACATATTATTAGCGCAAGTTAAAGTGTTCAATTTGGGCCGTAAAGGCCATCTAGCCTAAATTTTGCTATGATGCACAAAAAACATAAGAATATTAATCTTTCTTGTAGCATCTCATGTAGCTTCCTCATCACATACACATGCATATTGTTTCGATGCCACTCATAAACTGTCCATGTGTTACAATGTTGATTTTTTTGGTCGATTTGGTCACCTTGGGCCAAATTTTTTTATTGATTTAAAGAGAGTTTCACATTTGCCAAATCAATTTTACAAGGACCATCCATGTTTGCAACTGTTTCTACATGTTCCACTAGTGCACCTTTTAATGTCAACATAAGCAAATGCTTCCTCTTTCATTGTACATATTTGCAATCAGAAGCGGTCATCTTGAGTGATTAATTGCTATGACCAATCCCGTGCCACCACACTATACCTAAGAGGGTCTCATAAACCCTAAGGTTTTGAGCTTAAATGATAGGCGGTCATGTCCCTAATCTTTTACCAAAAGTTCCTTGGGTACCAAATACAAATTTAATTTTCAAACTAAAGAATCTTTAATGTTTTTATTGTTCTTTGTCTTGGTTTTTGAAAAATTATGCTTCTGAAATATTTTATATGAAAACATTTTTTAATTGATTAATTCTTTTGTTTCAATGATTATTAAGTGTGATTTTTTATGAGAGGACTATGTTAATAACCCTCGCGAGTTATTGGGTGTTTATTCCCAACATTGTTTACTGGGTGAAACATATTTATAATGGGGTTTTTACATAGTCAAGAGCTAGATATAATTGCGCCTCTCTTGATTCTTGAATAATAATGATTTGATTTTACATTGATTAAACCGCTTTATCCTCTCTCTTTTT
>NC_033798.1:119997594-120021123 GCF_001876935.1 Asparagus officinalis | reverse complement strand
TAAGCCTAAGAGAAACTGTTCGACAACTCATCATACTGAGGAGAATAGTATGGCTAGCCCGATTCAAACAGTAATCGGTAAAGGCACATCAAACCCGTTGATAGCTGAGGATTTGCTAAAAATCCTAAGAGAAATCGTTGGCACTGGCTTCGCCAACAATTTCTTCATTCAAAGTATTCCAGACCACACGCAAGCCAGTTCAGGTCTGAAAACTTAAACGGTAATCGGTAAAGGCACATCAAACCCGTTGATAGCTGAGGATTTGCTAAAAATCCTAAGAGAAATCGAAGGCACTTGCTTCGCCAACAATTTCTTCATTCAAAGTATTCCAGACCACACGCAAGCCAGTTTAGGTCTGAAAACTTTGAAGGGGGTCTTGTAGACGGTAAAAAATACCTCTATGGGTCTACAGGAAATTTGCCTACGAGAAGAGTTCGCACGCCCAGTTCTCTGGCACGGACCTAAACCGCGTAGACGTCGACTGTACTCAAGTCCAGGTTTGCCTAACGGTCGACTCGCCAGCACGAGTTAGGGTCGATCAGGATGGCGGAAATTCGCTCTTCGCTCAACTCGCCTGCCCGAGTTCGGAGTCGAATCCGCCAGCAAGCCCCAAAACCGTCAGTACAGCTGGGTATCCACTACCCCACGTGCTGAGATGGACCTTCCCATCTCTCTCGACCCGAAGGGAGAGAGAGCACAGTACCCCAGGACCGTCAAACGGCCGCTCGCAGTGCGCACAGCGCGAAGGGACTGGACAGGTGTCGAGTCAACCTGAGCATTCATAAATGCGACTCACCTCGGCTGTCTGAACCAAGAGCTGGATCCGTCGGCACTCGGCAAGCTGGCTAGACACACTCGAGTACTGTACCCCTACTTCACCGCCTCTCCTGACCGGAAAGGAGAAAGCGTCGTGCTCAAAGCACGCCGGGCGGTCACGCACAGTACAAGTGATCGGACAGACACTTCATCGATCTGCGAACTCATAAATGCGGTTCATTAATGCTGGTCAAATCCACTCGGATAGCAGTCGTTTGTTGCCTCACATACAAGAATGGGCCTTCCCATCGTAGGTGACAGGACATAAAGCACAATCCCTGGAATGACCGTTCATGGTTTCGAGGAACAGCTAGACGTCTCTGAAGAAGATGTGGTCACATCCCACAATTCAAGGAGGAGTCAAGTTGTCCTTCTCCCATTTAAAAGCCCCTTCCGGCACACTGGAGGAGAGGTCGCAAAACTTAGAGAAAAGAGTTGAGACCAAGCTCTCTGCATAACCTTTTTGCATTGCAGCACCACTGCTTAGTTCCGAGCTCCGATCGCCGGCGAACTAAACAGACCCGAACTCTCTCAAGTTGAGCTTCTACTGCGAACTGAAGCTCTCCAGCAACCTCATTCAAACGGTCCAAGGGAAGCAGACTCGACCCGAGCATCGAGCGAAGCGTCCTATAGCCACCTAAAGTCCCCACACAAAACAAAGAGGGCCTTCCCTCTGCTTCTGTTGTAAACATTTGATTTGTTAGTTTGTAATAAGCTTTCTTATAAATACAAACGAAACTCCCTTTTTCGGGAAATCAAATATTCACCCTACAAGAAGTTGGCCAGGAACTTGGTCTCCATGTCATCCCAGCTGTTTACGCTGCCTGGCTTGAGGCGGCGATACCAATCGAAGGCGGCTCCGCGAAGAGTGCCGACGAATGACCGCACCATCAGAGGCTCATTACCAGAGATCACCCCCAAATGCGATTTGAAGTAAATCAAATGCTGGGTAGGTGAACCCATCCCATTAAACGGCGTGAAGTTAATTAGATTAAACTTCGCCGGATATGGGATCGATTCCCATTCTCTTGGGTATGGGCAAGGAATGCCTGTTTTCTTCGTCTCTTGAGCGGAAATTAGTGTGTTGATTTTGCTCTCGAGGTTCAACTCATCATACTGAGGAGAATAGTATGGCTAGCCCGATTCAAACGGTAATCGGTAAAGGCACATCAAACCCGTTGATAGCTGAGGATTTGCTAAAAATCCTAAGAGAAATCGAAGGCACTTGCTTCGCCAACAATTTCTTCATTCAAAGTATTCCAGACCACACGCAAGCCAGTTTAGGTCTGAAAACTTTGAAGGGGGTCTTGTAGACGGTAAAAAATACCTCTATGGGTCTACAGGAAATTTGCCTACGAGAAGAGTTCGCACGCCCAGTTCTCTGGCACGGACCTAAACCGCGTAGACGTCGACTGTACTCAAGTCCAGGTTCGCCTAACGGTCGACTCGCCAGCATGAGTCAGGGTCGATCAGGATGGCGGAAATTCGCTCTTCGCTCAACTCGCCTGCCCGAGTTCGGAGTCGAATCCGCCAGCAAGCCCCAAAACCGTCAGTACAGCTGGGTATCCACTACCCCACGTGCTGAGATGGACCTTCCCATCTCTCTCGACCCGAAGGGAGAGAGAGCACAGTACCCCAGGACCGTCAAACGGCCGCTCGCAGTGCGCACAGCGCGAAGGGACTGGACAGGTGTCGAGTCAACCTGAGCATTCATAAATGCGACTCACCTCGGATGTCTGAGCCAAGAGCTGGATCCGCCGGCACTCGGCAAGCTGGCTAGACCCACTCGAGTACTGTGTACCTACTTCACCGCCTCTCCTGGCCGGAAAGGAGAAAGCATCGTGCTCAAAGCACGCCGGGCGGTCACGCACAGTACAAGTGATCGGACAGACACTTCATCGATCTGCGAACTCATAAATGCGGTTCATTAATGCTGGTCAAATCCACTCGGATAGCAGTCGTTTGTTGCCTCACATACAAGAATGGGCCTTCCCATCGTAGGTGACAGGACATAGAGCACAATCCCTGGAATGACCGTTCATGGTATCGAGGAACGGCGAGACGTCTCTGAAGAGGATGTGGTCACATCCCACAATTCAAGGAGAAGTCAAGCTGTCCTTCTTTCATTTAAAAACCCCTTCCAGCACGATGGAAGAGAGGTCGCAAAACTTGGAGAAAAAAGAGTTGAGACCAAGCTGTTAGCAAATCCTTGCATTACAGCACTGCTGCCTAGTTCCGAGCTCCGATCGCCGACGAACCAAGCAGACCCGAACTCCATTGCCCCGAGCTTCTACTGCGAACTGAAGCTCTCCAGCAACCTCATTCAAACGGTCCAAGGGAAGCAGACTCGACCCGACCATCGAGCGAAGCGTCCTATAGCCACCTAAAGTCCCCACACAAAACAAAGAGGGCCTTCCCTCTGCTTCTGTTGTAAACATTTGATTTGTTAGTTTGTAATAAGCTTTCTTATAAATACAAACGAAACTCCTTTCTTCGGAAGAATCAAATTTTCACCCTACACGTCCCCTCTCCCCCCTTCAATCCCTCTCCCCCCTTCCCACGATTCGAGCCCTAAACCCCAACCACGATTCGAAGACCCAAACCGAGCCCCAAACCATGATCGACCAAATCCCATCCGTGATTAACCCCAACCACGATTCGAAACCCCATCCCCAAATCCTCCGTCACGCCCTCTCCTTCGACCACGAAACCGCCGTGAAACCGCCGTCGGGCGTGCGCCCTCCTTCGACCGTCGTGAGATCGTCCCACAGACTCCCCCCTTCCCACGAATCGAGCCCCAAAGTACTGCAACACGATCCCGACCTCTGTCCGACTCCCTCCCTCCGGCGCGAGCCTAAATCCTCCGGCGCGAGCACCGACCTCTCTCCGCCCCCTTTCCTCAATTCTCTTCAGCGATTCCTAAGGTCAGTGAAAGTCACTGTTTTGGGTTAATACAACTGTTTATATTTGGAATGAGGGTTGCTGTGAGATTTTGAGTTAGCGTTTTCTTTCTGTAAGTTAATTGGAGTATGACAGTAAGTTGATCTCTCGGTATTTTTTCCCTCTCTGTTTTCATTGGAAAATTTGATAATGTTCAGCAATTTGGATTGGAAAAGGTACTTTGGGCACCTGAATTCTGTGTAATTCAAAGAAATAAGTATTGATATGGCTACACGTTTATGCATATAAGGTTCTTAAAGTTAATTAACTGAAAAAATTCATATAAGGTATAAGACGGTGCAGATGTAGCTTTCAGGAGGAAAAAAGATAAATCAAAATAAAAATTTACAGAGATATAGAAAGGTATACCATTCTTCATAGACACGTTTATGCATGGCTAGTGTTAATTATAACATTAGCAATACTGTAAGCATATAAGTTTATTAGTGTGCATGCACATTGTGTTTGCATGTATGTAATAATTTGCACCAAATAAGGCTTCAAAATAGCATCTTCATAGTCAATCTAGGGGCAAATACTTATGTAACATGCATAAGGTCCGTCAAGGTGATGGATATCAAGAATGATGTCTGCATAACTTGTAAGTAAAAAAAATGCAAGATTTATGCTTTTAAAAACCTTCTACACCTATAAATGCTAAAATCGAGGAAGGCGGTTCATGTATTTCTTTCTTTGTACTGAGTACTTGAATATAATAGCATCTATTTGTATCCTTCTATTTCTGGAGTCAGCATGTGTTTATAGACAACCTAAATGTAATAATATACAATGTGGGATTCAAATAATTGTAAATCACAACAATATCTGGTGTAATTGTTCTTGCAAAGTGCCCTAAGCTTGCTTAAGCTTGCTTTTGTATATGAGTGTATTTTTATTATTTTGCCAATTATTATTTTTTAATTGCTATGAATATGCAAACTTTTGTATCTGTAGCCGTGGATCATGGAGTCATCTTCAAGCAATCGTCATGGACTGTTGTGCCATTGTGGAAGGAGGGCTATACTCTCCAGATTTGGAACTAAGACGAACCCTGGTCGATTGTTTTTGGGATGCGCTAATTGGAAAGTGAGTAATTATGGATTCTTCAAATGGGTATCTGATAAAGAGGAGTTTGAAGGTTCAAAGACAGAGCTTGTTCAGACCAAGCAGTCGAGCGTGACGCCGCAATTTTCAAGAGCCGTGTCAAGTGGAGAAGTGCGGGAAAAGAGAAAGATTGAGATTGATATGCTGGATTTGTTGAAGCTTGTTATATTTGCTCTTTTATTTGGTATTTTTCTAGGATTTGTATTTGATATTTTTATTGGATTTGTGCTAAGTAAGGTGTAAGAATGTATTATTGGATTTGTTGAAGTGTATGTTCTCCATGTATTGCATAGTTAAGTTTCCAATGAGGAAAAAACAGACTAATGTATTATTGGATCAAATTTTCATGTAGTCATTTCCACTTGTATGGAGACCTGCAAAAAGTTAACTTATTCTAACGACTTCCTTTCCAAGTATTTCCTTTGTTTGAATTTTTTTACTTAGTCTAAAGTAAGTCATGATCCAATTGAATAGTTTGATCTACTTCTAATGCACATGTAGCCCCTAGCTAGAAATATTCTAGTTCTTTACCTTACCTACTTGATACTGTAAAGCAGGAGGATCACTTGTTTAAAGGAGGTTCCTTAGAACTTTTAGCCTATAATATCAACGCTATGTAATATTTGTAGGCGTCGAAAATTGCCTATAGGTCTCCACGAGCAACTCAAAGCTAGGAAAAGACGATGAACGTCACTATCCAAGTTACAGAAGCTTGATTGACGTCGACGAACGCTTAAAGTGAATCGATGAACTACGTGAAGTACGGAGTTTCAGAATAACGAAGACACGAACTAATCGGGAGCCTCGCGTCGCTTACAAAAGGTGAAATGACGCTCCTATACTAGTTTAATACAGAATGATCTAATCATCGGAGCTTATAGAACTCCTCTCCGGCTTTCCAACGCACTTTGAATCACTCAAATCCGAGTTCGGATGAAGACGTTACGGTGGAAACGGACATATGTATAAAACAAAGCGTCTCAGCCTGAGTTGAGACACCCCGAGGTGTCTCGGCCCAACCGAGACACCCCAAGGTGTCTCGGCAGGCCGAGAACCCGAGGGTGTCTCGGCCTGGCTGAGACATCCAGGGTGTCTCCAGCCCTAAAAACAGCCCGTTATGCGGTTTAACGCGCCCGGACTTCCTGGAGCCTATAAATATAGCCCCAGGGCCCTCATTTTTTCAGATTTAGAATTTGGAGATTAGGCGAAGCCTGCCGGATTGAAGATCAAAAGTGCATGAATTTCAGAGAAGGAGGAGGAGTAGAGATCTGATCGAGTTCGTCGTATACAAGAAGAGGAGCTCGTCAGATCTGCAGTTCCCCGGGTCCATTCCTTAAGATTATCCCGTTGCGATAATCTTAAGAAGAGCAATTATCTCGCCGTTGCCGAGATAAGCGCTACGGTTTCTTGATTCCTTCGCGAATCAACGAACTTCTGCCCGATTTTTCAGCAATCAGATCTGATCGGCGGTGGTCCACGGATATCAACGTCCCCGTCACAGGCCAAGATCCCACGCAAGCAGCGGGCGATAAACACCCGTTGCGTTTGTTTGAAGAGAGTTGTATTTTTTTATTTTTTTCATTGTGTAAGAAAGTCTTATAAAAAGATTAATTTTACTTTGAATCTGTAATCGATAAATGTGTAATTGATTCAACAATGAAGAAATCAACATTCACCGCAAACAAGCTGGCGACCACAGTGGGAGCCAACAGCCTCGCTGCCGAGGATGTCGTGCCGCAGCCGACGATCAAGATCCCGGTGTTCGAAGAGGTCGAATACGAATTCGACCAGCAGAAATTCGAGGAATATATTTCCTCCTTCTCCTCCAGATCTCCTTCTTGCAAACGCAGGAAAACTGCTACCGCGAAGAACGTGACTTCAGATCCAAAAACCAAGGCTGATGATCTGAACCCGAATGCAGTGGAAGATTCCTCTCCGGCTTTCAAAGAAACCAGATCCAACGTTCGTGACAACTCCTCGAACGTGATAACTCCTCGAAAGTCAAGAGTTGCCCGTTGAAAGTGCACCAGTGCTGACGAAGAGGGCTCGTCAAAGGCGCCGTCAACATCTCGCGCGTCAATTTGCCAAGGCTTTGGAGCCTGTTGACAGGATCTGCTATGATGCGGATCTGAAACTCAGAAGGCGCAAAGTGTTCCAGCAACCATCTTTAGGAACCTCCTCCCAACCACCTACTAACGAATGGGTTCGTGTTAAACGAACTCGTTCAACCTCTTGAGGAGCGTATCCATAAGCACCGCACACTGTTAGCGCAGACGAGGATCCTTGTACGGAATGCACAGGAGTTACAGAAAGGAAAGGTAGTCAAAAAGCCACCAAGATCTAAGCAAGTTTGGATGCCAAAGGCCAAATCAGCGCCTAAGGCAAAAGCATCCGAGGCTGCTCTCCGGTGTCACGCTCCGCTTCCCAAAATACCAGGGAATCGGAACGTGAACAAGCCCGCGACGTATTAGACTGAGGAGAGATAAGTGCTAGACCTCTTCTTCTCAATCTAATACGCTAAGCGTCTGGAAATAAAACAATACGAAGTCACAGGTCCCCGATCACACATAGCAAGAATATAAAGACAACCCAGAAATAAAATAGACATATCATCAATGGTAAATCATCCCAGACATAAAAAATGGGTCAAACGTACCCTTATACAAATCTGAACAAGTGAACTGAAGAAACACAAAATACATCGATCAATAGAAAAAGAAAGAACTATAAAGGTAAACTAGAACCATCAAAGAATAGGCTTCGACTCCTTCTTCTGCTCCATCTACAAGGCACTCCTGCTGAGAATCCTCTAGCTCTAAATCTGACGTACACCAGAGAAAACAGGTGTACGTCAGGTGCATGGCGCACGGCAAGACCCGACCCCACAAGGAAAATAGAACAACGAAAACCAAAACGGAAACGATACGATAACAGAAATAAAAATAGAACATGTGATGATAGTAATAACAATAGAGGCGTGCAACTGGAATACTAATAATCATACGAATCCAAAAATCAACCAAGTAACAAGATCATGCAGGTAGCGATCAGAAACCATCCAAGCAACAAGATCATACAATAGATAGAATTAATATTTAAAAATGTACAACAAGAGACGTAGTACGTCGAGCGAAATAATCCAAACAAGGAAACCCTCATGTATATACCATATGTCTCAAATTGCAGATAATTAAATATTAATCCTAATCTAGGTATGGAAAGAAATACAACTGGCCTACATCTCACAAGAAGTCATACCTAGCCAAGAAACGATGTCGTGTAACTAGCCATCCTATAACAGGTCACTGGTCCACATCTCACACAGAGTCGACGCTCATATTACCGGATAACTGACAGTTCACAAATCCTCTACGCGCATCCAATACCGCTACACGAATCGGTCAGAGGACTACACGCAATCCGATCTCGGCCTGGTTCGAACTCAGGCAAAGCTCAGGTGACTACACAAATTCACTGACTAAAGTGACTACACGAATTCACTTTAGCCCAACAAACCAACCCCAGTGACTACACGAATTCACTGGCGCGAGCCTGGAAGATACATCAACAGTCTTATCCGATCACATGAACATGGACTTCCCCATCCCAACTCTCTTGTATTTTCTAAGTCAAACATAATCCATATTAAAACTCGGGTTCACCACCTAAACTCAGTCAACACACTCACACATGTCACTAAGTCTGTTCATGACGCACGAGGCCACTAAGTCATGAACTGCTAATGGTTCTCAATCACAAGATGGACAATACATAGCACTATAGCAAACATGTCAAATACATTAAATAAATACAAAACGTGAAATGTGATCATAAACAACAACTATGTAATTCAGAAAATAATTCCTTTTCCAAAATAATTTCTTAACACTTATTTCTCATCATAATTATTCTACAATAATCTTTTTAAATAATGAATATTAACTCAAATAATCCTTTCACAAAATAAATTCTTTTAAGAATCAATTATTATAATAACAACTCAAATAATCCATTTTTACAGAATAAAATTCTTAGTAAAATTCTTTTCTCATTATAACTAATCTAAAAATAACTTCTTTTTCAAAATAAATTTCTTTAAATCCTTATAATTATCTAAAAATGATTCTTTTACCGAACTAAATTCTTTTAATTCTTTATAATTATTTTGAAAATGCTATTTATTATATTACTATAATATATTTTAATATTCTTCATCAAACAATCCACATAGGTAATTATATTACAAACTAATCTACACAGACAACTCATAATAGATTTGAAAACATAAAGATCGACAAGCTGAGTAACGGGATCTTGCCTCGGGTACGTCGAACGTATCGACTCTGATGGCACGGGGATCTCGGCGACACTCGTCGACGACGAGGGGGCGGACTGGGACTGAGCACGGCACGGTGGCGTTGACGGAAGCTCGGGGTTTGAGCGTGAGGCGGCGACGCGGCTCCGGGGCTGCTGTGGTGGTTCGGCGCGGGTGGATCTGAGGAGTAGAGGAGGAGGAGGCGGGGCGTCGCTGCAGTGGGGCGGCGAGAGCTCGTGGGGGCGGCGGACAGGGAGGCTGGTCGGAGGAGGAACAGGCGGTGCTGCTGGAGGCGGAGAGGCTGGGTTCGGGTGTGGCTGCTGGTCGTTGGCGGGGCGGCGAACAGGGCGGCGAGAGGTGGTGGTGAAGATGGAGGTGCGGCTGTTGGAGGTGGCGCTGGCTTTGGCGGTGGTGCAGGCGGATCCACGGGCGGCGCTCAGGCGGTCGACGAGGGCGGTGGTCGGAGGTCTGGTGGGCGAGCGGCGGCGGTTTCGGGTTGCTGGGTGTGAGGTGGTGGGTTCGCGGGTTGAAAGAGAGAGGGAGAAGAAGAAGGAGGCGGCGTGGATGATGAACAGTAGAGGGAAAACGAAAAACATATAATATATATACAATTGTAATTAGGGTTAGGGTTTAGGTTAAAATAATTAAAATAAATACTTTTGAGTACTTAAAAATTAAACTAATTACATAATAATTATCTACAATTAAAAACGTACATGTTGAGCTATTACAATATTTGATACGAAATAGTTGAAAAATACCCATATTGTATAATTAAACAAGAATAATTAATAATAAAAATATATTTACTTACATTTAAAATCAAATAATTATGGGATAATTATATACACAGTAAAACGTACTAGTTATACTAATACGACAGATAATATGTAATATTTGAAATAATACAATAAATTATATACAAAAATACGTGATTAATAATACAAAGTATTATACGAAATAATACGTAATAATATTAACAATACAACATATTATTTAAAATAATACGTAATAGTACCGGTAACGTAACAATTTAATTCTAGAAAATTTTACTGCACAAAATAAATTTATAAATAACAAAATCCTTTAAATAAATATATAATCAAAATTTTAAATCATAGAAAATTATAGAAAATCGATAAAAATACAAATACTCTTTTTAAAAAATAATAATTAAATATTTTAAAATACCGAAAAATCATTTTAACTAGTATCAAAATTCATGGTCCTTACATCCGGCCTTTGTCAACTCCAGATCCCGCTCCTATTACTCCCGCACCTCCGGTGAAGCCCTAAAACAGCGTGAATCTTCCCAAATCTAGAGTCCCATTGAAGGATCGCATCGGTTCTCTACCCGAGGATCGAGGAAAAGCGCCTATTAAGGAAAGCTTGAGACCGTTGAAGGAGCTTCGAGCAAACATCCGGACTGGGAGTCGTACGCGACCTCCTAACAAATTAATTTCTACAACGGCCCGCTTGGGGGTGCGTGCAGAAAACCAGGAGCCCGTTAAGGTTTCACCCTCACAAAGTTGTGATTCCAAGCGTGTGACTCCTGTAGATGCCAACAAGGCGATGTTTAATCAGATGAAAATACGTCAGACAGAAGAATGCGTTATACCTGGGAATTCATGGAAACAACCGATAGGTTGTTCTGACCGCAACGTCGATGAGTTGTACTATCGGGCTGGGGGTACGAATAAATCTCGAAAGAGAAGTACCCGGGAAGCGGATTCTCACTGTCCGTGTACCAAAATTATCAGGGCAGTATTATTAGCGTGTAGCTGCCCCAAGACCGCTCCACAGAGGGTCTCGGTATTTGAGAGGGTCTCCACTGAAGCATCAAAGCCCAAATCAAGGCGTTTTCGCAAAAGACGATCGGTTGTTCGAGATGACAAACTCCCAATGGTTACTATCAACGTGGTCGATAAGGGGAAGTCTCCGATTAGTTCAAATAGCTCCAACCCCAATTTTTCTCCAGGAAGAGAAGTCAGTTCGGGAATAACCCAACGAATATCTCAGCTTCAACTAGAAGCCGTTGGACATAATGATTACCAGGGAGTCCGTGAAGGAATCCATTCCGATGACGAACTCTCGGATTCTTATTCCGCAATCGCCTCTGACGATACAACGTCTAACATAGGACAAGCTTGGGAAGTGTTCATGATCAACACCGAGCAAATAGCCAAAATCATTGAGGATGCTCTAGCCAAGCAGAAAGAAGCATTCAAAATCGAAATGAAAATGGCTATGCAGGTGATGAGACAAATGCACGACCAACAAATCCGAGCTTTATCGAATCAGCTAGGTGAGTCCAGCCGTCGTAGCACTGCTAACCAAGTAGGTAGCGATTCAGATGTGGATGAACACAACGTTGGGGGTGGCCCCACTAAAAATAATAACGACGCTGGGGGTGTACCCACTAATGATGATAACACTGGGGGTGGCCGCGTTATTCCTCTCGAAAATTATCCAAAAAAGGATATAGATGAGGATGAAAAGATGAAGGACCTCGAGAGCAAAATTAACGCTTTAATGTCTGCTCAAGAGGTAAAGAAGACCGGCATTCCGTGTCCTTACCGAAAGAGTGGGATTCGATCCCATATCCGGCAAAGTTCAACTTGATCAACTTCACGCCGTTTGACGGAAATGGTTCCCCTACTCAGCACTTAATATATTTTAAGTCTTATTTGGGAATAATTTCTGGCAACGAGCCTTTGATGGTGTGGTCATTCGTTGTCACCCTTCGTGAGCCTGTCTTTGATTGGTACCGCCGTCTCAAGCTCGGAAGCATCAATAGCTGGGAGGACCTGGAGAGCATGTTCCTCGCTCATTTCTTCGATGATGACGCTGAAGTATCGATCAGGACACTCTTCGATGAGAAACAAAAAGACGGAGAGTCGGTGGATACCTTCATCAAACGCTTCCGCAATCAGGCAATGAACTGCAAGGATCCCGTCACAGAGGAATTCATCTTGCAGACTTGTCATAACAACTTGTCCATTAACATCTTGGACGTTATGGGAGTAGAGCCGCTCAATACCTAGAAAGAGTTGAAGGTGCGCGGGGAGCAGGCCGAACGCTTCCTCAGAAGGAAGAAGGTCGAAAGAAGGCAATTGATGGCTAACCCTCTGAATCCGAGTCTTGTTTCCCATGATGAAGGGAAGGCACCTATAACAGTTGTTGACGTTAATCAGACATCGCAACAGCAACCCCGAAGACAATAGAAGACTTTGGATCTGAGGCTCCAAAAAGAGTACTCATTCAAGGACGAAGACGTTCCAACCATCTTCGAGACCCTTCTTGAAAACAACAAGATCAAGCTGCCACCCATCACGAATCAGGAGGAAGCTGACAATACTGCGGATCTGAAGTACTGCGCGTACCACAGGAGGATCCTTCATCCCACCAAGGCTTGCTTTACTTTAAAGAATAGCATCCAAACCTTGGTTGAGGCCGGCGTCATAACGCTAGGATAAGCCAAATGAGAACGACAATACTCCAAAGAGTATACGAGTATAAACTGTTTCTCAATACTCCAACAGGTATACGAGTCTAAACTATTTCCTCGCTTTCACGGGAAGTTCCTAGAGAGTGACATGCCTGGTATTCTTAAGGATAACCTGGTCATGTAACTTAGTATAATGCCAGACTCAGTTCCGCAAAGAAAAGCTGGGGGTGGATGATTCATGTAATGGGGAGTTCCCGGAAGAATGCTACATGTAATTTTCTTAGGGATAACCCGATCATTATGAACAAAGTAATAAACACTAACCTCCACTGTAATTTGTATGAGTCAACACTCCTGTTGTGATTTGTACTCCCACTCTCACTGTCTACCTGGTCAAACCTTCCTATAGTTAGGGCCACAACCAAAGTCCCCTCTCGATTCCTTCCATGAACGAGAGGTCCACTTCCAAATTGAGCGATCAAACCTATAAAAGTTAAGATCGTCTCAAACCCCCCACTTCCACTGCTTCCTTGGTCAAACCTATAAAAGTTAGGGCCAAAGCCAGAATCTCCTCTCGATTCCTTCCATGAACGAGAGGTCCACTTTCAACTTGAGCGATCAAACCTATAAAAGTTAGGATTGTCTCAAACCCCCCCTTCAGTCAAACCTATAAAAGTTAGGATTGAAGTTAGAATTTCACTTTCTGATCAGGTAACCAATCCTATAAAAGTTAGGGTTATCTGAATCTTTTCGATTCTCGGAGTGGAGATCCCACTCTTAGTTTCATCTTTTTGGATTCTGGGGGTGGAGATCCCACCTCGAGTTTCCTTTCCAACTGGAGATAGAATATAAAATTCTTTCTCTTCAGTGCTGGGAGATAGAATATAAAATTCTTCCTCTTCAGTGCTGGGAGATAGAATATAAAATTCTTCCTCTTCCATTTTCTGGTCCGTCTTTACCCTAAACAAGACCTGGAGATAGAATATAAAATTCTTCCTCTCCAACATCGGGTTTGTCTTTACCCTGAGAAAAGACACAATTCTCAACTTCCAATCCGCGTACTTTATGCACGGAGAATTTTATCCCGAATCCTAAGTAGGGATAAGCCAACGCCTAATACGCGTTGCCGGTTTAGTCTTTTACCAATTGAAGAAGATATCAGAATCCGATTCTGGTGAATTTTATCCCGAATCCTAAGAAGGGATAAGTCAACGCCTAATACGCGTTGCCGGTTAGTCCTTAACCGTAAAAAGGACAAAAGCCCACATATTCAATATTATGGTAGGTTGTTATTCATAACACCATAATCCGTGCCTTACACGCACGGGGAATTTTATCCCGAATCCTAAGTAGGGATAAGTCAACGCCTAATACGCGTGGCCGGTTTAGTCTTTCACCGATTGAAGAAGACACCATAATTCAAGTCTGGGGAATTTTATCCCGAATCCTAAGTAGGGATAAGTCAGCGCCTAACACGCGTTGCCGGTTAGTCTTTGACAGTAAAAAGGACAAAAGCCCACATATTCGATATTATGGCAGGTTGTTATTCATAACACCATAATCCGTACCTTACATGCACGGGGAATTTTATCCCGAATCCTAAGAAGGGATAAGTTAACGCCTAATACGCGTTACCGGTTAGTCTTTAATCGTAAAAAGGACAAAAGCCCACATATTCAATATTGTGGAAAAGTAATGACCGTAAAATTTTGATATTAGTTAAAATAAATTTTTGGTATTTTAAAATATTTAATTATGATTTTTAAAAGAGTATTTGTATTTTTCTCGATTTTCTAGAATTTTCTATGATTTAAAGTCTAAGTTTTATATTTATTTAAATGGTTTTTATATTTATAAATTAATTTAGTACAATGAAAATTTCTGGGAATTATCTGTTGTGTTACTGATACTATTACGTATTATTTTAAATAATACGTCGTATTATTATTATTATTATGTATTAATTCTTGTATTACATTGAATTATTAATTACGTATTATTTGTGTAAATTATTGTATTATTACGTATCAGCTGTCGTATTAGCATAACTAGTACGTTTTATCGTGTAGATAATTGTCACATAATTATTTGATTTTAAATACAAGTAAATATTTTTTATTATTAATTATTTCCGTTTAATTGTACAATACGGGTATATTTTTGACAGTTTCATATCAACTGTTGTATTAGCTAAAAATGTACGTTTTTATTTGTAGATAATTATTATGTAATTAGTTTAATTTTTAAGTACCCGAAATTATTTATTTTAATTATTTTCGTTTAAATACCTGAAACTATTTGAAAATACTCCAACATTATTTTGCTCCCGCGACAAACCCCAACAACCCCGTTCTCTCCCTCTGCATTTTTTTCAAAAACGACTGCTCCACGCGCATCATTCCTCAGTATTTTATTTTATTTTATTTATTTTTTATTATTTTTGTTCCCTATTTAAAGCCCAGCTTCCCCATCTCTCTCTTCGTACACTCTCTCTCTCTCTCTCTCAAACGAGCTCCACCAGCCCCCGACGAACGCCGCCGAACTCCGACCGCGCCTGCTCCGCCACCGCCGGCTGAGCCCCGCAGACGCGAACGCGCCGGCCGCCGCCTGAACCCCTCTCCGCCGCCCTCTCCTCCAGCCCTAGCTCCTCCCCTCCACTGCCCTCACGCTCCGCGTGCTCCACCTCTAGCCACCGCCTTGACCACCCTGTCTCGCCGCAAGCACGCTCCTGCCCGCGCTGAGCCGAACTGACTTGTTCAGGCCTCTGCCGCCTCTCGTCGCACAGCCCCATAAACTCAGCAACTCCTCTTCCTCCTCCTTCGCCGCCTTCGCCGGCAGCCCCTCGAGCCGCCGCTCGAACCTCGTCGCCGCTCGCCGTCGAGCAGCCGCCTCTGTCCAGCAGCGAGCCGCTGCCCCGTCACGCCGCTGCCCGACGTCGACCCGAGTTCGCCGCCGTGTTCCACCCGCGCTCAGATCAGATCCGTGTCGTCAACGTCGATTAGTTCGACAAAAACCCCGAGGCAAGATCCCGATCCTTATTTAGTTTCGTTCCAATCCTTATATTTGTCATAGATTATTTATGTGCAAGATCCCGATACTCTTTTGACTTATCATTCAATTCTTAGATCCGCTCTGAATTAATCAGTTGCTTGCAAGATTCCTCTTGCTTTTGACTCGTCATTCAATTCTTAGATCCGCTGTGAATTAATTAATTACTTGCAAGATCCTTATTCTTGCTCGGTATAATTTTAGATTGATTACGGATTTATCACGCATACGAACTCGTTACCCGAACAACTATTCGTTACAAATACGGGACTGTCATGAACATTTTGGACTGGGAACTATAACGTATAGAACTGTCGTGAACGAAACGGACTGTGGACAAATACGCATGACCATTCACGTTGTAATACATATACTGTGATGACCTGTACGGATTTATGTGACGAATGATACTAAAAACAATATTTTGAATATAGATACTGTAAAGATAAAATAAGATAAAATTATTTTAGATTAATTTATGATTTTTTAAAGGATTTATTTGACAAAATAATCATTTTAAAATAATTATAAATTATGTTGGTGAAAAATCATTTTTAGAGTAATTATAATAAATTAATAGAATTTATTTGATAAAAGAATTATTTTAGAATAATTATAAATAATTTAAAAGAATTTATTTTAGATTAAGTATCAAATTAGAATAATTTCAGTAATTTAAGAAAGTTTTATAAAAAGAATTGTTTTAGAACATTTATAAATATTTTAAAAGGATTTATTTTAGAAAATGGATTATTATAAATTTTTTATAATTTATGTTTCTTAATTTTAATTATGTGATGTGTTATGATCTTGTTGTATATGATTAGTTGTATTTATTACTCTTTGTTATGCTTAAGAACCGTTAGAAATTCAGGACTAGTGTGGTCTGGTGTGTCCTGTTTAAGACTTAGAAACCTGTGTGTATGTTGATCTTGTTAAACAAAAGAGTTGGGATGGAGAAAGTCATGGTTCATGTGATCGGATAAAACTGTTGATGTATCTTTCAGGCTCGCACCAGTGAACCGTTTCGCACTGGGGTTAGTTTGTTGTGCCAAGTGAACCGTTTTGCACTTGGTCAGTGAAATCGTTTCGTTGTTGATTTATCTTCCAGACTCGCACCAGTTAGGTTTGTTTCGAACTGGGGTTGGTTTGATGGGCCACGGTGAAGGTTTGTTGCGTCACTTTGGTTCGTGAATGTGATATTCACCCGGGTCGGCTTGAAGTTCGAACCAGGCCGAATCGGTTTGCGTGGAGTCCGATTGGATGCATGTAGAGGATTTGTAAACAGTCAGTTATCCGGTGATATGAGCATTAGCTCTGTGTGAGATGTGACCAGTGACCTGTTATAGAATGACTTGTTACCAGTGGATCGGTGTCGCCACTGTGGTTGGTTTGTTGAGTCAAGGTGAATCGGTATCGTCATTTTGGTTAGGATTTATGGATTCTTGTGAGATGTAGGTCAGTTGTGTTTCTTTTCATACATAGATCGGGATTAATATTTAATTATCTATAATTTGAGATCTCGTTACTTGGATGATTAGTCTGATCATTAGCTACATGACCTCGTTACCCGATCGGTTTTGGATTCTTCTGATTATTATATTCTAGTGGTGGATTTCATTTAGATTATTACTATTGTTATTATTATTGTTATGATCGACTTGTTACTTGGTTGATTCCCTTGGATTTATTATGATTATTCTATTCTAGTAGTAAATTATATTTAGATTATTAGTATTTCAGTTGCATGTTTCCATTGTTATTACCATCATTTGCATTGGTCGCACGATCGTTCTATTCTTCCTTTTGGGATCTTGCCGTGTGCCCTGCACCCTGACGTACACCTGTTTTCTCTGGTGTACGTCAGACTTAGAAGAAGAACAGGTTCAGCTTGGAGATGCGCCAAAGCCGAGTATTCTCAGCAGGAGTGTCTTGTAGACGAAGCAGAAGAAGAGTTGAAGCTCAGTTATTCCTTCCAGTTTATTTTCTTAGCATTTCCTTTTCCGCCTGATCATTGTATTTTATATTCTCCAGTATTTCTTTCAGATAGTTTGTATAAGGGCATGTTTGGCCCGAATATTATGTCTGGATGATCATTTCAGTTGTGATATGTATCTTTTGGTTCTGAGTTGTTTATTATATTCTCATTACTGTGATCGGGGACCTGTGCCTTCGTTTGTATTTCTTGACGCTTAGCGTATTAGATTGAGAAGACGGGGTCTAGCACTTATCTCTTCTCAGTTTAATACGTCGCGGGTTTGCTCGCGTCCCGATTCCCTGGTATTTTGGGAAGCGGGGCGTGACAGGCAGGTTGTTATTAATAATGCTAAATCCGTGCTTCACACGCACGGAGAATTTTATCCCAAATCCTAAACAGGGATAAGCCAACGCCTAATACGCGTTGCCGGTTTAGTCTTTTACCGATTGAAGAAGACATCAGAATCCGATTCTGGGGAATTTTATCCCGAATCCTAAGAAGGGATAAGTCAACGCCTAATACGCGTTGCCGGTTAGTCCTTAACCGTAAAAATGACAAAAGCCCACATATTCAATATTGTGGCAGGTTGTTATTAATAATGCCAAAATCCGTACTTCACACGCACGGGGAATTTTATCCCAAAGCCTAAGCATGGATAAACCAACGCCTAATACGCGTTGCCGGTTTAGTCTTTTACCGATTGAAGAAGACATCAGAATCCGATTCTGGGGACTTTTATCCTGAATCCTAAGTAAGGATAAGTCAGTGCCTAACACGCGTTACCGGGTAGTCTATTTCCGTGACAAAGACAAAGTCTACATATTCAATATCGTAGCATCAAGTCTAAGGGAGTTCATTCCTTTAGCACAACGTCACATGTGGAACGGACTTAAAACAATCCGCATGTAAGCCCGATTCAAACGGTAATCGGTAAGAGCACGTCAAATCCATTGAGGGCTGAGGATTTGCCAAAAATCCTAAGTTAACGTCTGATACACGTCACTGTTTAGTCTTTTCACAGGAGAAAGACGAAGTCTACGTATTCAATATCGTAGCACTAAAAGGGTTAACTCTTTTAGCTTAACGTCACATACGGAACGGACTTAAATAATCCGCATGCTAGCCCGACTCAAACGGTAGTCGGTAAAGGCTCATCAAACCCGTTGATGGCTGAGGATTTGCCAAAATTTTTATAAATGCGAGTCATTGAAGCATCAGCTCCGTTAGTTGGTCTCGTGACTCGATTATCCAACAATATTAAGATAAGATCCACACATGCAGATGAATCAGCTTTAACAGTTGGTCCTGCAGCCCTGACACTTGGGACCACCATGCTCCAATACCTTAAGAGCTTAAACTGTGTATACTCTAGTAAACGTACGAGTATAAACTGTGTCAACGTCGGGCGGTCTGAAACCCAAAGTCAACGCCGAGCAACGCGTAACCCTAGGTCAACGTCGGTCAACGTCGGTCAACGCGTTGTGACAAAAGTCAACGTATGGCAATCTGAAACCCTAAGTTAGCACGATGCGACGGAGATAATTAGTTCTAAGTCAACTCAAAGACACGAGCCAAACTCAACTCGTCAGTTTTAGATTCGAGACTTTGACAACGGCCAGACGATAAACGCAGCGCCGGAAGAACTTCAGCTATTCGTCAAAACATCGAATAGACTAAAAATCCAAGGAGTCAAGAATTGAAGCTAACTACAGGTCCTTTACGCCGACCGAAGGCTGGACCAATCACATCCAAAGTATTCCAGCCTCTTCTATAAAAGAAACGAGTCTGGAACGCTTTGGAGGGGGTATCTGTAGGCGTCGAAAATTGCCTATAGGTCTCCACGAGCAGCTCAAAGCTAGGAAAAGACGATGAACGTCACTATCCAAGTTACAGAAGCTTGATTGACGTCGATGAATGCTTAAAGTGAATCGATGAACTACGTGAAGTACGAAGTTTCAGAATAACGAAGACACGAACTGATCAGGAGTCTCGCGTCGCTTACAAAAGGCGAAACAATGCTCCTATCACAGTTTAATCCAGAATGATCTAATCATCGGAGCTTATAGAAATCCTCGCCGGCTTTCCAACGCACTTTGAATCACTCAAATCCGAGTTCGGATGAAGAAGTTAAGACGGAAACGGATAAATGTACAAAACAAAGCGTCTCAGCCTGAGTTGAGACACCCCGAAGTGTCTCGGCCCAACCGAGACACCCGAGGGTGTCTCGAGCCGAGACACCCAAGGGTGTCTCGGCCTCGCTGAGACACCCAAGGGTGTCTCCAACCCTAAAAACAGCCCGTTATGCGGTTTTAACCGCCCGGACTTCCTGGAGCCTATAAATACAGCCCCAGTGCCCTCATTTTTTTGGATCTGGAATTTTGGAGATTAGGCGAAGCCCTGCCAGAAGATCAAAAGTGCACGAATTTCAGAGAGGAGGATGAGTAGAGATCTGATCGAGTTCGTCGGTATAAAGAAGAGGAGCTCGTCAGATCTGCAGTTCCCCGAGCCCGTTCCTTAAGATTATCCTGTTGTGATAATCTTAAGAAGAGCAATCATCTCACCGTTGCCGAGATAAGCGCTACGGTTTCTTGATTCCTTCGTGAATCAACGAAGCTCTGCCCGGGTTTTCAGCAATCAGATCTGATCGGCGGTGGTCCACGGATATCAACGTCCCCGTCACAGGCCAAGATCCCACGCAAGCAGCGGGCGATAAACACCCGTTGCATTTGTTTGAAGAGAGTTGTATTTTTTTTATTTTTTCATTGTGTAAGAAAGTCTTATAAAAAGATTAATTTTACTTTGAATCTGTAATCGATAAACGTATAATAGATTCAGCAATGAAGAAATCAACTTTCACCGCAAACAATATCCAGGTAAATATAATAGTACACATAACCATAGTTACAATAACTGTTAGCATTTTCTTAAGGAAAAGGCAATTGTGAATAGTCCCACATTGGAAGTTGAAGAGAAGTTCAAGTGGTTTATAATGGTTCACTTCCTAATGGGCTTTGAGTAATGTTTTGGGCCTACTAGTGTTTGAGCTCTTTCTCCACACACGCGCGCGCGCGCCACGCCACGCCTCGCCTCGCCTCGCCACGACACGACGCGCGCGCCACGCCACGCCGCACCGCACTCGGGTTTTGCTTCTCCAGCTTTTATATTTTTTTGTAACGACAGCATTTATTATGTAACGGCAGCGTGATTTACGCCCAACGGACGAGGAGATTCAGCGTCCACGTGGCCGACTCCAATCTTTGTACGAAGGGAGTATAAGCATCACCCCCTTCATGCACTCCCGTCATTAATGAAGGGCAATGCAACACGAACCAGGCCATTAAATATGTGTCTGGCACTGGTACACGTGGTTGAGGAGCTTTTCTAGCTTTCTTCTTAGCGGCTTTGACTCTAGAAGCACTGAGGAGTTCTGAAGTCAACACCCTCAGGCCATTCCGAATACAACCAACCATAGCAGTAAGGAGGCTCACAGGTCTCCCATGCGCTAGCAAAACAGCTGGGTACACTACCTCAGCTAATATTGCCTCTACCGGTCTTGACGGTACTACGCACCGCTTCAACCAAATCATTAAGAAGCCTGCAAGCAGATCTGTGTCAGAGATAGGAACTGTGGCTTGGTAGTGAAAACTTTCAAACTCGGCACCAGCTTCAAAATCATCCGTTCAGGCCTGTTTTTTCATAACTCATTTATTTTCAGTTAAACTAATATTGTTTATTTTGATAGCAATAACAAGCGTATGTCTTGTCCTGTGTTGTGAATTTAAGATGATTTCTCATGCAAGTTTGAAGCAAATGCAATAGTACACGCAACTGTAATTACAATAACAAGCATAGGTCTTTTCCTGTGTTGTGAGTCTAGGATGATTTCTTAAACAAGTTTGAACCACAGTTTGAGGCATGTATAGTAAGCTTTTACTCTTTGCGTAGAAATAACTGAGGAATCATCTTCCTTTCAACTATTATAAAAGTTCATATATCTTCACTGAGAGCCATTTGGTTTTGTAATATTTTGGTGTATATTATAAAATTCTAATAACATGAATGTTATTTATCTTTCCCAACTGTGATTACAAGTTGAATCACTATATGATTTTAAAGCTGTTGTTGCTTAATGAACCTGAATATGCACTAACAGCAAATCACATCGCATTATCACATACGCAAATCACATCGCATTAACAGAATATGCACTAACAGCAAGATAATATTCATGCACTAACAGCAAGATGCACTAAGAGATCTACAAACTACTTTAGGGACTTTACATGTACTAACAGCAAAATGAACCTGAAAGTCTTAACTCTGAAATCAAGATGAGAACATAGATAATATTCATGTACTAACAGCAAAATGAAAACACAAAATGTGAAACCAAAATACATCAGCATCTATAATACACAATCAGTCTTAACTCTGGAAGTCTTAACACAATTAGTCTTAACACATCAGCAGCTACAAGACATAATCAGTCTTAACACAATCAGTCTTAACACATAAAATGTAGTAATACATCAGCAGCTACAAGACACAATCAGCAGCTACGAGACATTGATGGAGTTGCTTGAGGGGCCAAGGCAGAGTTGTGGATGAACCTGAGCTGCTTGTGCTTGTTCCTGTGTTAGTGGTAGCGCTGTAAGAAAAACACATGCACAAGCAAATAAATCGTTTGTTAAAAGTTAAAAACAGAGTAAGTAAAGCGCTGTTAAAGATTGATACACAAAAATGCAAGCAATCATACGTACATTAATCATGAGATATGACTTTGTGAACAAACCAATATATCCACCACCCGTGCATATGTTTAGCTGCAAATTATATGACAAATTAATCATGAGATATGACTTTGTGCTATCAAGTTTCATAAACTTATATAGGGCTAAAACTGAATAGAAACGAAAATTGTACCTTTGCAAGTTAACTTTACAGCTAGTTCTATAATGCCCGAGTTCACCACATATGCTACATATGCATTTCTTCCTTTCTTTCTTTTCTTGTGCCTGTTCTAAACCTGACTGGATTCTAGTAGCATTGTGTGGACGACCTTTAGTCCTTGCAGGTCTATCAGGATCACGAACTGTTATCTGAGGAATGTTCTCTATTGTATGTGAAATGGGTGCGGAAGGTTGAGGAATATCCTTCTTCTTCAAGTGATTCCATGAAATTTGTTAGCACATCATCAAGTTGTTGCAGCTTCTCTTCTGAATCAAATGCAAGCTCGAGCACATTATTGAATTTTGCTCTTAAAGCCCAAGATTTCAATAAATTAATCTTCTTTAAGCCCAAGATGTTTCTTCCAAATACGATGTTGCCAACCCCAATGTTACGATGCCTTGCATGTATGGTCCAACGGTGAAGTGACTTTTGATATGACCATTCAGGTCTATTTATAACAGCCACCAAGCTGTTAAGATGGCACAGGATTCTAGGAATGAATCCCAACCATCTTTCAAAACGCGAAGCTCACATCCACGTTCAAGTTTCCCAAATGCAAAGCCCAAACCAACGTCACAAGGCCTGAGCCTCGCGTTTCAAATATTAAACGCGAGGATCACCTCAGCGTTGCAATTCTAGTTTCAAACAAAGCACAAGTACAAAAGAACTGCATCTGACTGGATTGTTCATAAGTAACCACCTCCCATTTTCCTCTATCTGTAAACTTACAGATCTTGTATTCAATAATATCCCCATCTTTTCTCAATTCTTCACAAAACTCTGTACCAAATCCTTTGAATTCAGTTTGGAACACATCAAACATATTGCGTGGCGGAGGATTTGGATCGTGGTTGGGGTTTCACGGCGGTTTGGGTCTTCGAATCGTGGTTGGGGTTTGGGGCTCGAATCGTGGGAAGGGGGGAGAGGGGT
>NC_033798.1:119975758-119997584 GCF_001876935.1 Asparagus officinalis | reverse complement strand
GGTAAAACGTGTTACTATTTTATCTCAATTCCAATTTTTCTGGTTTAAAACTAAATATGAGCCACATTGATCTTCCTGGTGATGTGTGACAATCGATGAATGTTTCTCTTCAAAACCTTTATCTGCAATATAATTATCAATTCCCCTTTTTCCTATTTGGTGGTTTAAATAATATTAAACTACTATTTGGAACAGATAAACATATTACTATATAAGGACAAGGCATGTCTACAGGTGAGAACAGATAATTAAAGCCCTGTGGGAAGAGCTTAAAAGAAATACAACGTAGAATTTTATAAAGGTTAAATTGAAACAAAGACAAAGCGGGGATAGCTCAGTTGGGAGAGCGTCAGACTGAAGATCTGAAGGTCGCGTGTTCGATCCACGCTCACCGCATTGCTTTTATTTTTTCCCTATTTTGTCATTATTTTTAAAAGGATTTTTATGACATATTTTTATACTAGTATAGTGCACGTACATTGTACATTAAATTTTCCCTATTTTGTCATTATTTTTAAAAGGATTTTATGACATATTTTTACACTAGTATAGTGCACGTACTTTGTACAAGAGCATACCTATTTTCTTTCATTTTTAAAAGTTTTTTTGTTGGTTGCACAATACTGAAATGACTTGTATAGCAATATATATTATGAACAATTACTATTTTTTTAAACGAATAAATTATACGATAAAATTGTGTATAAAGAACTGTATGATTAATTATTATAGTTTGAATAATTGTTATAATTAAATTATATTAACTAATGTATTCTCTTTTAAATATAACAACATTATACATATCATAATTATAATACTATTAGTAGCTACATTTAAATTTTATAAATAGTTTATTACACTATTAGTAAATAATTTACTAAATTGTATAATTATTGAATTACAATGTACTTCATTAATTTAATAAATACTATTAAAATTATATACTATTAATACTATTATAATTACAATAAATATAAATTATTTTTCATACTATTATCATACTTTTAAAAGGCTAATAATATGAAAGGTAACGTGTAGTCCTTCATAAGACATGACACCTAAAGGCATAAGGCATAAGGCTAATGAAATTTTATTATTTCTAATTTTTCTAGAATTTTAAATATCATGTGAAGATAAATTAGGGATAAATTTTAAATATTCTATTAAATAATATAATTCAATAATAAAATAATAGTGTGACCAAAGGTTTTGAAAAATGAGGAAATGCATAATTAATAAGAGGTTATATAGTGAATGATTAATTATAACTAATGACATGTTTGAGAATTATCAAATTTAAAATTGCAAAAATAAAAATTAAAAGTTTTTACAATGCAATCCTCTTTTATATATAGTATAGATATAGATATAGATTAGTTCCCCACATATTCATACTGTGAATAAGTCCCCAGGATTTTTATATTTTGAAAGTAGTTGTCTAGTTATTCCGAAATTAGTCGCCCAATTCCTCATATGCTGAAATCAGTTCCCTAAATCTCGTAAGTGTTTTGAAATTAGACATTTTAATTACCACTACATTGGAATAGGTGGAGACTAATTCAACCAAAGAACAAAGTAAAATTGATCGACTAATTTTTAAATATGATAATATGGGGGTTAACTTTGAAATACTTAAAGATTTGATGGATTTACTAATTTGTAAATACCTAAAGATTTGAGGAATTAACTTCAAAAAGTGAGGATTTAGGGGACTAAAATCTAAATATGGTATTAACTTAAAAAAAATGAGGATTTAGGGGACTAACATTGAAGAAAACCTATTTTTAGGGTTAAGTGCACTTTCGTACACAAAACATTTACACCATTTTTAATATTGAAGAAAATCTATTATTAGGAATAAGTGCACTTTCGTACACAAAAAATTTATACCATTTTTTATTTTGATACCCCTAAATACTTTTTTTCCCGATTTGTTTCTCAAATGTTTACCATTTTTAACTCTGACACCCTAAATTAAAGTTCACATCTTCTTTGACTTTGATAACCAAAAGTTTTATTTTTTGATGCTTTGATACCCTAGAGTTTGGGATATTAAAGGTATAAATGTGCAAAATTTTGGACATCAAAGTTTTAAAATGTGTTATCTTTGAGCCATCAAAGCGTCTGAGAAAAAACTTGTCAAAAAAGTATAAACTTTAGGGTCATATTGTCAAGTAAAAACATTAAGATATTAAAGTAAAAAAAATGTTTGAAGTTTCAGATACAAAAGTGCAAATAACTTCTCTAATCCGAAACTAAGTTAAGTAGACAATACTCTTTTTCCCCTCCCAAGGGTAAATTGTACTTAAATACCACATAGTTCCCCACTTGTTGCATATAAATATCGCAGGTTATAATTTGGTATAAAATCGGCTATAACTATAAGTTAGGACCTAACCCGACCCGCTATGCCCAAATAAAACAGCGAAGACAAACCTCCACCTTTGTTGTGTCACAAAATCTCCAATGGCGTCCTCACTTCGACTCTCCGATTGAAAATTCTCCCCCAGAATCTTCATCTAGGGTTTCTCTCTCCCATCAAATTCCCAGTCGTCTCCATCTCCCTTAAAGAGCTATGGCTATGTCTTCGTTCGATCTGATCCTGAAACCAGCGTGCGAGGGTTGCGGATCTCCATCGGATCTCTATGGAAGCAACTGCAAGCACAAAACCCTATGCGCTTCTTGCGGGAAGAGGATGGCCGAGAGCCGAGCGAGGTGCAATATCTGCGGCATCCCCATCACCAAGTTGATCAGGGTAAGCTCGGTGCTAGGGTTTACTTGATTTTTTTTCCCTTTCATTTTTATCTAAATTTGACCTAATTTTGGTTTCTTCGATGTCAGTTGTTGTTAACTTTTGGTTAGGTTCGATAAAGTTTGACTTACTACGGCAGTTGAATTGTAATGCGCATCATTGCTTCAATTGCCATCCTGCTCGTGATTTGGATTGCAAAGTTTACATTTTGGTCCAGATCCTTCCTTTTCATAGCTGTTGCCTTAAGTATCTGTATGCTTGAAAGCTTGTTCTCTGGGCCGAGGAGAGTTTTAGCAATACTGCAGAATAAATGAATAATACCGCATATGGATGAAAGCAAGAACAAAGAAAATAACCGAGAGAAACACATAAACACAGGGATTTAAGGCTCGGCTATCAATGTACCTACCGTTGTTCGAGTATAACCTGGTTAAAATTCCAGTAATAATCAAGGATTATAAACAATGTCTCAAACCCTAAGCTCAAATCTCTCAGCTGTTTATATATCGATCGGGTTTCTGTATGCTGGTACGAAATTACAAGATCCCTACCCACATTAGGGGTGCAATTCTCACACGTGAGGGGTGAAAGGGGACAGGGTGCTATGCATTCGTCATATAGATCAGGTTCTATAAACAAACAGAGAGAAGATATAAGTTTGAAATTGATGTACCAAATTTTGGGGGAAAAAAAAGAAAAAAAAAGAAATATAAGTTATCAGTACATCAGTAGGGTAACTTAGGTCTGCCCCTTGTTCCTTCTTTCAGTCTGTAATTTGTTATCTGATTTTTTTTTGTCCATGATCATCTCTATTCCTGTAACACCTGCAGTCAGTTCACTATGGTCTAACTTCATAAGGCTCTGTAAGGTTCCAATTTTTGCTTACAGTGTTGAACTCTTTGACAATTTATGGCATTTGAGATTCTTTTTTAAGTTAATACCATCTGTTTGTGAAACTAATAGATGGTTAACACATAATTGGAATATGCAAGAACAAGGGTTCTTTTTGTCGTAGTTGTGATGTAACTTTGATAAGGGTATAATAATTGTTGCTGCTGTCCTTTTTTCTAGGAGTATAATGTTCGTGCAAGTGCCAGCACAGATAAATCATACTTCATCGGTAGGTTTGTCACTGGTTTACCGCCATTTTCAAAGAAGAAGTATGCCGAGAACAAGTGGACTCTTCACAAGGATGGGCTTTTAGGACGCCAAGTGACAGATGGTTTGCGGGTAATTAAAATATCCTTTTTCTTTCAACATTTCTCCTTACGTATGGTGTAATAAAAAGTGATCTTTTGGGTTATGTTAATTTACTCTGAAAGTTAAGCTTCTCTACTGCCTTGTATCTTGACGCCATTCAAGGTTAGGTGTGTGACTCATGACTACTGTCTTGTGCCTGGTATGAAACAGCACAAACTTGAAGTTGGGCTGCTAACCATTTGTAAACCTTATTTCTTAGTTGGGAGTCTTGTAAACCTTATTTCTTAGTTGGGAGTCTTAGGACCTCATGCAGGATCTATTGAGTTGACTACATGTTACACATTGGTGATTTTTGTAGTATATCTGGTCCATGATTAGTTATTATTGATAGCTTATGAAATTTATCTTTGATTTCTCATTAAAAACAGCTCCTTTAAATTATATTTATTTAAATGATAATGTTTTTGAATGTGGAGGAAATATAGTGAGCATATTGAATGATAACATGGAAAAGATGAATGTACGTGTCTCCTCCACGTATTCAGTATTATTTGTATTCTTTAATGATTCAGGACAATCATTATGTATTTATGGTAGACATTATATTTTTTCTGCAACATTTACACATTGAAGACTACTGAACCAGGTTGATATGGCTGTGGTAGACATTATATATTTTCATGTCCATTTTTGTCAACCTGGCTGTGGGTCTTATATTAGGGTTTAACAGTTGATGACTATGGCCATTCATGGTTTCTTCACATCTGTATTCATTTAGTTTTATGTTAAAAGAGAAGTTCAGGATTCAGGATCCAAAGATTATACATGTCATGAAACTTCCTACTTAATCTTATCTAGGCAATAGCATGTATGTAAGATTCAAAGTAATATAACTCATCTTCGAAGACCATAACTGTCCAGTACCAATAAAAAAAATAGTGCCATTAATTAAAAAGCTAAAGGCTAATTGGAAATTCTAAGCTAAGCGCGTACTAGCGAGTGGAAGTTCTCTTTTGACATGACAATTTAGCATTCCTAGAAGGATCAAACAACTATAATTGGCAATTACTACTTCATGTGATATGGACATTAACTATTAATCTTCTGTTTTCTTACATTAACTATTAATCTTTCACATGCCTCTGCAAATTACTTCTTAACCTAATGGATTACCTGATGGGTTATGTTAATTAGCTGTCATTTCTCTTTTGCTATTACTCTTAGGTCTTGTTCAACAACTCACGTAAACTAATGGCTAATGATATAATACAGGAGAAATACAAGAATAAGCCCTGGCTTTTGGAGGACGAGACTGGTCAGCATCAGTTTCAAGGCCAGCTTGAGGGAGCACAGTCTGCAACATATTATTTGCTTGTAATGCATGGGAAGGAGTTTGTTGCTATTCCTGCCAGTTCCTGGTAAGTATCTTTGAAATGCTTTGTCCCCAATAATCTGAAACGTTCTTCTCTAATTTCATTGTAGGAAGTGATTATTATTTGACTAATCTTGTGATCGGTCTTGCTTTTGGAGTTAAACAGAGATGTGTATCAATGTATACTTTTTGAAGTGTTATATTCTCACAATTGTTAATTCTTTACAGGTACAATTTCAACAAAGTTGCACAATATAAGCAATTAACTTTAGAAGAAGCTGAGGAGAAGATGAATAAACGGAAAAGCAATGCAACTGGCTATGAAAGATGGATGATGAAGGCAGCCACTAATGGAGCTGCTGCTTTTGGTGAATTGAAGAAGTTGGAAGGCATGAATGATGGTGGGGCTGAAGGGAATCGTTCCAAGAAGGTGAAAAGCGAAGATACTGGCGATCATTCTGACAAAGGCGAGGAAGATGTTGAAGAGGAGGAGGCAAGGAAGAATAGACTTGGGCTTAATAAGAAGAGTGGTGGTGATGATGATGATGATACTAAAGGGGACATGGATTTCGATGACGATGACATTGAAAAAGGTATGTGTAATAGCATTTTGACAATGCTAATGCCTTTACAAATTTAAGTTTCACATGATTTATTATGTACTATTTAGTTTACATTTTTAATACTTTGTTATACCTTTACATACTTAATCTGAATAAGATCTCATTCTTGTAGTAAAACTGTGAAGAGGAATGAGCTAACAATACATATTAATGCTCAAGAAATAGCTAAGACTAATCACTTTCGTGAATTAAAATCAATCATTTGTCATGGTGGTGAGATTGAGGATGATGTGACTTATCAAATCAAATCAGGTTGGTGTGGTTCATCGCCATGTTATACCCCTTATTTCTTGTAAGATGCAACTTATTGGTATGATGGGTCATTAATTTATTGTGAATCAATTGGTTTTTTGCTTTCTGGAACAATATACTCCAGAACCTGAAAGCGATACTCTTCTTGGTTATTTTTCTTTTGTACACTTATACATAATACCATGTATTAATCTAGTTGGAAGACATTTCTGTATTAGCATATTTTACACTGTTTTGCTTTCCTATGCTTTACTATGAGCCTTTTGCATGTTATGATGTATTCAGATAATGCTTTTCTATTTGCTCTCATCAAACAACAGAATTTGCTCTAAATTGAAACCTTGTCTGATTTGCTTATTATATGCAGGCGATGACTGGGAACATGAAGAAATATTCACTGATGATGATGAAGCTGTAGGGAATGATCCAGAGGAGCGGGAGGATTTGGCCCCTGAAATCCCTCCCCCGCCAGAGATTAAGCAGGTTCTGTGAAATTCTAACTTTTATGGAATACTGGTTGCATGCCCACAAAACAATATTACAGTTCCGTGTCATCAAAATACAGACAGTTTAGACTATTGTCAGCAATTATTGTTACCCGTACACATCAGTAATTCATATTCTTTGTAGTTTGTATTCAATCGGAAACTGTATGGCTGTCTGAAGAGATCGTATGGTGCAAACTCTATGGTTGGCATCCGATTTCTATGCTTTATTAGTTTGAAATTTGATAATCTGTTTCTTTCAGTTTGTGTTTTCTGAGGCTTGCACTTAAAAAAAAAATACTGAGATCTATCCTTTACAGCGCAGATCAAGAATTGATCCGAGCTGTTAATCACACTCTGGGCCTGAGGCCGCATTTCATCCACCAGATGTACTTGTTGGTTAACTGAGTGATAATATTGAACTTGTTTTTCCTATAACAAGTTGATGGAGCAAATATCATTGAGTATCTAAACCTGCAATCCAAACCCCGGATCCTATCTTAGATTACATGCACATATTTATTTATCTAGATAATACTGAATGTTTTCTGAGATATCTTAGATTACAATCCAGACCTAGTTTATACTTGGCTGGCATGGCTGCATTAAGAGGACCCCACTTGAAGGTCAAGTCTGCAAATGTATGTGCATTAGCGTCTGCATGCATGCAGCTCCATGTGTTTATGCATGGTTGGGGAGATGATTGTGTCCTTGCTTCAAAGTATGGGATCACATTTCTTAGAAGTAGATAAATTTGTGTCCTCTCAGTTTGATCTAGTTGTCTAGTTAATGTAAATGGTTTAAGAGAGTAGACATGCATTCAACTGCTTCAATGGGCTTGTAATAATTTAGTTAATGTAGGAAATGAACATGATAGATTTGAATACAATGTGAGAATTTTGCATAGCTGATTATGTTCACTAGTATATGCTAAACAAGTTTCACATTAAATTTTTACATAATTTTGATGTAGGCAGATGCTGTGATCTATTATCGGCACTGTTATTAAGTGCCTATTGAAAAGATTCAATGGCGTTAATAGAACTTTGTAGGAGTGTAATACTTAATGCAGGATATAAGTTATGTGTTCCCTTCATTGACCTAGTTTAAGGAGTTTTGGATGATCCTTTAGTAGAAAGCAACCTCAAACTAAATTTTGTAGGAACTTTGCAGTGGGCCGTACTTTCTACTTCGTTTGTTTTGATCTACATCTTAAATGGTCTAAAAATGAGAAATCAGGTCTTCTGAAAATTTAATATACATATGGAAATGATCCTTGGAAGCTGACCTCAAGATCCTTCAGGAACCAATGTTGAACTAAGGTCCTGGGAACTTGTAGAAATCCTGAGGTAGGATTACACATGTTTCATCATTGAACTCTAATCAAGTAAAATCTAAATTTCGAATACAATTGTTTGTCTTTCACAGTTACCACTAACTGAGTTGATTCTCTTTTTCTGCAAATTCTGTAGTTGGAAATATTGTATTTCCAGTTACATTGATAAAGTGGTCCTCAATTTAGTTCTGTGGTGAGAGAGTGTGGTTTCTCTTGCACTTGATATTTTACAATCTTATCAGCTATAATAATGCAGCTAAAACAAATATTGGGCATTCTATAGTTTTCTCTGTTCAGGGATTTGGGCCTACTTATTCGAAGGTCTTACTAGCACAAAACTAATTTATGGGGATTTCAGTTTGATGCTTGAGGTGGTGTGTAGGTCATGGTTGGTACTTAGCTCTAATTGAGGGTACTTGTCTCAAGGAAATGCCAAAATACGTGGAATTTTTCTCTTCCCTGCAATGAAGTTTTAGTTAACATACATTTATGTGTTTGTTTAAGTAGTCGTTTTTTGCTCACCATCTTTTATAAAGGGTCTTCTTTATGGATCAGCTTGTACATATATTGATGCATTGCTTGTGTCCTTATGTTACACTCAGGATGATGAGGAAGAAGGTGAAGAAGGAGAAGAAGAGGGCTTGAGTAAATCTGGGAAGGAGTTGAAGAAGCTTCTTGGAAAAGCAGCTGGGCAGAATGAGTCTGATGCAGAGGAAGATGAGGATGATGATGAAGTAAGTGTTGGACAGCTAACTGAAGTCATTTCTTATATTGTTAACAACTAAAAGCTCTTAGTTGCACGGTGGTCTCTTATACAGTATGTTTACTTGTGGAACTGGAAATTATGCTTTACTGACACAAAATATATGTCGTTTGAACTTTGAACTACGCAGATGGAAGATGAGAATATAAGTTCCCCTGTTCTTGCTCCAAAACAGAAAGACGGAATAAAGGAGGAACCTGCTGATATCAGTCCTTCAAAGACAACTCCTAGTGGATCTGCTCGTGGGACGCCATCCACTTCCAAATCCAAGGCAAAGAAGAAATCTGGAAACGATGACGTGAAAACTACAAATAATGTATCTGTAAAGAAGGTAAAGATAATATATTTATTAGGTTGTTTCTTTAGTTGGAGCTAAAGCACAAACTTGTTTACATTCTTGTGTATTCTGAAACAAACCAAGAACTCTATATTTTGGTACAGGAACCAAAACCACTTGTTAAAGAGGAGCCTTCTTCTGGCTCCAAACCTAGTGCATCCTCAAAATCTTCTGCTTCTGCTGCTTCAAAAATTGGATCAACTCTGTCTTCTGGACCTGTTACAGAGGAGGAAATTAGATCTGTTCTTTTGGCTACGGCTCCACTGACTACACAGGACTTAGTTGCAAACTTTAAGGGCAGGATTAAATCTCAAGAGGTTGGTTAACAAATTTATTTCAAATGCATGAGACAATTCAAAATGCTTCTTCCTTTTAACTTTCTAATGTCTAGATTTAGCTTTTTGTTTAGTAAGTTACATCCCATGCATTCTTAAATGATTAATTTATTGGATACACATTGCTAGTATTTATCATATTCTCTACTTGACTGAAAATAGCTTTTGCGAGGCCGAATGAACTCCAAAATTTTGAACTTTTTAAGCCAATGCTAGTTCTGTTGAATTTAATGTTTACATGGTATCTCTGTATCCATTTGATTCTAAAGTTAGTATCTTTCTGTGATTATCTAATTGGTAAGTCATGCAAATTGATGAGACCTGTATGGCCAAACATAGGCTTATCTTTCACTCTCTCTTTTACCGGGGATAGCTAGACTTGAAGGCTGTATCGAAGAGTCACTTATCAGAGCCAAAAAGTATCGATTAGCGAAGTATCACCCACATACACACAAAAAACATTAAGGTACCTTGGATTGCTTTTAAGGAAATTCACATTATCTGCTGCACCAGGTTATGTAATTTCATTCTTGAGCAAGTATAGTCGCTCTAAGGTGAGATTAACTTTGCAGGTTAACTTAAAAATTTCAGCTTTATGTATCCATAACCATCCAGTGCATCCACCCTTGCTAAAACTATCTGGTTTGTTGGGCTTGGTAGCTAAACCATTCCCAATGCGGGCAGCTTCTGCTATCGCAGCCAGAATTTCCCACTCCATTGTAGACATTGTTATCTGGTCTTTCTTCCCCTCATCTTATTGTGGCCTTCTAAACTTGTTGTAAATTGTTCAACTACTTCCCCGTTCTATCACCTTTTGTCTTCAGTTGCTTCCATCCTCCCTCGTATCTCGTCATATGCTTATCCATCACCTTATTATCCCTAGTTTTACTTCAGTGCTCTGTCCGTGCTTTCACTTTTATTGCAATCTTGTTTTCTTGGACCATCTTTATTCTCTGAAGTTCTGATCTCTAGTACTATGGCTAATGTAACAGTCATTTATTACACTGCCACCTAAATTTTGTAGGAATACAACATCCCTATATCACTGTATCAGAAGTATGCTCTTTGTCTACCTGGCTCTAATTCAGTACAGTGATAAAATCTATTCTCCCATTTCTTTGACTTGTACTAAGCAATGTTTAAAAGAGCAGAAGCACAAAGCAAAGCGCTAGACCCTTTGATGAAGCGAGGCGTAAGCTTCAAAGTATGAGGTGTAAGCTTCACGAGTTTAAATATTTTAATTTTAAATTTGTAAAAACTATAAACATACAATATATACCGGTGTAATAATTTACAAATATATACATTCATGTCCTGATTGATGAATAAGAAATTAAATATGTGAAGTATAGAAATGAATCACAATAAACTAAGCTACATGCATACATATATATTTTATTTACACTCACATGGTCATATTGAAAATACATAGGGGCATTTTAATGTTAGTCAAAAATCCTTTATAATCTTTTTGTCCTGTCTAAAGCGTGCGCTTCAAAAGAAAAGCGCTTTATGAAGTGCGAAACACACGCTTCAATTATGCTTTAATGAATAGCTTCACTCTTGAGTTTCGAAGCGTTTTAACCTCAAAAAGCTTTGAAGCAAGTTTCGGATGATTAATGCTTAGACAAAATTGATATTGAGGATAACTTCTTTTAGGTTTGTAATTTTTCTATATGTACGATATATCATTTCTTTGATTTTTCTTTTTGGTCTAAAGTTCTGCCCACCAAAAAATAAATAAATATGTGATGTAATTTTAATCATAAAAAAGTAAAGTTCATAATATTTGTTTCTTCATAGTACTAACATACCATAGCATTAATGGTGGTTTCAAAACAATTTCATAATATGTGGATGTTTCTTTTTGCTGCAGGACAAGAGGGCATTTGCAGATATTCTAAGGAGAATATCCAAGATACAGAAGACGAATGGCCACAGCTATGTCGTGCTGAGAGAAAAGTGAAAGTCTTCTTCCTTGATACACGTCTGCATTTCCTTGCTGCTGGTTCTGAATTTTTGGGAATTCCTTCAGATTTCTTTTCTTGGTTTGGGTTTCCTTCAGACTGCAGAACACTACTACGAGCAGGCATATTAGCTGGTTCCCAAGAATTCTGCGAAAAGCTTGGTTATTACTGTTTTAAGCCCTTTGGTTGTATTCATCTTGAAATTGAACTCAGATTTTAGAAAGGGACTCGGATCAACTTGAACGAACAAGGAAGAGTCAAAATAGAGGAGTATTATGAACTGAAAATAATAATGCTTACTTGGGTGTATATGTAATCACGGAAGTTTATGATTTTGCTTTTACTCTATTAACACAACTCAGGTACTTTATTTCTGAGATACGGCTTGGCCTCATTTGGTTGTATTCAGCGAGTGTTTGACTTGTAGCTTGTGTTTGTGGGATTTTCTAAAAATGTTTTGAATTGCTGTGGCCCGTAAAATTTTTGGCGATAATGTACTTGGGGGATAGTTGCGTTCTTCCTTGTGTTTTGTTGTTTTAGAAGTGTATAGGGTTAACTCATTTGTCCCATAGCTCGTGCTAATAAGTTTCGATTGTCATTTCTTGTTTGACTCGATCAAGCTCAAAGGTAATATGCCAGTCACCGGTAGGTAATACTGGTCCATTTTTTTTTGATTAGTTAATATTCGTCAGAATTGGTTTGGTTGAATCTGTAAACTAGAATTCTACACGACTTCTGCTATGTGCTGATGAGACGTTTGCTGCTAAACTTTGCTCTAAAATATGTCATCCAAATTTGCGGATAAAAGATAATATATCCATCCATGGCATAACAAAGATATTGGCAAACTTAATGCAGACTTTTGCATCACCTACTGATTCCTTACCCTAGGCCTAGAGTTAGAAGACAGCACCAAACCCAACAAAAGCCCATACAGACTCACATGAGCCCAATCAAACAGATCAAACCCAGCCCAATTAACATCCCAGATGAAACCGGGCCAACTTTCAGAGAACCAGACGGCTTAGGCCCAGCTGCTACACGAACAGCTTGTGTGAGCGCTTCTCTTCCCGCTGGCTCAGCCTTTTGCTGCTGAGGTTCAACATGGACATGGAGCTTGAGTCCTTTGTTGCAGACTTCAGCCGAGGTGCTGACGAAGTATCGCGGGCCTTGATGGCCCAACTCGATCTTGTCAAGCCCACCCGTGTACATGCGGATCGGGTTGGATGTGTCGCAGGACTCGTACTCTTCTCGGGTCCGTAGCTCAGCTATGCCCTCCTCTGCTGCTGAGTATGTGAACCCTGCAGCCACCACCCAAATGAGCACGAGCACCCGTGATATGTTGAGCGTTGATGTTTACCGGGAATACATTTATTGACCGATAAAGGTCCGGCCCTGTTTGGGAAACTGCACCAAACTGGGCCGGCCCTGGCCCATTTTTTAGTTTAAACTGGTTTTATGTTGATCCAAGACGGAGGTGGATCAAAACTAGAGCCGCCACTTCGAGGGATGGCCTAGCACTAGCAGGCCCTAAACCTCTACACGATGAAATAGAAATTCCTACACTAACATCTTAGATCGTACTGACTTCACAGTATTAATTTGTGTACTGACAGGGAATTTGTGACAAACCCATCATTTTGAGCAATATATCAAAGAGAACTTACGCGCTATCACATGGCTCTATACATATTTTCTTCTTAAGTAAATTTTAATTCTAGAACCAAAGGTTTTGATGGGGAAAAAACATGAATGATGTACTAATTTGAAAACTTTTGGGGCCTAGTCATCGTTCTTTAACTGAGATAGATTTTGTAGTTTTATCAGTGAAAATGCTTTTCAAAAAAATTTTAAGTTGTAAGGAGTTGCAACCGAGTGTCAAAATAAAAATTTTCCAAGGAAGGAAGGAAGGAAATGAGAAAGATGATGAAATGATAAAGAGTAATTATTTAGATGTAGGCTTACAAATGTTATCTCCAACCCTGAAAGACCTTCCGATGGCCCAAGATGCCACATCAGAAGCAGCATCCCAACCCTGATCCCCACCCACAACATGAACATCTCCTGATTTAACTCCCCAAATATTACCTACACTCATTAGTGCAAATATTGCAAAAATAACAACCAAACTTGCCATTTTAGAGTGAGAAAAAGAAAAAAAACTGAGTTGGAAAAAATAGGAGCAGTCCTTTTTTCCCCCCTCCCTCTCTTCTCCTCTTCACTATTTTGACTCTCACCAACTCTCTTCACTACCAAATAGTCTTGCTCTCAAGAGAAGGGAAGAATGGCAGGTGTGCCTTTATAAGAACCAAAAATCTCCCACAAAGAAAGACAGACTCAATGTTTCTTTGTTAAATTTCACAAAGCCCTCGTGAGATTTGGGGGGTTTTGCATGAAACCCCTTTGAACTTTATAAACGAGCTAGAGAAAATATTCAAAAAGTTCTAATATTTTTTAAACGATTTTGAACTATTAGAAAATCTCGAAAAAGACTTTTGTGTGTCGAATAAAAAATCCAAAATGTGATATGTTTGTTGTGTCTTGTTCTCTGACTTGCAAGAATGGCTTCTCACAGATCTTGATTTATGTTACCAGTTAACAATGTTTATGAGAATTTTTAATAGTTTGGAAATTAGTAAGGATCTTAGAAGCCTTCAATTAATGGTTTCTATGGTTTATGTACTTAATGTGGATTTTTTGAAAATTAATTATACATGTTTGCATGCTTGCATTTTTCTTTAATTTATTGTGGACGATTGTTGAAATTTTTTTTTTTTAGAAACGCTCATGTAGTACCCTATATATCAACATATAGTAGTAGTTCTTTATTGTTAACCATTAGAAGAAATATCTTCAAACAACAAGCCATATACAATTAATATTTACTTTTCATTTCTCACATAATTGGTGTTCATAACAAAAACAACATTTGAGCATTATCTACCGATTCACTATTTAATCCGTAAAGAAAATATGCACGTAATCTTGGGCCTATATTTGGAGCATTATAGCTATCTTCAAGTCACGTGTCAGATGGCGCAGATCCTGACCGTTGCTTACAACTGCTACACGTTGGGATGATTTGACCGTTGGATCTAGGGCTTCTCCTTTCACCCAACACTCTCACATCAAAACGAAGCGGGAAAATAGTGAACGTGAGCAATTAAAAAACTGTCCATGAGCTTCACGAGTTTGCCCTCAATCATGATGCACGCATGTACTGCTTCAATTTAATTGGGCTATATTTTTCCTCATCTACTCCTTTATACAAATAGGAGGATCAAAGAATACCTGTTCATGCTACAGTAAATTAAACAGTAATTCTCTCTGCTCTCATTTGTATAGACATCCGATCAGATTTCAAATTTCAAAACCCCCTTCTCAGGCTTCTCACCCCGATCCAGAGACAAAAAAAATCCCTCTATCCGTATGAGTTCCCCCCTTCTCTTCCGCATCGTCAAACGACCTCTTCCGCCGCCTCCCCTCCCACCTCACCGACGCCCTCTTCGCGTCGCCTGCCGGCCACCAGACCGCCATCCTCAAGACCCAATTGAATGCCATTAATTCACCATCCCCTCCTCGACGCCGCCTCTCCCTCCTCCGGCCAACCGGCGGCATGCTCAACGGCCTCTTCCTCGGCCTCCCCTCCAACTCACGCGCCCTCTTCCGCTGCGCTCCGCCGTCGCCGCCTCCGCCACCGCCGCCTTCCTCCAGACCCAATTGATCCTTATCAGTTCCCCTCCTCTCTTCGGCATCATTAACAGCCTCTTCTGCCGCCTCCCCTCCCACCTCGCCGACGCCCTCTTCCGCCGCCTCCGCCATTGCCGCCTCCTCTACCCATCCATCCTCGAGTCAGTTCAAAACCATAACCCTAACGTTTTTATTTTGGACCTTTTCTGTTGAAATTTATGAAATTTATTTTGATTCAGGTACTGTTGTGGATTCTGGAAGCAAAGCTCTGGAATTTCTTGGGTTGCAGCAAGATGAGCAAGTAAATTCATCATCTTCTGATTCTTCTTCTACTCATCCTCAACAAAATGTGATCTTTTTACATATACTTTTTGAAAATTTTGTTTTTTATTTATTTTGGACGATTTTTTAACTGAATTTTGGAATTTTTTAGTTATGAAATATGATTGAGATAGTTATGTGTCTTTATTGTTTGCTATATGAAGGGAAAAAAATAAAAAAATTTCTTAAGCTGGAAAGATACTAACTTTTTTTAGCTTTTATTGCATATTAACTGATTCTGGAGGTATATTTGCTTAGTATTCATTGATACGTAGACATGCAAATGCCAGTCTTTATTGTTTGATATATGAAAGAAAAAAAATTGGACACCAAAACTTTGAATCAACAATTTCTTGGTGAATTTATGGAAGAACATTTAACATATGAGAACAAATAAAAATGCTAACTTCTCATAACTTCAAATCTGATCCAAGGTATTTCTTTTTGTTTGTTTAATTATTGACAGCTAATAATAATTATGATGCCAACATCCTAATGACGTGCGTGATGGAATCGGTGATCGAGAGTATCGATCGGTTTCAGGTGATGGTTTTTACTATGATTTTGCGCATAACTTGATTCAGGATAATCATAATTTTATTTTGAGAATAGAATATGAAGTTTAGTTGAATCGAGATCGTATTTGTTAATGATATATGGGAAAAGAAGCATTTTTTAATGAAGGATGGGTTCAATAATATAGCTACTCATCATGATTTTTCTGCAATTGAAGAGCTAAATGTACATGAATTTATGATGGATAGAATTTTATGGTTCCACATCAAGTGCTTATAAGATTTTTTTTAAGAGTTTCTCACGAAACTAATTATTTATTTCTATAAATGTCTACTTTTCTTCTTAGCTTGAGAATTTATCAACATAAATGATACAATTATTTTTTACATCTTTCCTTCTAGGCTTTAGATGCAAAAGTAATCTGATTCAAGTAAAATAGGCAAAAGATGTAGTTCTCTTGGAAATTAGTTTAACTTTATATATATAATAGTTGCATTTCTATTAATTAAAAAAATATGTTTTAGAGGAAATTGTTTTTCTTAGAAATTAGTCCTCTTGAATAGCATTCTCAAATTTTGGATAATAGAGTTTAATTGATAACATTTATATATACGTAGTTGAAATGTATTTTACTCTTTGTATGTAAAGCATAGCGATCTATAATGCATTGATGCTTTTAATATGAAGGTTACAGATTCATTTTAATCTTTATGATTTGACACGGAGCCTGACAAGCCTATTATGTTACATTGCTTTTTTTTCATCGTGAGTGGGTGCTATCTGTTTGTTTTATTTATTTTTATTTTTAAATGCCTCATATATATTATATATAATATATACACCATATATATATATATATATATATATATATTATTATATATATATATATATATATAAATATATATATATATATTATATATATATATATATATATTATATATATATCATATATATATACTATTCAGTTAAGACTACTTATACTCGATGACGTCTGCAAATTACATAGGGTAAAAAAGGTGAAAGGACAGCGGAGAGAAGAAAACATTGATAAAATTTAGTTGAAGAAGACTGTAAAGTAATATGTTTTTTATTTTTCTCTAATAAATCTGGTTTAATGAGTTGCAAAATGTGTTCTATCTTGCTACTACAGTGTTTATAAAAAGCATGCTTCTATGTTGATGCAATATTTACTACAACATGTTTATATTATTATGCATAATTTGTAGGCGAAGTAGTCATACTTTTCATGTTTGATATCATATCATAAATTACAACTTCTTTTGGTCAGTTCATGATGCATTGATGAACCTATTTGGAGCGCGAGATTACTAATGCGAATATTTAATATGCATTCATCGTTCAAAGCCTAGACTTTCAATGTTCCTTTGACTTTAATGAAAGCCGATGGATGTTGTTGCCAATATTTAATGTGGCTTATGCCGGTTAAATTAAAGTCGAGAGGAAGAAGCAAATTACATTGTTAAAACATATGGCCGAAAGGAATGATCTTAGCTATGGCCGGAAAGAAATGATATATGCAATGCCAATGCAACAATTGAAGCCAACTTTTTGTTTTGAAATACATTTGTGACATCTCAAGTAAAGAGAACTTTAGTTGATATAACTACAGTGTGAATTTGGCTTTAAGTTCTTTGTTTGATTACTCACGATCATGTCCATAATTGATATTTACAATCCATCGTGCACCTATTGATGAAAATACTCAAAATCATGTCTATGAACATAATATCATCAAATCAGTAGGGGTTACTTGCAGATAGGCGCCTTATAGTACTATTATTGCAGATAGATCCCTTGAATATTTTCTTCCTCTTTTAGCCGCCGGACGTCATGACTACAAAGATTTTTCTTTTCATTGAGGTTAAAAGAGTAACCAAAAGACACCCAGAGGGTCTATCTGCAATAATAAAACTACATGGTGCAATTACTCATTAGCTTTATGTTATTATACAAGGAGAAAATTATATAGAAATAATGTAAATTGCACAAGGCTCCAGTATTAGACCAAATTCAATGTGTACAATCTCTCTTATGTGTACTATCTTTCTTAGTCTAAATATGGGAGGAAATTTGGAAGTTTTTAATGAACTTTGTTTACCTTGGATGTTTGTTAAATTGTAACATATAAACAATAGTGATTCTCACAGAGCTTTATGCTTACATGTGGATTTGAGTATTTTCTTTGAGTCTGTTTTTAGATTAAATCTCTCCAATGAATTTCTAAAGGTATATTAAATCTCTTAGAAAGATGAATGTTATTGTGATTTACCTTAATCTCAAACTAGAAGTGGCAATAGTTTGAGAAATCTATTCCTTTATATAAATAGGTAATTTTATTTCAATGTTGGCAAATTATACAGTAAATAAGAGAAAAAATAACATTCATCCCCCCCTAACGAGCTACATCCCCAGTTAGCAAATCTTGCTTAGCTGCATATCTCTGGTTGATGCATAGTACATAAAAAGGGACCCTAATTTTTATCTTTGGAAATAGATAAGAGTGGATTCTATCTTTATATAATTGATTTTTTTATCTTGCATGTTTAGGCTGGATTTATTGATTGCCACTATCTTATCTTTTATTAATTCATGCGGTAGAGATTCTCAACCCTTTAGCAAGGGAATTTAAATCGGTTGGAACTATAAAAAAAGAGTTCGCACAGTTGCAACATCCAACAAGAGCTAGCACAAGCACACCGACAGATACAACAATCTTTTCAATTCAAATGTACCAACTAATTTCTCTGCTTCAATCTTAAAAATCCCTGAATTATAAATTTGGTTAGGTTCATATATCAGAAGCAAGGGTGTCCACTGCACTGGATAAATTGGCATATATGGAAACTTTGGTTAATTGCATACTTCACAAATCATTAATTATATCACTCCTATATCATTCATAGATCCAATAATCTATTTATGTATTTATGTATCTCTATGATGTAATGAATTCTAATTGTATCCACTTTTAAATATTTTAATTTGTGATTAGTATCATTTGTTTATTATGCTCCAGACTAAAGATGTTGCAATGCAGATAGGCTTTTCTGTTAGATCATACATTATAGTTGCAGCTTCCTACTATTATGAAAAGTGGTTTTTTCTCAATTCTACCAATAAACAACTTTATGTCGGCACTAGGAACCTTTTATCAGATGGTGAGATGTTACCATGTGTACCTCAAGCACTACTCAGGCAAACTTCTGATGTTAACAATGATATAACCCAAGATGCACTATTGTTGTGGTTGGAAGAGCAATGTAGACGCTTGCAAGGCGGCATGATTAAAACTCAGATGCTACATAAAATGCAGACTATAAGATTATACCCAGAAACTCCTCCGGCCTGTTCAGTTGCAGTCACTAATGGTGTTCAGGTACTCCATTAGAGTTGAAAACAAAGAAGATCGTGTAACTATATAATTCTACGAAGGTGAAGAATAACTCTTATTCTTATTTAAATGTTTTTTTGGGTTAATTGTTGATAGACTTCTGAACTATTGCCTAAGTGTAGCAATGGGCTGAGAAGGAAAGAGACATTTGAAAGAGCGGAGAAGCTCATTGAAGAGGAGCAAGAGAGTACAAATGTGCGATGCGCAGGTTTGGAGCTAAGAAAATAGATATTGTTCAAGCTCTGATTCATGTCTTTAGTAGTTTTAGCAAGCAAACTGAAGTAGTTCTTGCAACCAGAAGGCCACAATTTTTTAAGGTTACTTCTTGACTATCTTTTAATTTTTAGATGAATAATAGAAAATTATTCATCCAGGTTATGTGATGTTGACAAAAAAAAGGGATGCAATACATGATGCTGATCTTTTATGGCTGTGTGTAGTGTGAGTTTGTGTGATGTTGACGAAAAAGGGATGTAATACATGATGTTTTGCTGTGTCATCTTGGTCAAAATGGAACAAATTCATCCTATTTCTAAACAATATTTCCCAAGTAGTGGGGAATATAATTATGATGTGGATAGACTTTCAAAAACAAAGTGTTATATAGTATGGTCATCACACATCGATGTCGATATTAACCAATAATACTTTGTGAGCTTTATGTTGAGCACAGATGTTCAACATAATCACTATGTCAAGTAAATTATTTTATGCTATGTGCACTTAATGACTAATTTTACTTTCATCTTTATTTATAGAGTACTTATCTGGGCTAAAAGACATTCATTGCCATTTGGAGACAAAACTAGCTGACTACAGTTCATAGGAATATAGAACAAAGCCCAGAGGCAGCTAGAGCTCCAGGAGCCATAGTGAGAGTTGATTCTGCTATATATTTGTCCAATCCAATTATGTTAGAGGGAGGTATGTAACATTTCTTGACCCTCCAACCAATTTGACTCTTTGTATGACTAGATACCTATAAGGAAAGTTTATTGGTAGAAGAAAGAAGGCTACATTACAGAAATTCCACCTTTAGTAGGACTTCACAGAAACCCCCTAAGTTTTCAATCGTGACAATTTGGCACTTGCGTTTTAATTTTTATGAAATTAAAATGAGTGTAAAATCTATGATCATTTGATATGAAAATTATGTGTACTCACATGTAAACACGTACATGATTATTTAATGAAAATTTTTTGAGGGAAATTATTTATTGAAAATTTAGAATTACATCCAACACATACATTTTATTTTCAGAATTCTCAGATGGTTAACAGATGAAGGAGAGATATTACAAGCAAAGAACCTATCAAAAATCGATTTCCTCATTGTCGAGATGTCACGTAATTATACACAATAACTTCATATTTTTGTTCTTTGTTATCATTTCAATACTACTCATCACATATATCCAGCATTTCTCATTAAAAATGCTCTTTTGCAGCTGTGACAGACAGTAACACCAGTGGAATACATGCCATCCAAGACTTATACAAGGGCCTGCAGAAGAGAGAAGTTCAGGTGAAAACATTAATCAAAATTTACACTCACGCATTTAGTTACCACGACAATAATTTATGAAGCCTACCCAATGCAGACAATGGCTTAATGTCAATATACCCAATTATTTAATTTCTAGCTAGCTATTATAGAATATGGATTTGTCTTTTAAATCGAGTTTTTTTACCTTACCAATCTATTCATCAAGTTTATGATACATGTGTTGTCATAGATAAGATGATATGGAATATTTGTCACTGAGACCTGATAAATGTTGATTTTCGTGACATTGGCCTCGATAAGATGATATGGAATATTTGTGTTGGGCATATAATAATTCTTATATTAGAGCATGATTATCATGATTTAAGTAAGTGGCATATGTGTCATATTTGACTTTAAAATGCTGCAAAAGAATTTTATGAATGCATATAAGCTTTTAAGACGTGTATAGATCCTTGAAAACATAAGTTTGTTTGTTTTAGTAGTTTCTGATGGGAACCTGAAACCCATTGAAAGCATAAGTCTCTCTCTTTTGTTTTTTTTCCCTGGGAGCTTGGAATCAAAAATATATTCCTCTCCTCCATATGCCTTCATATGCATTTGTATTTTAACTTAAAAGAGAATTTGTAAATATAAAGACTTACTTTCTTTTGTAGAACAACAAGGAAAATGGAAGATGAAGAAATAGATAATAGCAAGACTAACTTAAGCTGCTTTCCTTTTCCAAAACAACCATCCCTCGAGATACAAAATAAATTGACATCTTGAATATTAATTGGATGCAAAATTTTGCCATTGACAAAAATTTGGAAAGAGATGTTCAGCTAATTTAGTAATCTATTAAATTTTATATTCTTAAACTAGGAAATTTAGAGTTGATCTTTATATTCTTTAGAGCAAGAATGTATAAGCATCAGATGACAATATTTTTGGTAACATATATTTTTATATGATTTAT